>NC_047529.1:24383256-24686589 GCF_012275295.1 Melopsittacus undulatus | reverse complement strand
CCACCATTTTTTAGTAGAAAGTACATTCATATGACACAGCATGGAAGTGTATTATAAACCATACAGAACTGTATGAGAAACGTTATCAATAAAAATTATGCCAAAAATGCAAGAAAATGGAGTAAAATAATTTGGTGTCCAAAAAAAGATTAGGTAGCATCTTGTTTGTTTTGATTTGTGATGGTAAGATTAAGTATTTAATTATTAATAAATCTGCTAACCTTCTGAAATTTATGCCATTTTCCTTTATTTTTATATCCTTTATTATTTACCATTATTTCTATAGCTGCATTCCAATTTTTTACTTGTCACCAATATAACATTTTCACAAAGAACAATCACTTGTGGATCAAATAAGCAAACAAAGCCCTCTTGGAACACCTCAAGACTGCATGACCATTTTGACTTCACAGGAATTATTTTGTACATGTAAGAGTTCTGCCTTGAGCAAAATGGCAGAGGAAAGCACAATGCTATGTTTAGGACACCTGTAGAAACTGAAATGCTTCTAAGTTTTGTCATTCCTATCCTTCTAAACCATTATTTACTTGAATCTTCTTGAATTTCTAAGCCATTATTTACTTGAATCTTCTATTTCTCAGGTCCAGAATGTCAACCTTTTATTTCCACTTCAGCAAATGCCTAACTTAAGAAGAGAAACTAGAGAAGCTTCTCTGGGAAACAGCCCTACTGAAGGGAAACCTGGGCTTGTGCCATTTAGCTTTAGACACTTAATTTAGGTGCCTAAACTCCAATATATTTTTTTCTTGGCTTTTGGTAGCCAGGTTCCAAGTCTGAATCACCCTGTCAGGGCTTCTTTGTGTTTTCACTGACACCAGAGGCAATGCAGGGAAACAGGCAAGTAATTTAGCTATCATCAAATGTAGGTATCTAAAGTTAGGCATTGCATGTGCTTCCCAGTTGACTGCATTATACCACATCAGAGATGATGTTACATAAATGGCATTTTCTTTACATTTCATTCCATGAGACTGAGAAACTGAAGACTAATAAATAATCTCATTAATAAAAAGACTGAAGTATAAATTATTTGGTTTGACACATACAAAAGGGATGTATATACATAAAATCAATACATTTCATAAAGAAGAAAAATTGGATTTATCAAGTAAGTCCATTTTGGTTTATCTGCATTATTAGGGGAATTATTTAAAAATGAATGAGAGATGAATGTGAAAGATAACACATACACTTAAAATGTATTTTTAATATAATTTTATATAGCACATTAAAGCAGCAAGACAATCTACAATCACTTTGAAACTGATAATCTCAGTCACGCTCATCGTTTGCTTTTGAATGAGAATCTTACCCTTTTCCAACTGCAGCGTGTTGCAACAGCTTTATTTAATCATAAAGCCTTGAAGCAGCTCCCTTCTGCCAGTCCTTGTAGCCGCATTGCTGCTTTCAGTTCCCCACGTAACAGACAAGTGTATATCAGCGTGCAGAAACTGCATGAAGGGAACACAGAAGGCAGAAATGAAATAATGCCTTCAAAAGGCCTACAAGAACATGAAGTATACAGCTACAGCTGTAGATACAGATATTTATTCTGGTGTTGATTCTTGTAAAATATATTTGCAAATATATTCCTAGCAACTATTGAGCATAAAAGGAAGAGAGGAAAAGGCAACCTCCAAAATAGTATTCTGCAATTAAATTGGTGCTTGTAAAACAGGAGGTCGTGTTAAAAAAAAAATACCTAATTACCACTGATCCACCTACTGAGATAGTGACTTCTCTTAGAGACTACTGTGTCTTTTCATATTGAACCCTCAACTCTGGAGCAAAGAACAGAGAGAGAAAAAAGGACAGGACGAGCCTCGATTTCGTTTGATTTTGAGTTTCCCTCTGGAGATGCCTATCTATCTCCCTTGACAAGATCAGAGGTTTAGGGCATCACTTGGCTTCTTTCAAAGGCATAAACAGAATGTTTAGGATTCAAAGCCTAAAGAAGACCCATATAAGCCATGGTAGACTGTAAAAGGAGTATGTACATTTTTGTGCCTACATTCATTCATAAGCTAAGAATTCTTATATTTACATTTAATACACTAAATAGAAAATTTAGGTAAGACCCTGATTGGGTTTAAATTGCTGTAGCTCTGTTATAAGCTTTAAGTATGAAAGTTTTTAGATATAAGCTTTATATCTGTGCTTTAGGTTCAAAAACTACTTAATGTTGCTACATGTCAACAATTAGTTTCACTTGCAAAACCCAAAGAACTGTTTAGCAGGAAAACAAAAAGTCCTAAAACTACATGTATGATAGAGAAGTGCCACAGATTTAATTCCTCGCAGTCTAAAATACATTATTGTCATTTACATAGATTAAAAATGAACATTAAGTGGCTGAAAATGCTAGTCGTCTGAACTGGTAAAGTTGTATACCCAAGTTACAAAAGCCTTCAGTGATTGCTTATAGTGTAGGACAGCACCGTATAAGGCATGTCACAAGAACGTAACTGTTGACAATGTCATTATTACCTTTTAAATGATAACCCTATGCTTGGTTTACTAGGCAACATTAATTAAATTGTTGATTTACAGAAAAATTAAAGTTCTTTGTGGGCATTTCAGACTAAGCAGTAATACTGCAAATGGTGAGGTTTTATATATATTTACTTATCAAATAGCATTTTGTATTGCATTGTTACTGTACTGGAGTATATGAAAAAAATAAGCCAAAATTTTCTAGAATAATACTTCAGAGATCTTCTTTTTTGAATGAGCATTCTGTTTTCACATGCATTAGAAAACATAATCTATGTAACCCGAATTTACCCAGAATTACATCATCCTCAACTAGGATGGCTATACATGAAAGCGTGACAGTGTCTTCTGCTTAATTTACACTCTTTTAGAGTAGATGGAAATTCTGCCACTGGATTCAATGGGAAAAAAGTCCCAGACATAAGAAAAATCCCTTTTAAATGTGCTTTAGCCACAAAATCTTAAAATTCAACCTATAATTTTTGTTTTTGGATGACAAGCAAATGGTCAGCACCTTTCTGAAAAGGATGACCCCCAATGATATTGAAAGGCATGTCATCAATAAGCACCAGTCTCTTAGTAGATGACCCCAAGCTAGCTTTCAACCAGCTGACTGAGATATTTGCTGTGAAGCAGCAGCAAAACCCATCTAAGGCACGAAGGAAATACCTGGTTTTACAGCTGACATGGAGCTCTGCACTGCCATAGCTACCACTTGTGCCACTAGAAGAGTTACCAAGATGAAGTCATGCAGCCACTGTTATGTGGACACAATCAAAATGGGTAACACAGAATTAATGTTGCACTGTGATGGTAAAAAGACAAACTTACAGAGAATTGAACAAGAGACAGAAAATATGAGGGAACAACATGGCTAAAACTCATCAAGCAGATGCCACAGCAGTCTAACTTTCACTATGCTAAAGATGATTATTAAAGATCTGGCAGGCCAAGCAAGCAATGGGGTAGCAAAATATGAAGATGACAGGAAATAATTTATATTAATCAGAACACGTAAAGCAGGGATTTTGGAGATACACAGTGAAGTTAATCACCTCCTAACTGTTTGTTTGTGCCAGGTCTGGAATCAACCTACATTTTTAGCATTTTCAGGCTGCATTTTTGCACATACAGAAAATCAAAACATGAACTGAGGGAGAGGAAAGCATTGCAAAATTTAAAAAAAAGTGCAAAACTTTAAAATTATTGGCTTACACACAGAAAGTAATTCTGGGTGCAAAACTGGTGATTTTTGATATCATATAAGGATAAATTATGAGTTCAATTGTCTCCATTAGCAAGCTGAAAATACTGTAGCTTCCTGTAAATTGGTATAGTAGCTAACATACCAGTTTGCATTCTGAAATTTTCAAGCATTTCAACAATAAGTTATGAATTACTATCATCATGTATTATACAGCCTTCATATTTTTATATTTTTTCTGAAATTATGAGTAGCCAGATAAAAATGGGCATGGCTTGATCTAAGTACTCTTTCTTATGCATGTCATTATTTTGCCTGCCCTGCTGCACCCACCTGATTTCCCCAGTGTTGTGCTTAAGACATGCTAAATATACTTAATTTGTGTAAACAGTCAGCGACAGAACTTGCCATGCATGACAGCCAACATTTACCTATGTCTTTGCCATAGAAGGGTCCTACCAACTGCTGTGCTATGTCTGGTGAAAAGAGCCTTAATCTTTACTCCTCTCATAACAGAAACTACTATGAAGACAGCGACCACAGGAAGGGAAGGGCAACATTAGTTGCATTCTATATTGAAGGGTGATATTGGTTTAATTTTATATGAAAGTTTTGAATAACATCATCCAAATTAAACCATCTAATAACTTCCTTGCTATTGTAAGAATCTTGTAGAAAAGTGCCACCAAGGAAACTGTGACTTGGCACAAAAGATGATGCCTCCACACATGCAAGCTCTTCCCTGTGAGGGTGGTGAGGCTGCCCAGAGAAGCTGTGGCTGCCCCATCCCTGGCAGTGCTCAAAGCCAGGCTAGACGGGGCTTTGAGCAACCTGGTCTAGGGGAACGTCTCCCTGCCCGTGGCACGAGGTTGGAACTAGATGAGTTTTAGAGTCACTCCAACACAAACCATTCTGTGATTCTACGAAGGCTACAGGTGGCTCCACACTTGAGACCCAAGTGCTATCAGCCTGGAGCAGCCCACACCGTGAAGCCTTCTCCCCGCATACACGACGTCTACGGATGTCTCCACGCACCGGGTAGAAGAGCCACCAAACGAAGCGCAGCCGCAGGGCACAGCCGCGTCCCGGCACACGCACGATGGGGTCTGCTCGGGTCCCTGGCAGTGACACTGAGGCCGCCAGGACTCCGCACATGTCCCCGCACATGTCCCCGCACATGTCCCCGCACATGTTGGGGCCCCCCGGCCGCCGCTCCGCCCTGGGCCTTCCCTCCCCTCTCCCCCACCCCTCCCGCCGCTAACGCGACGTCTCGTCCTGCCGCGCGCGCGCTCCCCCTCCCTCACGCCCGCGCCGGCGGGCGGCCCCGCGCATGCTCGGGCGGCAGGGCGGCGCGTGCGCGCGGGGCGGCGGTCTGCAGTGCGGGGCGGGCGGGCGGCTCGCGGGGCGGAGCGGGGGCGCGCGGCGGCGGCGGCGCGAGGTGCGGCGCGAGGTGCGGCGGCGCGAGCGGCTGGCGGGCGCGCAGCGAGGCGCCGTCCCTCCGGCCCCAGCACCCCGGCGGGACCCAGCGGCCCAGCGCCTTCCTCCGCACCGCGGACAGCTCTCGGCGCCCTCTTGTAAGTGGTCAGGCTGGGGTGGGGGTCCGGGCTCCGCACCCGTCAGCCGGGCTTCGGCGCGGACGGGGCGCCGGCAGCAGGGGCTGCCCGCCGGGCCGAGAGGTTGGAGACGGGGACGCGCTTCCTCGGGCTGCCCCGCGCGGTGTTCTCCGCCCGGGAGGACAGCGGGGGGTCGGGGCGGGGGCTGCCGGGGTCGGCGCGGCCGCTCCCCATCGCTCGGGGATCCTCCGCCCCGGGAGCGGGGAAGTGGATACGCGCGAGTGGTCCTCGCTGTGGCTGGCGCTGGGGTGTCGCCGCACGGGCGGGATGCAGGGCAGTCGCGCCCGAGGCGATTTGCCGTCAACTGTTGCGAGATACGAGACCGAACCCCGCATCGATTCGGATATCGATACCGGCAGCATCGAAAGGAAGCATCGATCTCTCGCTTCAGTTTGTCCCTGGAAATTGTTTCGGGGAAAGTGGAAGCCTTTGGTGTTCTTGTGCGTTTGAAAAGAGCCAGTAAGGAAAAAGATAAACCCTAAAGACCGTGCGAAAGCGAAGAGCAGGAGCAGTCCTCGCAAGGTCATCACACCCGCGGGGAAGGCAGGAGTGCTCCCGGCCCTTGTGGCCGCTCTGTCGCCGTTGTTAGTGCCCGTGAGAGGGGGTTTATTTCGTTATTTCGTTTTATTCGGTACACGGGGCGGGCGCGGGGCGAGCCCCGGGCGCGGCGGGGCGGGCGCGGACTTGCCGCGCTGGTGCCGCGCTCACGGGCACTGCTCGGAGTGAAATGGAGATGGGAGGAGATAACACAGGCTGGTGTGCGGTCCCAGCCGTCATCTCCCACACGAAGGCGTGAGGAGGAGGAGAAGGAGAAGGAGACGGCGGGAGAGAGAATTTCATATCCAGAGATCAAAACAAAAGGGAGGAGGGAGCAGGTTGAGGCGGATCGTGAGCAGCCGTGGGGGAAAGTGAGGCGTTTTCCGCGCTGAGCCTCGCGGAGAGGAGTGGCGGGGCTCCGCGAGGTGCGCGACCTCCGAGTGACGGACAGAAGGTGTGGGGGGGCGGTGGTCAGCCCGGCCGGCGCAACTTTGCGCGCAAGCCCTGCTTGGAAACGAGTTGTGTGCGCGGGGTGATGTGCCGTGTGTGCGGGTCGAGGAGGAGGCATGCCTGCCGGCGGGCCAGCACTACCGCTGCTTCCTCTCCCTCCTCCGCAGCCTCGGGAAGGGCTCTTCAGCCCCTGGTCTAGCCGGGAAGGCTCGGGTCCCGACAGTGCGGTGCCGGCGCCGCTCCCCTAGCCTTCGGGGATGCCGCACCGGGACACGGGACTCTGCGCTGGGCGGGATTCCCGCCACCAGCTGGAAGGGCCCCAACAGCGCTGCCTTGCCCCCTGCAGCTCGGGTCCCTCCTCCCCCGGTGCAAGGGTCTACCATCATCACCCAGGGGTGTCCCTTCCTTCCCCGGAGTTCTCCGCTCTCCCCACTGCTCCCACCGGTGACCACCCCCTGTACGGGCAATGCCTTCCCTGCATGAAACCACCTGCAAGGTCACCCCACAGCCCCTCTTCTGCATCTTGTCCCCAACCCCACTGAGCTCTTCATATGCTGGGATGTTGTGTGTGCCCATACTCCCCCAGCCCTCCCCAGCTTTGCCCCAGCCTGGATTGGCAGCTTCGGCCTCCGACGTGGGGAGGAACCTTTGGAGAACGGGGAGGGAAAAAGGGGGAAGGAGCCTGATCTTATGCAACTGCAGCCCCCCCGCCGTCCCTGGAGGAGCCCGTTCAGGAGTTTTTGGGAGGTGGAACGGGGCTCTCTGCCTTTCCAGGGCGAAGGGGGGAGCCCGAGCACGGCTGTGCGGAGTTACTGCCTGGGGAACTGCGCTTCCAAATCCCCGCATTGCCCGAAACAATGCAGCGAGGCCGGGGGGTGAGGGTGAGGAGGGGGCGGCGATCACCTGCACCAGCAGGCTTTTTGACTGAAAAAGCGTGCAGATAGCAGGGTAACTCAAAAAACTGCCCTTTCATTAAAACTGAAATGTGATTACCTGCATGTATGAGCCTCAGCCAATTAGCAAAAGGCCAAATGTAAGAATAAATTCCACGTTCTTGCAAAGAAGATGGTAATGTAACAGATACAGGCGCTTCTCCCAACAATTCTGCTGGCAAAATATTTTTAGGAATATTTTGTAGTGACTGCTTCTGTGGATAGGCATTGTCTTCCTTCATATATTAGAAAGTTTGTCTCTCAGAGGTACCACCACCTGTGTATGAAGGAGAAAAAGAGGCACTTATTTACTAACCGGGATATGATAAGGAACAGATTCCTCACATTCAAGTAAAACTAAGTATGCTCAGCCTGTGTGAAATACGTATTCACTGGCCCTTTCAGAAGACATGCTTACTAGTAGTGTGTTTCTGTGACACATTTTCAGACTCCATAGTTTTCATTACTACCCTTTTTCTTTGCAGAATGCCTTTTTCAAAAAAGAGCAATGTTTATTTAAGACCATTGGTTTACTTGAAGGGTCTTCCAGGTTGGTGAAGCAGCATGATGCATTTTGTGGACTGTGATCAATTTTAATTAATTTAATTTCACTTCTCCATTCAAAGAAAACATAAAGTAGTGTGGACTAATGCTGCTGTCAAGGAAAAATAAGGAAATACATTCTTGATCCTTGTTATGTATTATTCCTGCCTTTTAATTAAGGACTGAATCCTTATCTTCTTGTTCAGCCACAAACCTCTCTGGCATAGAACTGCAATATTTAACCAGTTTTTAGGTCGTCCTGTCTTCTTGCCCCGTACAAATGCTTACCCATACACAGAATTGCACCAGTGATTTTTCACCATGCTTCATGTTCTGGAGCATCCAGTTATTGACAGCACAATAGCTGTTTTGTCGAGCGACATCTTCTTCAGACTCCCGTGGCATTACATAACCGCACAACTGCAGAGCAATGCCAGGGATGTCCCCACTGCTGTTGGTTCCATTGTACATGTCCCACTGTGCACTCCCCTGATGTAGTACACCAACAGTCATAGCTTATACCATGTCACAGTTCCAACTAGAAGAAAAATTAAGCCCTGGCCAGAATAGTAAGGTAAAGTCTAGGTGGGATGTGATAGGTAGGACAGGGAGCAAAACAGAGCACAGCTGAGGATTGCTGGTTCAGCCTGCAGGAATCAGGCTGGCTGTGT
The DNA here is from genome assembly GCF_012275295.1 of Melopsittacus undulatus. NCBI lineage: Eukaryota > Metazoa > Chordata > Aves > Psittaciformes > Psittaculidae > Melopsittacus > Melopsittacus undulatus. The sequence continues at coordinate 24,678,125 of NC_047529.1, read as the reverse complement.
GGAATAGAAGTGATGCAGTGAAGCTGGGATTGGATCTGTTTGGGAAAGCACTGCATGCATTCCAGGGTGCGACACCCTGCTGACTGCAGCATAGCTGGGCTGCACTGGGGATCCCCATGTACCTTCCAGCACCATCTTGCCCTAGGGCTCAGGGAATGAATGGTCTGCAGTATCAAGATCCTGCAGCTCCCTTCTCCATGTGTTGGGATGGTATAGCCCTCTTGACTTTTCTGCCTGTACTCAATGCAGCTGCAGGCAGGATCTGAATCTAAGAATCTAGATTTCTTTTAACAAACGCATGAATATGGTGAACTTTGTTATGGGAGCTTCCAGAACTGTTTACTTTTCAAGCTGTTGTCCTGGTTCTGTTTTGCACTTTTGGAATTCTAAATTTATGTCTGTCTGCACTGCACATTCCTGAGTTTTTTCTGTTACATTTGTGCCTCATGCTCGTGTTTTATGTATTCACTTGTGTAAATTTTGCAGATTTCTGTGGATTACTATGATTCTGTGATTTCCAGAAGTTTATGTCACTTGGGCACATAATGCTGGCTCATCCTCCAGTTGTGAATTAAACAGCAGTTGAAATTAGAAACTAAACACTAATTGAAATTAGAGTTAGAACATTTTAAATACGATAGGCAAATTCATTTTTAAAATACTTGGAATTTAAACACGTAGCACTTACACGAAAAACTGTGCTCCTTGTCTGTGATGTCAAATGTTTTCAGCATTGGCCTTCATCCCTTTGTTTTTAATTTGTTTTACAAGCATGGCTGGGAGCTGAATTTCCTTTGTTGTTAGAGTGGTCTAAAAGGAGTCGTGTTTCAGAATTTAATTGCCAGTAGATTTTGCACTTCCCTTTAATTTTGTATTACATTAGGGAAGAAGAACAGCCACGTGGTCTTCACACATTATTCCTCAAGCCTAGTTTTGACTCAGACTTCACTGTTACGAGCCTATACTGTGTTATCTGCCCCCTTTTCTTGTGGGTCCCTATTACTTGCATTTGCGTACCTTTTTAACATTCTGTACATCCTTAACCTTTCTTTCTTCTTTTGGAGTGTAATTTTGTTTCTTCTGTTTGTGTGCCTTCATTGCATCTTTGAATTGCTTTTCTCTTTACCAGTTATATTCTTCACTGTTTACTTCCTTTAATCCTTGCAAAAGATCATGTCTTACTCTGTAGCTTCTCTACGTGGCATCGCTGAAAGGGTTTCTGATATCGGAATACAGCAGACATAGGGAAGACTATCAGCATATGTAGTGCTATAAGATGTAAGGGTCCAGATGGGCTTCCATCACAGGGAGGCACTTTCTTACCTCAGTTCTGACTCTTTATTCATAGAAAGAGAGAATCTCAACTTTTGAATTTTGTATTATTGCTGTGAGAGTAATGGCTATAATCCCTTTCAAAGATACTGAAACAGATGATAAAAAGGATACTTGTTTATGGAATACAAAATCCCTGGATAGTGCTTCAAATCCTACTGCTTTTTAAGTTATGATTTAAGTTGCTAAGGATATAGATGTATTTTTTCAATTTGTGTTTTAAAGTTTAGGAGGACATAATGCACAGGGTTTCTGCTTTCAGGAGCTTTTCCACATTTAGATATGAATATGACCCAAAGGACAATAACAAACATCTAGGAAATTAAGGCAGATTATTAGAGATGGTCTCATAGCTGAAGGTTGTAAGAAGTAAGTAGTTTCGGGGAGCCAGTTGAAGGAGAGGAAAAGGTAGAAATCACTTGATAATCCATTTCACTAATGTGTTTGTTAAAAATATCAAGCTGGTTTTCTTTGTGATTATTCCCCTGAGGAGGCTAAGGAACAGAATATGTTTCATAAAAGAACTTGTAAAACCACAGCTAATTGAAATAAACAGTGTTCATTGGGTTTGTGATGACAAATGCCTCAATGACTTAAACATGATATATTCTGAAATGCTGTTACCAAGGACAAAGAAGGGAGTATTACTGATATTATTGGAAATTCTTTGCCTGGAACAAAGTCACTTTTTCAATCCCAGATTGCACAAATTTAACAGAATGTATTATAGCTTCCCTGGCTTCACTGTTTCGAAAAAGCAAGGGTTTGCTACATTCTTGAGTTTGTCAACAACCTATGATTTTTAAAGCCATGAGAAGCGATAATTTGTGGTGATCAAGTGGGTATTTTACTAGGAAGATACAGAATTTAAAAAATCACTTTATGATCAGAAAGCCATTTGGAGGAGAATATTTACACAAGCATCATTACAAGAATCTAAATAGATGTACAGGAAAAATCCAAGCTGTAATGATGATTTGTATAGCTTTAACACTAATATATATGAGACACTAAACTTCTTGATTAAAATGATCTTTAATAACTTTGGCTTAAAGCAGACGTAGTTTTAAATAATTGATGATTTTTGAAAAGCATAATTGTCTTTATGCACCTCTACTGTACAGTTTGCTAAATAGCAGAAATAGTCATTTTACCTGTTTCTTGTTCACTAACTTGGACTTTCTCAAAGTTCATTGATGGAAAGATGTAAAACTGACATCCATAATTGTATGACATATAAATGGCTTTTTAACTGTTTTGTTTTTATTTGGTCCTACCAGGTATTTTCATGTCACAGTTAGTCATAACAAAGTAGTGAGATATTGTTGACCTCTGAATGACTTGAATGCACCATTATAATAACAACCAATGGGATATTCAACAAGAGCAAGTGTAGAGTCTTGCATCTGGGGAAGAACAACCCCATGTACCAGTACAGGTTGGGGGTTGACCTGCTGCAAAGTAGTGAAGGGGTAAGGGACCTAGGGGTCCTGGTGGATAGGAGGATGACCATGAGCCAGCAATGTGCCCTTGTGGCCAAGAAGGCAAATGGCATCCTAGGGTGCATTAGAAAGGGTGTGGTTAGTAGGTCAAGAGAGGTTCTCCTCCCCCTCTACTCTGCCTTGGGGAGGCCACATCTGGAATATTGCGTCCAGTTCTGGGCCCCTCAGTTCAAGAAGGACAGGGAATTGCTTGAAAGAGTCCAGCGCAGAGCCACAAAGATGATGAAGGGAGTGGAACACCTCCCTTATGAGGAGAGGCTGAAGGAGCTGGGTCTCTTTAGCTTGGAGGAGACTGAGGGGTGACCTCATCAGTGTTTACAAATGTGTAAAGGGTGGGTGTCAGGATGATGGAGCTAGGCTTTTTTCAGTGATATCCAGTGATAGGACAAGGAGCAATGGGTGTAAACTGGAGCATAGGAGGTTCCACGTTAACATCAGGAAGAACTTCTTTACTGTAAGAGTGACAGAGCACTGGAACAGGTTGCCCAGGGAAGTTGTGGAGTCTCCTATGTTGGAGATATTAAAGGCCCGCCTGGACAAGTTCCTGTGTGATGTACTGTAGGTTACCCTGCTCTTGCAGGGGGGTTGGACTAGATGATCTTTCGAGGTCCCTTCCAACCCTTGGGATTCTGTGATTCTGTGATACCTTTGTTGTTCAAACTTTGATAAGGAGTATACTGTCAGCAATGAACAAGTCATAATCTATACTCAGGAAAAAAAAAACAAACTGATGGTAATTTACAGAGCTTTTAGACATATGCAAGGTTTTAAACTTTTTGATAAAAGCTACTTTAATTACTTGTAGCTAAGTAGGAAGGTGTGTTTTAGAAAGCTTTAAATTCATATATGCTTAACTCTGCAAGGGAAAATAATAAGAACCTCAACCAAGTGTCTAGCAGAGTCCGTAACATTTGACTCAGCAATGCTTGTCTATTCTTCTGTTCATGATGCACATACCTTTTTTTTATTGGAAAAAAGAACAAAAAACCCCCAAAAAACTAACAAAAAAACCCCAAAAACCAAACCCCAAAAAACCAAACCAAAATCCCAACCAACCCAAAATCAGTGTTGATTTACAAGACCACAGGTAATGGCTTTTATTTTTTGCAATTCTCCCTAGGATTTTGTAGTAGTTAATTATCCTTAGTGTTAAAACATGCACTTTGTTTCTGGTCTTCATTAGCAGTTCTTGAGCCAGTCAGTCTATGAAATAGTTGAAAGAATATTAAATAGGTAAGCTATTGAGCCAGGTGCTTGTAAAATACCTATGACTTGATTTTAGTATCTAAAAAGTAATTTCTTGTTTTTAATAAAAGATTAGTCTTCCACCTAGTGCAAAACATTTTTATTCAAAAGTGGATATTAAATCACTCACTACAAGATGGAATTAAATGGAAGTGAGGAGAGTCAAACATTATGCTTTTTGTGGACTGCATTTGACAATATCTGTGTATTTAATTAGACCTTGTTCAGAATGGAGTCCTCTAAAATTAGAACATCATGTTTATAAAAGCTCTTAGAATACAGCATATTTCTGTGTACTCTTATCTGCTATATTTAGAAATATAAAGTAACTGAAGACTCTTATTTGGCGTATTAGCAGTTTGAATGAAAATGCTTTTGTTTTTTTTATAGAAGTTCATCTATCTAGGAAAAAAAATGTGATTTTGAGAAGTTAGTAAAAGTGAACATTTTTACAAGGCCTTAACACTGAAAATAAAATCATCTTATATAATGGATAACACTCAAAAGAGTTATTTGTGCAAATATTGCTAATCCCTGGCACATATACAGTTGATGTTCTTATATACTGTACTTTTTTAAAGAAGTCAGTTTTCATTTGAATGTGTTTTTTTTTCAAATGACACAAATGAGTACCTACATTCAAGGATGGTCTTGAAATACCTGTTTTGAACTGCATAAAAGTCTTTCGGTTCGAAAGTATGATATCCTGAAAAGGAATTTTAGTTTGATGCATAAAATATTGGATTGTACTGTCACTTTTTGCAAACCAACCTGATTTATATGAAATGACCGTTTCTTCAAATGCCTTCTAATGAAGTTTGACCTGTATTTTTCACCTGTTTTGGGGTTTTGCATCTGACTTGGATATATTAGTACTCTTGTATCTGATTACATTAGCCACATTGTAAGGTCAAAGGATGCTCTGCAGTGTGCTCTAGTGAGCTTGGAATCTGGTCCTTCATATCCATTCAAAATGAGAAATTTTAGAAGATTAGCATCCTTTTTGGTCTTCAGAACATAGTAGTTTACCTTGTTCACAGTGACATATAACACAACCTTAAATTAAGAGAGTCAAAGAAATCACAAATTGTTTTTCCAATATAGTACATAAAATATGCCTGCTGCCCTCTGACAGTGAATTTCTAATGATTCAGCTATATTACTGAAATCCCAGAGTGCTTAAGAGAGGTAGTTTCTAAGGCTTCATTTTCCTCCTCAGGTATGGTAAGTAGATCAAAGTAGCCTTCATAATTTTTCATTAACTAGTTTTGCTTACAAGAGCTGTCTCTTGCTATGGTACACATTGAGTGAGTGCTTACCTATTGAGTTCAGTGGCTATTTTTTATTGATATTAATTCTTGTCTGTGGAAATAGGAGGGTTAGAAGGGGTTATGAGGCTTTACATTTTTCTCAAATGTTTGCCACAAAGAGGTGCTACTGGAACACAGATCCATAAGTAATATCAGTTTCTGCATGGTTTAAGTGGTGAGCAGTACTCATTCAGGCTTCCCACTCTGTTATGAGAATTTAATCCTGAAGTGTCAGCAGGTACTAACTCTGCTTCATGTCTTATCTCATCCTTTAGCCTTCACTGATCCCTTTTTACCTCGCTTCTGTCTCTGCTTCGCTTCTTTTATACTGCTCCAACAGTCTCCTGTTGCCCATCTCCCTCTCCTTAATGATACCTGGCTGTGTTTCACCATAGGGGATACCTCCCTCATCTTGCATTTTAACCGTGGTTTTGTGTTTGGTTTATAAACTGTTAGCCTTATAAAACAAGGATCTCTTTTAGGAAGTGCAGCTGCATGTACAGTGCTGTAAGGGTAATTTTAAAATTCTAACAACATATAGAAGATCTTGTAACTGCAGCCTCTGCACAAAGATGCATATTCAGGGTTTCACAGAGTGACATTGAACCAATCCATGTCTGATAACAGCAACTGAGTCCTTCTCCTGCAAAGCTAATTAGGATATATTTATTGTGCAGTCACTAGGTTGTGAATGAAATATGCTGACATACTCAACCTATCCCTAAACCAAATATGATGTATCTGCAGTAAGCCAGACACAGCACTACAGAGCTTAGCTGTACTCAAGTCTTCATCCTGCCCTTGAGCAGGTTATGCTGTCTGCAGCACGTTCTGCTTTGTCCTGGTGGGGCTGGTTACAGTGGCAAAGCCAGCAAGGTAAAAACTGGCTCAGGCAGGCGTCTACTCCAGCTGCAGGGGCTGTGGTGTAGACACACCTAGAGCATGTTCTAAACAGATGGGTTTGTATATAGGTATCTCTTGATTGGTATTTTCAGGGAGAAGTCTGTAAGAAGTCATGGTACAATGCAAACAGATTTTGAACACAGCTGTGTTCTTTCTGTGTATGTCTCCTCCTCTTTGTTGAATCACTGTCTTTAGTGCCTTGACTCCCCATACCTCAGTGGAAGGCCCAAGGGAGCTTCTCGTAAATCTGCATAGTAGCAACACAGCGTATGTATTTCTTTTTCTTTTATTTTTTTATTTTGGTTGTGTAATGTTGGAGTGGGAAGATGTGATACAGAAGACAGAAAATGTTACAATAATTTAGCACAGCATATTCTGCATTTTTTATTTCTACATACTGTTATCAGTGGTCCACTTCTCAGTATGTACATATCACTTAATGCCATAACATCCATGTTGTTAATTAGCTTAACAAAATCTATTTGTACAAGTTCTTCAGTCACAAAGCAGTTTGCTTTCTTTAGACAAGAATGAGCTAGAGAATTGTTTGCTAGTTAAATGCTATTCCTTGTGAGATACATTACGTTAGTACCTACTTCAAATATTTTTCACTGAATATAGATTTTTTTTCATAATATGCAACTGTAAATAAATGAAAACAGTTTAACAGATTTCTGAACTGTTGCTTGAGAAACTTGTGGTAAATATAAAATAAAGTAATTCGTATTTTGGTATCAAACGGTCTTATCATTACTTTGTATTGCTGGTTTAATGTTGGTGAAATACAGATAGTCAAATTTAAAAAAAGCCAAACTCTGCAACTTCATGCACTGCAAATATGTGAAAAAAAAATCCCTGTGTTTAACAATGGCTTGAGTTTTACTGAGTGTCTTATATTCCATAGTTGGCTGAGGAGCAGACAGAAAGATATCTTGAAAATTCCACTTTCTTCCATATAAATTGGAAGGTCTTGCAATATGTGACTCACTTCAGCTGTATGCATCTCTCTGTCACCAGTAGGAGTGTATTAGTGATGACCAATAACAATATATCAATGTCAGCTTATCTCCAGATAAAAGGGAGAGTTCATGAGCTGTTCAAGGTTGCTCTGGGATTATATGTTACAGAGATACTGAAATTGTAATTCTCAGTGTTTCCCGGTAAACACAACCATTCACTGTTGTCAGCATTGATACATTCAGAAGGACTTTGACATCTGAAGCTGTGTGAGACAACTAGCATACTACCTATTTCTGCAATTTTACATTTTGTCACTCAGAATGGTGATTTATGAGATTCCTGATTCTAGGAAGACCTACACAGCAGCTAGTGGCTGTTTTAGTCTTGTACTTCTGTTTTCCATTGAAAATCCCGTCAAGAAATCTGCAGATATGAGCAGTTTTTTGTTTATTCTAAATGATCGAAGCTAGTGGAATCACTCTGGACACTTGAGTAATGAGGTACTCTTCTATAAATATTGAATCTAGGAGAACAAACAAACTAAGGGATCAATTTCACACAGATTAAAGGGGCAAATTCATGTTGTGTCAACTGTGCTATGATAATTTGCCATGCTGTAAAAATCCAAATTACAGTAACTAATTTAGATGTGGCTGTACAGCAAAAGGAAGTGTATGTCATTGGTGGGCAGTGGCATTAGCAGCACTGTTGACAAGCACAGACATCAGGATATATTTGGGAGCAAATGGAAGGATGGCTTGATGGTGCTTCATTATTAAATGCTACCATAAAGCTGAATGTCAGCTGGAAATTTCTTTTATGAATCAGTCCTATTCTGAAGTAGCTGGACCAAAGTCCCAGATCACACAAATAGGACTCGTTCTGTGAGCTGATGCGTCAGATCCCTACTGGAAAAACTAAATCAAAGAATGGATTTGAATAGTGCAAAGAACTTCTTGAAGCACCAAAACACTTCCATGAGTGATTAGACTTAAATACATGGGGAAATCTGTTGATTTGAATAGAGTTGACTAGAAATGTAGGTGTAAGTATTTAGCTAGCGCATAGCCTAAAGGAGACTTGGGGAAAAGGAGAAGGTGTGATCACGAATCATGTTAGAGATGTAGGCAAGATCAGACCTGTGAGGATTTCAGTGCTAGGGAGAAGACATTTTAAATGAATCAAAAAGGAAAGGGGAAGTGAGGAAAAGGATTAGGATAGCATTTGAAGGTACCACCAGAAGGCAAAGGTGTCAACATCTAGGAAAGACAGAAGAGTGGAGACCCTCTCACAGAAAGGGTGATTAATTAGAAAATCATCAACGGATTCACCACTTCTCACTTTTTTTTTAATGTGTTACAAGAAAACTTTGCAGGGAAAAATCTGAATTTCCAGGAAACACTGAGTTTAGTGATAAATCCAGTTGATTCTTGCAACTTTTCTTTGAACTGCATCTTCAGATGTAATGCTAGCCAGGCTGTATCAGAACCATACTAGGACAAAAGCATGACAGGTGCTTAGAGGAAGCCTTAACTGAGATGCCAATAGCTAGCTAGCTGAGCTGTGGTAGCTTTACTTATATGTATGTGTGAGATGGGTGATGTAGCTGTTTAGGAAGAAGAAGGAGAATTGAAATAGTTTTAAGTCACATGCAGGTAAGTCCTAAAAATGACCAGAGGAACACTCCCAGTGCAGACTCCTTCTGTCAGTGAGTTCTGTGTGGGTGCAGGGGAATTTGCTCATCTAGAGGCATTTGGGACATGAAACTAAGTGGGGAAAAGGATTGAAAAGTAAAATGTGAAGCATTTGCATAAGACTTTAAATGTACTCTCATTGTATGATTCATTGATCTTATGATTGAGCTTCTGCTTTTAAAAATCCTGCTGTTTTTTCTGTAAAAAGCTGTTAGTTTGGGGGTCCTGATTTTGAAGTATTTAAATGACAAGTTGCTCATTGTTTTGCAGTTGTATTTATGTGCTATGTAGTTTTTCACCACTGATGTCAGTTTTGAATGGGATACGACACCTACAGCATTGGCAAATTTATAGAATTTGACATGATTTCATTCACACTGTATTACATGATGATGCTGAAGACAAGAAACGTGACTTGTCCAAGAGCTCTTAGAAAACTGAAGGCAAAGCAGAAGGTGGAATCCAAGACACTGCTTCTCATAGTGGATTGTAGACCATGTTTTACCTATCTGATCACTTGTTATAATGAGGTTCCTTTCATGGGAGGAACTCAGTTTGCACTGCTGATATGAAAGAGCTTGACTAAAACCTCAAAAATTCTCCTTCTAGTTGCAACACAAGATGGATAAATGGCATTTGTGTAAATTTTTCACTGTTAAGCCACAAGTGCTTTGGTCCCACTCATCAGTAGAAGCCAGTTTCTTCCTCAGAAGGCCTGTCTATACAGTTCAGATATCATTCCTATGTTGGTGATATCATTCCTGTCATCTGGCAGTGAGATGAGTAGTAGAGGATTTGCTGATGTGGTGACCACATTTGGTATTCGGAAGAAATGAGGATGCAGACCTAGAAATTTGGATGAAAGCAGTTTCCCATTGGACTTTTGGTGTGATACTGATCTGTCTTGACTGAAGTGAAATGCAGTGCCTGATTACCCCAGCACCAGGTGATCTATGGTCCTGACAGTGGGAGGGTTAATGGTGACACCAGCTTGGGCTGATCTCTTTATGCAGCCCAACGTTTGCTGGCTGGGTTGACATGGTCACCGAATCACATGCATCTGCTAGAAAGCGAGGCTTTTCCTGTTGCCTTGCTTTGCTATTACCATCTATTCTTTTGCAGGTTTAGCACACCTGAAATTTTTTTTTCTTTTCTTGGTGAAGCATGGCCAGTATTTATTTTTTTTTTTTGCCCTGCCTTGCATGTGCCATGCAAGTCCTAGAATATACACAAGACACTAAGCAAGGAGCTGTTTCCAAAAATGGGAGAGGTTTTCTTTGGAGGGTATAACCCTTCCTGGCAATGGAACTGGACTGTCAGATTAAAATCACAATGTAATCCTTCTCTGGAGTAATGGGACCAATAGAGAGTTGTTACCATTGTCTGCCTGTGACCTGTTCATGAGGCTTGTCTTTCCTCTTGGCTCCCTGAGGTACTTGGTTTGAAGCTAAGCAGTGCAGTTTAGAAATACTGGCTATACTTACAAATTCTTACAGAAACAAGTGCTTGTGTGCCACTCATGAACTAAAAATTAAATGAAAGTATTAATGAACTAAAAGTAATAACTGTTTTAAATCTTAAATTTAAATGACTAGGCCGCCGTCACTCTAACTTTGGAATATTTTTACAGTGGCAGTTTATTGGTTACAGTGGTGTTTACATCTCTCCCAGGTTCCTATACTTTTGGTACTGAGATCTCAGTCAGATGGTGGTGTGATAGTAAGGATGCACTTGGACTAGAGCTGATGAGGAAGTGGGCTGCAGAGCATGGATTGGGCTTTTTTAGTAGACAGTGAGGAGATGCGTGTCTCCATTATCTCTAGGTTTTAATTACATTGGATTAATTACATAGTACATTTACATACATTTATTACATCAATTTTGTCAGTTTAGCTGTGGTCCTTAACGTATTTTTCTTCTTAGGTTTTTGCATAATAAAACACAGGTGTCAGGTCTCCACTACACACATGAAAATTGTTCATGCATACACAGTTGTCAATATACTATGAAAGAATAAGGTCCCAGATCAGTTTTTCTTTTGGATTTGAAGTTATCTTTTTAGAAAGAAGCGTACAACTTTTTGTCAGTTGTATGCTTTATGGCAGACTAAAGTAGTAGAGCTCTCCTATAATACATGACAGTATTCCATTTTAGACAGGCTCTGGGGCTTTTTCCCTTGGACATGGTAAAGCATTACCTAGAAGTCAGTTTGTGAATAAACTGGAATGTAAGGATTTCTCAGTACAGTGAAGTAAGCAGGCATAACCAGTCGCATTCTGCTAATCTCCGGTTGTGCCAGAGATTTGTCGTTACAGTAGGAGTTGGCAGCAGTAGCTATTTGTTCTTGCTTGTTTCAAAGGGGAAATGGTGTGAAAATATAAAGACTGAGACCTGGTGAAAGTAGGTTTTTTTAAAGTACTAGAGCAGAGAAAATGTAAGGTACCTATTTTACGTGGAATGGTCCAGAAATTGTATGTTCCCTGTTTTTCCTTTGAAAAATATCTATTTCTTTGGCCAACTGTAGGTTACCATTATTTCCCATTTATTATTGTGGCAAAGTATTTAAAAGTGGAGTCATTTGAGCACCAGTCCCACTGGATACGAGCCAATTCAACTCCATCAGGCTCCATTAAGTTGTTATTAAGTGCTGTCAGCCAAGTCCACATTATGTAAGACAAAAGATTAAAATCTGCCATATATGAGTTGGTTGTACAATTTTTTTTTCAGCATAGCAAGACTCCAGAGGTGGTACAGCAAACTTTTCAGCTTAGGTATGTATTCTGAAGGTAGAACTTCACAATCTGGTTGTTTTTCAGCAAAAGAGCTTGTCAGTTTTATTCTGTTGTTGTAGTTTCAGACCATTCAACAGGACTTCTTATCATTCTAAATGAAAAATTTAAAGGTATGGTTTAACTGTAGGAGTACTTTGCTTTGGCTGGAACAGCCCTACATCCCATGGGTAGCTCAAAGGGCTCGTTTACTTGATACTTTGCTTATTTTTCTGCCTGAGGCACTTGGACAGCACAGGCATTAATGTGTCGCTGCAGTTTTGCGTGTTCCCAGGGGGACAGATGAACACACAGGCAGGAAACAGTGCTCATCCTGTCTCTCTTCCTGGGCAGCATTCATTGATTAGTAGGCAAGGCAGCTGCCTGCACTCTGCCATTCCTGCAAAGATTTCTCTAAATCTCACTTCTCCTCAGCCAGAACAAAACCAAGCCTCAAGGAGTGAAAAAGCAGAATATGGCTGGTGGGAAGCAGCACATGTGAGCAGATGAAGTAGCTGTTCAAAAAGGAGATTGTCACAGGAATACATTCACTAGCATGAAGTTAACCTATTTTTTTTCTCTTTATCAGATGCTTGCTTCTGGTTTTATGTCACTTAGTAATCTCTGCATCTGTGATGTATATATATTAGCTCATGTCTAGACTGCTTTGGAGTGAAATAAGTTCTTTCTTGGTTGCAGAATGGGTGGTGTGGAGTAAAGCACAGAGGGTGCTGCTGAGGTCCTGCTTCTGCATCTGGTGTGGGCGCAGCCTGCTAGCATCAGGTCTCTGCCTTGGGTGGGCTGGGGAGAGTGAAACTGGGAACTGGGGCACTTTGGCAGTCCAGTACACAACTCATCTCAGCACCCACTGGTTTGATGTGACAGTTGGCACCTACTGTGAAGACTGTCCAAGTGAATAAAGGCATAAGACGCCACTGAAAGCTTGAATGATAACCCATTTTTTCTAAGAAATAAACAGGCTGCATCAGTTATGCCAAGGTCACAAGTTTACATTTCCCCAAGGTCTGTGTGAAGCTTTGAGGAAAAGTTTCTTACTCAGCTGTTTCACACAATCAAGATATTGTGCCATTACCTCTGCTTTGTCAGTTGGCTTCAGAAGAGCCTAGCTTATTTTTCTCTACATTATTCATGAAGAAATCTGCAAAGCTACCTTCTACCTCCGTGCAGAACCTCTGTATGGTATAGTACAAAGTATAGAAAATTTGTGAAGTATTCAGCACAGTGCGCATAGCTTGTGTGGTGATATCAGGATCTGTGGGGAATCTTTTAAAATATATATAACTAAATTTAAATATATTTTTAAAAGGATTCTACAGCTTACTGCAGAATTTGCATAAGTTTGATTATTTTAATGTAGTAACTCTCCCAGTGCAGTTCTTATAAAATCCTGTAGCAGAATCAATTTACTATTGATTCAATTTACTATTGATTATCCATTGTAATTAATAATAATGTGAAATTTCTTTCTGTAAGTATATAGGCCCGTTGGTCTTACACGTTCTATGTAAAATGAGAGATCACATTTATGTAGTGAAGTGAATAGCAAAGAGGAGCTCTCCCGTTTCCGATGTTCTTTGGGAAAAGATGATCCAAAATAGTTGTATAGGTGCTCTTAGTCTATATAGAATTGTTATTCTCTGGAAACATAACTGTGTTAATAGATGCTTTACTGAAGGTTAAGAAGGGGTTGAGAGTGTTATTACCTTGTGTTTCTCAGGAATACCTTTTGTAGTTCGTACCCACTCCTGATTTAAGTCTGAACTAATACTCAAGTATAAGCATGTCCATAGTGATTGAGTCATTAGAAGAGTTTGAAAGAGTTACAGAAACTTCAAAGTTTGCAGTTATCAAGGCAGTAAAAGCAACTCTCTATATGTAAGAATAGAAAGCTAAGCTTGAGACTGAAACCACAGCCCCATAAATGGAATTACTGCACATCATGTTCCTACCCGCAAAATCCAGGAGGTAATTAGCTGGCTTAATCAGGCACAAAAGAAGGGCTGTCCTTGGAAGAAATTACCTCATCCTCAGGTTGGAACTAGGACAAAGTTTCCTGGTCCTGAGAAAGGTATATTTACCTTTCTCAGGGTTTCCATGCTGCTCATGAGGCAGTTGGTGGTTAATATCTCCATTTTGTCTCGGTGACACAACCAGCCTCAATTCTTTTTCCGAAAGCTCAACTGAAATGCCACCGTGTGACCCGTGAAGATTGCTTCTTGGGTAAATGAAGCTTGAAGGACAGCCTACGCAGTTTCCAGGGTGTAGGAAACTTTAGGGAATGCTGACAAAATCAGTGTGATGAAATAAATAGTATTCTCTGGCTCTTTGTCTTAGTTTGAAGACATTACTTTTTATGGCCACAGATTTTCCAGTGGGAAACATTGAATGCAGTTCAGGGCAAGCGTTGTCTAGACTTCCGCTGATCCTAACTCCAAGAAACTATTTGGCTCCTTGTTCACTGTGACAGTGCTAGAATTAAATTCTCTTTTTTTTTGACAGAAAGTCACCCCCTGATTTGGTGCCTTAAGCTCGTAATACTAGTGCTGTTAGAGATCCACATCAGCCTTTTTTGATGGATAAATAACTTGCATTATTTCTATCTGTATCTAATATCCTAACTCAAGTATTTTATCTGTAGCACATTCAGTGGTATTTATTTACCTAAAAAGTGCTCTGCCTGAGCATGCCACAGGTATCTAGATAGTGGATGTAGTTTTGCTATTTATATCATAGTGTTCTACAAGTAACACCACAATGGTTCAGAATGATCTATGGCTGTAAAGCTGTAAAATAACTCCCAACAGTTCGTCTTGATAGTCTGTTGAAATTAGACTGCTCTGACTATACCCCCTTCAGGTTCACTGCCAAGTTCATATTTTATCCTGAAATTCCACAAGGAGACACTCAAAATAAACACTACACTAGCAACAGCTTGCATTATCTTTAAGGCAGTAGCTAGCATTGTCTTCACTTTAGCCTCTCTGTGGCTTTCTTCACTTCAAAATCCATGAAGTTTGACCTTTTGGATACATTTGCTCTTATTTATTCTCCCTGTTGACTACAGTGGGAACTGAATGAATGAGAGCAAGAAGAGAATGGGTATATCATAGGTGCTGACCTGTTATGACTAAATTATCCCTGTTAGTCCCATGTTGCCCAGCACCAGCCACGTTATATAATGTGTATTTCTTCATTAGCTTTCTTTCAGGATCGAAAAACACAGCTATTAAATTTGTGTTTCAGTTTTCTTAGGAGGGGAAAAAAAAGCAACCTGGAAATTACAAGATTATTCCAGGCACCATTTCAGAGATGTTCAGCCTTTTTGTTCTGCAAATGCTTTTTCTTTGCTACTGCTTTTGAAAACGGTCTGATCTTGTATTTCACTGTTAAAACCTAAAGGTGAATGTGATCAAAATAGCCAGTCACCAAGGTCAGAATGCCCTTAAATCAGAGAGGTTTGCTAATTTTAAGCTTTAGTGTTTTGCAGAAAGTAATGTCTTTAGAAAGAAGAGGTAGAATGTAAGATTGGGACAATACGAATGCACACACATCGCTGCCAATGAAAGCAAAGCTCGCAGGTCTAATTTTAGGCTTTTCAGCCTTGGTATTGTTTCTTACAGCACAGTTATTTTCCATATGATACAAAGGAGTCCATTTTTCAAGTTTTATAAGCTGCTTTAAAAGGCAAAAGCAAGGACAAAGTGAGTACATGTCATGGTCGAAAGAAAATCAAAGAAGCTTAACTAGGTTAATGATGGTTGCAATGCCATTTCTATATGCAGAGGACAATTCTTCAAGAAAAGCAGGAATCTAGAGAAGCATGTTGTGAGATCTGGAAGTAAAGCGAGTTACATATTATCTGAACTGGAACTCTTGGGTGTGATTGGATTTGCTTCAACTTGTTCAATAAAAATGACACTGTGCTTAGATGCCTAGTAACGTAGTCTTCCTAAAATGTTAAAAGGACCTGTGCTCTTTGGAGAACTAGGACTTAACCGGATATCTACATATATCTGGGTGCTTGAAAGTAAGCATTATAGATGCAGTGGGATGTTACAACTAATTCATTATGTAACACCAGAGAGATCCTATTTTCTAAAGTTATCTTTTACTGATACATTCATATAAAACAAGTTTATAGAATTAAAGAAATACAACACTGTAGAAATGCTTTTATTCTTTCCTTTATATTAATTACCAAGGATTGGAGCTAGTTGGTACTAAGTCATTCCCCATGGAAGTGTCAGGAAGTCAGTGGTACTCACCTGTCAAAACTATTAAAAATACCTTTAAAAATGTTAACATAGTCCCCAGTTTTCATCCAAGAGAAGCTTATTAACTCGGTGGATGTATGACAATGGCCATACAAAGACCAGAGAAATTGGAGAACATAAAGCTGTGTGATTTTTGTTAATCTGGACCCCAGAAAAGAGCAGTTTGAGACAGGTTGGTAAGAGACTGCATGGGCAGAAAGAATTTCTTGGGAAGTCTGCACAGGGGCTTGGGGTAATGTCAGTCTGGTGGTTTTTTTTCCCAGAAGTTCAGCCAAGATCCACTGCCTACTCTGGGGACTTCACTAGCCATGTGGTACTTATGTTTGGGTGATGAGGATTGAAGCACAGTTTTGCTGTAGGCTCTGCAGTTGTCCCCAAACCAGGAGAATCAGCTCAGCCTGAGCTCAAGGGGTGGTGATTTTTTTTCATGCCATTCTAGTTGCCTAGAAGTTAAATGTTTAGTCTAAACTAATTGTGTAGGCTTTCTTGTTAGGCAAACAAAAGCAGGCATCTCCAGAGAGCAATTAATCCTACTTATCTTGTATTCATATTTTTAGCATGGGATGAATTGCCTCTTGGTGAATTGGGTGCCTGTTTCTCTCCGTTGCACACTGGAGCCTTGATGACTAATTTAGATTAGATATCCAGCTTTTAATGGCTACCATCCAGGTAGAAATAACCTGGATTAATTGAGTTCCCTGCTACTGACTATGTAATAACTTCCCTGTTACTATTCTGTGCATGATTTGTGGATGCTGTGTTGGAGAAGAAGAGTCTTCTCTCGGTTTTCTTTGCAACAGTTTCAGATAGTTTGGCATTAACAGTACCATTGCTCATTCTTCTGTGGTCCCTAGTCATGAAAGTTTGTTATTTATTTTCATCATTAGTAATAAAAACAAAAGCCAAAACATTTTCATTCAGTCTCTTGGGGAAACAGATTAAGCTACAGACTGGCAGTTTGATGTCATTCTGGATTCTGGCCAAGTTCTCAGGGTCATAAATCAACCTAGCTCCTTTCAAATAACAGACAAATGATGTTTCCAAGAAAGTTTGCAGGACTGATAGTGGAATACAGTGGAAATATGACATTAACAAAGAACGAGCAGACCATTGAGTGGCTTTATTTGGTGGCAGGCACTATTTGTATGGCAAGTTACTTCAAGACAGTAACTGTTTGGTGGTTTGGGGATTGCAGTTCCTCAGGGCTTTCCCGGGCCTGTCAGATTTAAGATTTTTTTATTTCTTTTTTCAGCAACAGATCCACATGATGAGCAAAACAGGAACAAACTGATCATTCCTCTTGGCCTTTAAAGTTTTTCCTAGATGTTTTGAATAGTTTCTCTGAGAAATATAGGTAGTTTTTAAACGAGAAAGTACAAATGCAAGTGACATCTCTGACCCCAGTGCTTTTCCATTTCCGTTTTATCCTTTTATCAGGGCAGACGCAGCAGCAAGAGTCAGGTTCTTTTCTGTATTTGTTCAAACAAACAAAATCCGTTCAAGCCTCCACCTAGACACCTAGATGAGTCGACAGTGATCTCTGCTTCCCTGCTTACACGCATCAAATAGGTTTGCTCAGCACTACTTTGTTAGGAGTGAGATGGGGAAAAGGGATATAGAATAACATGCAGAAAATGTAAGTAACAACTTGTCCACCTGGTAGTTTGAATTCTCTTTTTCTACATGAGGATATCAGCTCATCCCACATTTCTTCCTCCTATCCCACTTTTTAGGTGATTAGATTCATCAAGACCCTTTGGGATCTGAAAATGCTGCATTGGATGTCTCGCTTGCTGTTACTACTCTTGAACATAGCCGTCTCTCCTGCTCTTCCTGCCCACAGACAGCTCCTGGCTGTACACGTTTCCTCCTCCAACCAGCCTGTGGTGATTTTGGGTAGCTGGAGGAGTGCACATAGACATACAAACTCCGTGCATTTGTGCACATGTGAGAGAGACATTTGTATCACTCTTGCCTTCCTCCCTGCAGCTGCATCTCATGCCTGTAAATCATGGTGTTTCTCAAGTGACTGCCTTGGGTTTTTGAGCTTTACACAGCGTAATTATAAGCTGCATAATTTACTTAGTTTTACAACCTGTTTTTTAACATAAAATGCTCTCAAACATTGTATGAAGTGTACAACATCATTTAAACATGCTGATGCCTGCCCCCCGTCCCTGCTGTTCTGGGCTGCCTCTCTTGAGAGATGCTGGCAGCCCTGCTGGCAGCCTGGGCATCCATCCCTCTCTGCTCTTTGGGAGTGGTTGTATTGTGCCCGAAGGTGTCAAGATTGTTTAAATGTCAATAAGATGAATTCTCTGTATCTTAAACAAGCAAAGCTCTCTTTTTTTTTGCCTTATGTATACACCTTGCATGCTGTGAACATCACTGCTCACACTGCTTTTGCTGATGAAAAGCCAAAAAGGAAAAGTACAGATAAAACACTGGGATGATGAGAATTGATGTTGGATAGGGAATGAGAGCCAGGTAGGAAGAAAGGAGGGAATTGGGAGAGTTAGAATGAGCTGGTACAGGTTTACTGGAACTGGTTTGACAAGTGTGTTGCCAGAAGCCAGAAGTACAGGGAAATGATTGGACAAGGAAGAAGAGGGACAACTTGAGGCTGAGGTTCACAATCAATGTACTGTTACCTAACTGTCTGTATAATAGAAGAGCCATGGTAATACTGTGTAGACACTCTTACCGCTAAGCATGTCTGCATATTAAACCCAGCTTAGCCTATATTTATTGTGTGGGTACATCTATATTAGGTGGCAGTGTTTCTCAGCAACACTGTAGTCAGTAATTTCATTGGGCTATTCAGGCACGTTCCTTACTGCACTCTTAATGTGCGCTCACAGCTTGGCACTCACAGCTCCCCAGGACTAATGATGATATGATGTATCATTATTCATGTGCCTGGCTGTTTTTATAAAGATTCAAATGCCAACTTGAATGTTTCACGGTGGCAGTGTGTGGGGAATGGAGACCTTCAAAATGCTAAGAAGTGGTACCAGGTAACACAAGGCATGGATGCACAGGCTAGCATGATGAAGTTCAGTGCCTGACCTGCTTTGTATGCTAGTGTCATGTTCTTAGAAAGCAGAGGTGACAGAGTTGCATTTTGAGCAGGAAAAGCACAGCTAATACTTTAGATGAGATTTGCATAGTTATTTAAGTACTTGCTGAGATTTTGTAAGAGCACTCAAGCTGCTGGAGAGATGGTTGATACTGAACATCACCTTGACTTACTCGGAAAGAAATGAAGCAAGGCAATTTAATAACAACACCTACATTAGCCAGTAGTCCAGAGCCGTAGAAGTGCTTACATGTCTTTGTAAATCTGGCTCCTTATACCATGTGCCTTGAAGTCTACATTTTCTTGTTCCAAGATACACACATTTTCACAGAATATAATACAGTTTTTTATAAGCAAGAAAAGAGATTTCTGCTCCTTTTCCCTGAATTTATTTCCTGACATATACTCACTCCCTTCCCCTTTTACTTGGCCTCAGTAATGGGGCTGCTGTGGTCAGGAAAGATAAAGGGATTTTTTCCACCATGAACAAGCAGGCAGATTTCCTGAATATCATTTGTTGAGTATTCTGTTTTGTCTTGGAGACTGAAAAATATCACTACCAGAAGTCCATCGTTTGGAGTCTTGCTCAGTTCCAGAGGGGATTCTGAAACAAGTTCTCTTTATGCTGAGTCTTTTTGGAGTAATTTAGGGGGAAAAAAAGAAAGAAAAAAAAAGTTCTGCAGCTATAACCAGCTCAAACGATTCTTTGCCTTCTGGCAGCCAACAGTTTTTATATTGCATCCTCTGATTTGAGCTACTAGCTGTTCACAGCTCCTGGCAAGTGCCACAATAGCTTTTAAGATTACTCTGTTTCTTGCTGCTCTTTGGGGAAGGGTGCTTTTTGTTATTATTTTTATTCCACTGTTTAGCTTATTGCTAAACTGTAGCCTTCTTTAACTTTTCCCCTCTATTGTCACTCCAGAGAGAGTGAACAGCTCTATCAGTGCAGCATTTAGCATAACCAGGGCCTGATCCAAGTATAGATATAGTAGATTATCTGTTGGTTTAAAGCTTTAAATCAAGACCAGGTGCCTATCTAAAAACCGTACTCTTGCTTAATGACAGAGATTGGAGATAAACAGGAATTTGTGTGTGAAATTCTGCTGTTTCCATCCTAAATGATCAAAACACCTCTTCCCAGGTTGTTAAAATACATGAATCTATGAAATTCCATTAAGTTTTTAACCTTTAATGATAGCAGCATATTTAAGCCATCTTCCATCTAGTTTTGAATTTCCTAAGCAATTTGTAGTATTCATATATGCATATATACATAGGCATAAAAACAGTTATCACACAGTTTTACAGTTTATGTAGAATGTGGGAAGAAATAAAATGCATTCATAAATGACATGCAGAATTGACTAGCAAAGTGAGAAAGTTTGCTTATGATTTGACATTACCCTTAACAGTCAGATTTAAATTCGTCTCTAAAGTGCTGCAGCATGATTATGTAGTACTGGATATTGGGAAGATAAAACAGCAAGTGAATGTGTTGGCAATAAGTAAGGTTATGCTTGTGGGACAGAGTATGTTGATAACTATAGATTACCTATTAGAAAATAAGAATGGATTTGAGCATTAATGAGGATAGATTTCTGAAATTACCAGTTCATGACAAGTAGTAGTTAAAATGATTAGGAATTACTAGGACAGAAGTAGGAAAAATACTATATAAGCATGTGGAGCATCCTGTCTGTAGTTACATGATTATGAGTAGTGAAATTGATAAAAGTCTAGCAAAAGGGGATAAAGCTGATTAGGAACATGGAGCATAGACTAGTCAGAGTCTGTGTGCTTCACAACTGATGAGGAGCAGATGAACAAGAAATAGTCACTGTTTCTCACAGTACAAGAAATAGGGTCACCAATGAAATTATTGTTTAATGTTTAATTAAATTCTGAAACTGATTTCCACAGGATGTTGTGGAGACCAAGATATAAGTGTGGTCAAAAAGGGATAGGGCAAATTCAGGAAAGCTAATTTAATCAGTGAATATTAGACATGATATTCTGGAGAGTCTATGGAGAGAGAACACCACCTCCAATGTCTGACTCATTCCACCTTAGGAGAAATGTCTTAGATCAACTTGCTGAATCGCTATATAGCTATGGCTGTCTCTATTGGCCGAAATGACTATATTAGTGTATTTGAGGGTGCTGAAGCCAGGTGATTTCAATCACACTGTACATGGTACATTCATAAACTCAAGTTGTGGGGTGTTTTTGCAATTAAGAAAGCTGTGGATGTAGTTAAATGGTGAAGATGCCTTTGACTGTGAAGAAAGGTTATTCTTCTACTTGCCACCCAAGATATTTTTGTTCATTCTTAGCAGCTTAATTTGTGTAACTTATTACAGAAATACAAAGTATTGTAAGACATTATATCATCCTCAGTCACTTGCAGCCTCTGGAATCATTAGCGAGAGCAACAACAATTCATAATCATAAATCTGTTCACCTGCACATTCTCCAGCGATGCATGAGTGAAGTAATCATGAGGTAGTGCCAAGGAAGACAGTGTTTGGTATTTCTAGCTTTCCAGATTCTACAGACTTAAATTGTCCAGGGTAGAATTGCAGCTGCTTGGTATCATGATTGGGAATACAGGTATTTCACCCACTGCTGTCTCCTTTTACCTGGGAGCAGCAGTTACTGTGGAAGTCACAATCATATGAATGCTGCCCAAGCTGTTCATCCTTACTTGTTACCTCCAACAATTCCCCCTTGACTTGCAGTGATAATCCCTGATTGGCTTTGTAAGAACCCACAAGGCTGTCTCAGCAACTCTGCTTTGAAATAGAAATGTCTGTTTATGGTTACTTTTCTGTCCAGCACCTTTTTAGTTGTAGTTATGTAGGTCTGAACTATTCCCATGGACAATTCAGCAACAGACAGCCCTAAGTTAGGAAAAAACATCCCGCCCCTTGAGAATGAGAGTTATATGTCATGCTTTCCAGGATGCTTTCCTAGCCTATAATAATGTCTTTTTCCTGCTAAATTTTCTAAAGTAGTTTTCCAGGGGGTCTTTATATGGGCAGTCAATCAGAGCAAAACTTTATTTTCCTAGACAGTTTAATGGAACTGCAGGCTGGTATTTTAGATTGCAATTTTGAAACCTTGGAAAAGATTTCTGAGTCAGCTTGTTTGTGCTTAGCAACCTCTGTCAGTTGCTTTATCCTGATGGATGATAAACTCAAGGAATTCAGACAGTATTTTTCATATTTTTATATTTCATATTTTTATCTGCATCACCATTGCGTTTTTTCTCTTTTATGGATGTATTGCTACAGCCTGTCCCAGAGATTCACTCTCTCTTCTACTTTTTGTCTATCTTTTATTATTTCTCAAAAAAAAAAAAAGCAAATGTGCGCATACACATAGATTCAGCTGGTCAGTTTTATTAGCACAGCCACAATAGCCAGTTGTTATAAAAATTTATTCCAGTAGAGCTCTATTAAAAAATAGTTGGAAGAAATTGTTCCAATTATTTTTAATGTATGAAATGCTAAAATTGTGTAGTCCTTTAGCGTGAGAGGCTTTCTCTCTTTGGTTTTCTCTCTCTCCCTGCCTCCCCCTGGCTTATATTTTAACAGAAAGACCATTTGCTGTGATTCATATTTGGGACTTACGAAAAGTTGTGTGTTTTACTTAGCTGTCTCTCCAAAGTATTATTTGTATAAGTGAAGTCAAAACTAGAAGAAATACCTTACAGATTTCAATTATTGCATATCCAAGATTTTCTGGTTTGTGTTTGTAATTAATTTTTTGTTAGGAAAGACATACGTGAGGCTTAGAGGCTTGCCATTAAGGTCATGAAATAATAATGAGGTTCCTGTACTGGGGACATAGAGTCTTCTCAGAGACAGCCAGTTTTTCCTTTGCTTTGTCCTTTTTGTTCATTTTGCAGTTTCTGTCAATATTAATGTCAGAGTGCATTCTTCTTTTCCCTCAGTATATAACCTAGCTAGGAGCTCTGTCATCTGTAAGAACACTTATATTTTCCAGGAAGAAGGGTTTTTGAGACTCAGCTATATTATCTGTCTCTCTGATTTCAAATAGCAATATTACTAGCATGTGTTAATTAATGAGGAAATACGAGCTAATGATTATGTGCATTATGGCTTTTTGATGCTGGGTTTTCCTGTGTAACAGATACTGTGTACTAAAGAAATCATGTTCTCAGTCTGCATAAAAGCCATTTTTACATTTTTAATTAATTGCATGCTTTATGACAGAAGTTGGACTGGCAGCTCTGGAAAGTAAAACTCCTAAAGGAGGAAGGAAGCACAATGAATACTTCTAAGGTCAGTCCTGGTGGGTTTCACACTTTCTCAGCCTTGATGTTTTTGCTCCAGCGTTCATCAAGGATACTAGTCAAGGCTGAAAAATGACTTGGAGATGAGGTCTGACCTGGTCCTCCTGACCATTATTCTATAAAATAACAAAGTCATAGTGGGTGACTTGGCAGTGTTAGATGAACAGTTGGACTCAATGAACTTAAAAGTGGCCTTAAGGTGTCTGGGACATCCATATGGAGTTAGCAGATACTAGTGCAGGGACCAGCTGGGACACACTATGTCTGAGCAGCTGAGTTGACCTGAGTGGCTTAAGTCATATTGATAGGACTCACTAGGGCATTTCATGCACTTATTGCTGTGAGATAGTTATCAACCTTCCTGCTTAAACTAGGCTGAAGGAGCTGAAATGTTATTTCAAATGAGCCATCAGACCACTCTAATTAAAATTATTGCATTATTCCAAACCATAAAAATCAAAAGGGATGGAAATAAAACTTTGCATTTCATAGTAATGTGATGGAGGAATTTTTATTTGAAAATTCTACCTTAAGAAAACATTTTCAAGTTTTCTTCTGTGTTTCTTTGATAGTCAGTGTTACTGCCAGTCTGTTTTTCCTGTTTAAGCTGTTCCTGTTTAAGCTCGCTTCTTTGCATAAGTAACATTTTTTACTGTCCCTCAATATCCAACTCAAAAGTGTAAAGCTATCGATTTTGTTTTGCAGAATCATGATTCATCTTCTCAGTAATGCATTTCCTCTGCTTTTAATCATGCTCCATCTGAAGCAGTCACAAGGGATAGTTCTGACGATCTGTTTATAATGAATTTGGGGTGAGCGTTGCACCGATGGATCACTAGCCACAATGATGTAAACACTTTGTTTTGATTTTGAAAGGGTTTTAGTAAAATAAAAAGCTGTGATCTTCTTTCCTGCTACCTACTTCTGTTAATAACTGTTGTAGTATAGTCATGTGGTTTTTAGTTGTAGTTGTTTAGCACACAGGTCAAAATCATCAGTTGAAATCAGCTGATTGACAGGCATCATAGATGCATGTGCAAAAGCAAGCTAACTCCATAGGCTTAAGTGTTCCTTTTTAATGAAGAAATTGAATGGAAGCAAAATATTTAAAATGTATCTGTATGTGTTAGCTTTTATATATATATTCCTGTTACCACAACACTATTTACAGACTACATGCTGATACCCCTACTCAGAGTTTTACTCCATCCTTTGTCAGTCATAGTTGTAATTACACCACACAGGATCATCAACAAGATAAAAAGAGACCCTATCACTGCTTTGTGAGTTGGGAACAGAGAGAAAATGATCTAGGCACGGATCTTGCTGCTGTTAATCCCAGCTGACATTGGAGGAGGGCCATACAGTGCTCAACATGCCCACTTTTGAATCCAGAACTATGACAGTGTCTTGTGCATTAATGACATCTGAATAAAGATTGCAGTACACAGGATTAACAATCAACCTTGGCAAATCTGTGTTTCCTAGTGAAATCAGGAATAGCATTTTGATTCTAGGTTATCCACTGTCAATTAGCAAGGTAGGATTTTCCTTGCTTCACTTTAAGCTTTTAGAAATCCGGTCAGATCTAAGCAAGTACAACACTGCCTCTACAAGAAGCAGAAAGAAAGAGACATTTGTAGAAGGTGATTCATCCTGTCTTAAAATAAGTATGCATGTATTCATCCTCCCTCTTCCAGGCATCTCTCTCTGCATAGGGTGAATCACTCTGAAATCACTTCTGCCATCTTCATTGACTGCAGAAGGACTAAAGACAAACGACTTTTGAAACAGCTAGCGTCTGATGTGGTTAATCCACCTTTTCAAAAAAGTAGGGCAGTGTTGTTTAAGTGCTGTGATGAGGAATATAGATAAAAATGAAGAGTGAATTTTATACCATTAAGTAAAGCCCCAGTGACTTATGGTCATAAAAAGGGGATGTGATGGATTCAAACTCAGAATAAGGCTGGAAGGTGAGCAATAAAAAGACCTCTTCTGGTAAACACAGCAATTTAAAGAATTTGGCTTTTCACATAGCTAACATAAGAATACTGTGACATTTCAGACTAACAATAGAACAAACTGATAGCAAATAAGACCTGCTGTAATATAAGTGGAAAGTATGTATTACTTTTTATAGGCAATTACAACAGAATAAATGAATATTTAAAACCAAGGAAAAACTAAGAAAATAAAAGGGTGTGTATATGTAAATGTGATCAAGGCAATGGCTAAAGTCTAAAAACTCTTATCCCCAAGCATGACCATCTCAAAGAAAAACAACATTTTAATTAACTTTAGTCTCTAGAACTGGATATGTACAAAAATATATATATCACAGACAGAGGAAATTATAGTTTGGCATTAAAAACCCTAGATGGATGTTTACAGTCTACATAAATGTTATCCTGTAGATCCAGGAGAAGATTGGAACCCACTCAGGGAAACTAATGTTCAGGCATGCCTTGTCAATCTTCCCCCTCAAAAAAGGTGTTTGCAGCAGCTGCCCCAGAAGAGGTAAAATACTGAAATACCTAGAATTGAATAAGCCACTCTTTCGATACACAAGGCTTGGAAAATGATCATTAGTGCTGACATGTAACTTGTTCCACTGACCACCCTGAGCTAGAGTGAACATCACTGGAGTGATGTCCAGGAGGTTTTGGATTTCTCTGTTAACACATCAGGGCATCTCATGAGGGAAAGCATATTGGAAACCATATTCTAGAATATAATCTTAGAAAAAAAAGCAAAACCTGTTTTACTGGGTAAAGTTATATAGTAAAGTAGGCCCTGGAATCAAGGCTCTGGTGTTGGAGCATTCTGGATAATCGGGTGATTGGAATGGTATTTAGCATATGAATTATGACAAAAAGGTATAGTACATATTCTGCATGCATTTTAAAATCTTTATTTATGTGGACAGCATTGAAGGAAATAGACTGGTGAAGAAAATACTAATTTCACTGGTGAAAAATAAGGCTTCTTCCTCAGCTCATACCTCCTTGTTACCTGATGATTGCTACAGCTGATAGAAGCTTGGCCAATAGTAAAATGAAACTATGGCACCAGAGGTGCTTAGGTGTTTGTCTGACACTTAGCATTAACAAGCGTATTGTTCTCTTCAGAAGTTAGTGAGTCACTAAATTCTCCAGAGTGTGTAAGTCACCAAATTCTGTCAAAATACCAGAGAAGTGGACATCAAAAAAAATTGAAACAACCTAAACCAAAACCAAACAAGTTTGAGTTATGGCATGCAACAAAGCCAAGTAACAGAGTGAAGAAGGAAGCAAGAATTTTCTTAAGGGCTTGTGATGATTCAGAGCCTAAGCTTTCTGTCACAATATGGGTACCCCTCTTACCCCCCTTGTAGTCTAAAAAGAGACTGAGAGAAAGAGCAAGCAAAAGAGGGAATTTTCCCTGTCTCTCCAAGCTTAAAGCTAAGTGACAGAGCCTCACAGCTCTTCCAAGCAGTTGGGTCTTGTTGGACAACCAAGATAAGTCTCTGCTTTATGCTACATACATCCTCTTTGTCTACTTTAAAAGGAGGAAAACCAGCTATGACATGTAAGCAAATGAGCAGAGTGGGCAGAAATAAGACCCTGTGATATACTTCAGACCACATGTCTGCAAATTAGCTTTTACCCGAGCTGCCATCTTCAACACTGGGCTTCGAATTAGAGCCCTACTACTGTGACCCACAGGGGTGCATCAACAGTGGAGCTACTCGTGAGTCTGGCGTTGCCCTTGATTTTCATGTTGAAACTGTGAAGAACTCCCTTTTCTTTTTATTCCAGACTCAACAGAAAAAAAATCCTCACTTTTAATGAAATAAATCCAATTTTTGCTTCTTAGTCACCTAGAGAAAAAAAACCCTACATACCAGTTGTTATGTTAGATCATCCTCCTACACAGCTTTTACCCTTTCAAATGTTTTTTTATTGCTTGAATCTAATTGAATATCCATCTCATTGCAAATAAAATTTAAAAATGTATCTCTCTTCTTTTGCTTAAACCTCTTTTCTCCATTTATTATTCAATTCAGTTAGATAATTGCATTCCTTAATGTTGTTACTCTCTATTTTTTCCCATTTCTTTTACACGGAGAGATTGCAGGCCTGAATCTGATCTTTGGTAAAGCCAGTAAAGTATCTGAAATCACTGGATTTATTCCAGGTTTTTTCCTGTGGTATAATATAAATCAGAACCTAGCCTGTTTGTTTCACCCTTAGTTTGAGGTTTATGTTGTCAGCAATAAATTATGACTGCTTCTAACTTCAGTATGGTGTTACACAAACATACACACAAAAATCCTTATCTTAGAATCACAGAATGGTTTGGGTTGGAAGGGACCTTTAAAAATCATCTAATCCAATCTCCCTGCCATGGGCAGGGATGTCTTTCACTAGATGAGGTTACTCAGAGCCCCATCCAACCTGGCCTTGAGCACTACCAGGGATGGAGCATCTTCCATCTCTCTGGGCAGCCTGTGTCAGTGTCTTTACCACCCTTACTATAAAAAATGTGCTCCTTGTATTCAATATAAATCTACTTTTTTCAGTTCAAAAACATTGCCCCTTGTCCCATCACTGCAGCCCATGGTGACAAGTCTCTTTCCATCTTTTTTTAAGTGCTCTTTACTAAAAGTCTTTCTCAGCTTTTCTTAAAAGCTCCCTTTAAGTATTGAAAGGCCTCAGAAAGATCTCCCTGGAGCTTTTTCTTCCCCAGGCTGAAAAACACCAACTCTCAGCCTATCTTCTTATCAGAAGTGCTCCAGCCCTTCTATGAAACAGTAAGTGTATTTGAAGGAATGAGGCATCTATGTGGATTGATAGCCTGCTTCTAGTTAACCTTCTTCATGCTCACATTAGTAGAGAAAAGGCAGTGTCAGAAGTAGCCTGAGGAGAAAGGAACAATGCTGGGAGTTGTCAGGAGTTACAGTTATTATCAGCACATAGCTGAAAATTTCATAAATAGCCTGCTCAAAAATAGCATGAAAATTATTCTGGTTTTATAGGCATAGTTGTCTGCTTTCCCAGTATTTGTTTGGGGGTTTGTTACCCCTATATATGTATGTATGTTGCAGTCTATACAGTGTTTAATGTACTGTTTATAGATTTGTATTGAGTCAAAGATTGGAAAGACACCCACCACGTGCCTGCTCAGTGCCTGGATTTCACATGTTGTCCCCAGGCCTCAGTGCGTTCTTGTGGGAGCTTGTAGGCTGGGAGTGGGCAGAGGGGTGGAGGATGAACCACAGCTTTCCTTCCAACCTAATGAGTGCCTGCCAGCACAGCTGAGCTGGCAGAGTGAGTGTTGTCATTTGCTTCTGGCATAGTCCCCATGACTGGTTCCCATTTCCCAGAGCCAAGGAAGAGCAAGAAGAACTCATTTAATGCAGAGACCTCACGAGGCTGCAGAGATGTTGGTTGACTACCTTCTGCAGCTCGTGCAGGATTGCTGTGAAAATAAGAGTATGGACATGGGCAGGTGCCAAAGCAACCAGAATATACTGAGATAAATAGTCTCTTACCTATCTGTAATGGTAGCCCTATTCAGTTAGGTGCTTGTGTGCAGGGACGTAGGGTGAATGTCCCTACACTTCTTAAGTCAGTGATGAGAGGGAGGTGACGCAGTCACCAGCGTATCTTTTCCAAATGGTCCTTGGGATGAGCCCTTTTTCTCTCAGCTACCCGCGGAGGGAATTTAATGAAACTAGGCAGCTGCTACCGATACAAAACATTAGGTGATATGACTGCCCCATTTTTTTCCCCTGAGTGTTTCACAGAGTCACTGAGGTTGGAGGGAGCCTCCGGAGATGCTCTGGTCTAACCCCTTGATAAGCAGGGGCAGCTGGAGATGATTGCTCAGAGCTGTGTCCAGTTGGGCATTGAGTATCTTCAAGGATGGCAAGTACACGACATTTCTGGATAACCTGTTCCAGTGTTTCATCACCTGCATGATAAAAAAGTGTTTACGCACAGTCAGACGCAGTTTCCTGAATTTCATTTCATGCCTCTTTTCTCTGTGTACCACTGGCTCTGTGGTCTTTGTCTACCCTGTTGGGTATTTAGACACACATTGGTGAAACCTCTTGAGTCTTACCTAGGCTGAACAGCCTCAGCTTTCTCAGTTTTTCCTTGTGTGATAGATGCTTCAGTCCCTTCATCACCTCTGTGGTGAACTCCAGATGTGTTTCAGCAGTGCTGAGCAAAGGAGAAGGATCACAACCTGGCAACACATTTTCTAATACAACTTGAAAATAAAATGGCTTTATATCATTGAGTTTAAGGAAAGCAGGCAAAATGATACAGAACTGGATTTTAGGGATATGGTTGGTTGGTGTTGGTGCTGTCTTCTCAAAGGAATGTGGTTAAAGGAATATGGTCCTTTTTCAGCACAAATACGTGATCTTCAGAAGCACTCAGATTACTTCCTTAGGAACAGCTGGAGTTATATTTGCGCTTGGTCCCTTTGAACATTGAACACTTGCTGAGGAGGGCAAAGTGGAACAGAGGGGAAGGGAAGAAGGAAACAGGTGAGAATGGAGCTGCATTAGCAACAGTTTGGGGGTGTTTTGAAATCATTAAACAGCAAACGAGCTTCCGTAAGTGTCATGTTTTGCTATTGAAATTTAACTTCTTGCCGTGTCCCCACTCCTTGTTATGTCTTTAATAAAATTCTGATTTGTAAAACTGTACCCACACTGCCAGTTTAGTACTGGCAAGCCAAGTGGGAGAGACAGACCTGATAAACTTGTGCAGGAACTGCTTGCAGAAATTCCAGGTAAAACACTTCCCCATTGGCCAGGAAGTTTGGATGATGATTGTGTACAGAGCGAAGAGCTTTTGAAACAGCATGTGTGGGACATTTGATGGCATTGCAGGAAGGATATCAAACAAACAGGGAAAACTGGCTTTAAAACTTGGTATGGTCTTAAAACTGGAGGAACAGTCTTCTGCATGTGACTTAATGCCCATTACCTCCAAAGTCCCCAGTAAATCTTATAAAATCAGTTTTGCTTAGCCATGCTGCTGAGTCATTTTAGAGTGACTTTCAGTAGCTGCTGAAGCCATTTCCTGCTTCCCAGGCTGGCTGGCATGGACCTCCTGAGGCCCAGTGGGGCAAAGAACAAGCAAATATGGCCTCATACTGTCCCTGCCTGCTGCTGACACAGCCTGGACTGCTGCAGGTTGGGGTCAGTTGTTTAATAAAACTCCATCTTTTAAATGTGACCTTCCTGTGAGTGTATAAAAGCAGCAATTAAGGTATTACTTAATGAAGTATTGAAGTACTAGTGTACTGAGCGTGTCTGAAAGGCTTATTTCTTTGGGTAGCTGACAGCCCCTTTGCAGCATTTCAGCCAAAAGGGTGTGTTTTAAAACTAAACCTTTATTGCTGCTGCTACTTGTGGCACGGCAATAGAGTTTTAGTGGTTTTCTTAATCTCTAATTTGGATTCTGTTCCCCTTTCTAGCATTAATAAGCATTTTCGTGCCAGAGTATGCTCATTCGGAACAGACTTCACACCTTTACTGGTGCCAAGTGCAACCCATGTACTATGGTTCCTTGTTTATCATGGATCTCTTCCCCATGGTGGTTTGGAATCAAAGTATGCTGCTATTTGATGGGGTGTTTTGCCTTTCATGATTTTTGTCAACCAGAAAATGCAACAGATGAATAACAGTGCTTGGATTGTCACATTGTATGGTAGGAAAATGGAAGTTGGAAGCAAATTTATAGTTTAAAAGAATAACATTTATTAAAGAAATGCTTGCAGAGTGACCTTTCCTCCTCTTGAAAACTTAGTGATTGTGCAGCTGTTCTCTCCTGTCTTTTCCTAATGCATATTCATAGATTTTTCACAAGGAAAAAACATGTTTGGGAAACTATGATTATAAGTTAATTAAAAATATTTTTAATTTTAGAAAATTAAGTGTGTTGGCAGTGGCATACTGATTGCTAATGGGTGATTGTACTTTTTCAATAATAATAAGAGATTCAATGAAACTCTAGAAGATGTTAGAATACGATTAACTAGATAATCTATGTATTTGAGTTTTTATTCCCAAATAAGACAGATTTCCCAGTGCCAGAAGTGTGAGTTTATATTTGATAATTATATGACACCCTTGAGCTTTCTTCCAGATTGTAATTCAGTTCCATGAGAAAAGAACTTTAAAGTGAGACAAAAGAATGAGCGCCTCTAATTATAGGAAGGCATTGTGACCATCTTGGTCAGTTTGTTCATTCCCTTGTCTCAAACAGATCCTGACAGATTATGCACTGTGCTGTGCTGGAGCAGCAAATAAGAGTACGGAACCCAACAGTACCAAATTATGCCTTCCTCAAATACTGGTTTGGTTCTGTGGAAAAAAAAAATAGTTTCTGAAAGTGTTTATCAAGATGTGAGCTGCGGTTTTCATTTGCTGGAGGCTATTATATGGTGAGGTACATCAGGGCTGGCTGGAAGCTGTTTGCGATGTATTGGACAGCCCATGGCAGAACAAGCAGCTGACCAAAACTAGGGACCTGTATCACAGAGGCAGAAAATTGGTGTCTTGTTTCTCCAGATCTTATAATAGAAAAGGTTATGCATGGATATGTTTGTCCAGTTCTTTATTCACGTATTCTTGCATTTGTGCAGACTCACTCCGTTTTCTATGATGTTTTGTGTCAACACTACTGAAAACGGCATAGGTACCTTTGGAGGGTGGTGCTGAGATTGTGGGTTCCTTCTGCTTTCATGTCTGTGTAGTGCCAAGTCCAAGGGCTGTAAAGCTGACATAAATACAGGAAAAGTTGCTATTACAGAAAATTTGTCAGTGAAAACCACTGGATTTTTTGCCCGTTGAAGATGCTTCTTTTCATGTGCAAATATTGTTGAGTTAGATATTAATAAGATAAGAATCCAGGTGAAAAGAGTCAAGTAAAAGCATACTTGGCTAAATTAAGACAGCCAGAGGATGCCTTATGAATCTACCTAAGGTAGTTACTATAATTGCTGAGTATCTTTAAGGGTCCTCTGGGTCCTAAGTAAAGCACCTTATGACTGCAAAAGGTAACACAGTCTAAAATAGAAAAAAAAGGGAAATAAACAGACCCCTTAAAGATTAGAACAAATAAAATAATCTATTGAAATAGTTTATTGTTTACGTAAAAGCCATCTGAGTTAGAGCTAAAAAAATAACTAAAGAATATTTTAGTCTCCATGAAATTTAAATTCAGATTATGCAAAATTAGGCCAGTGCCATACATGAGAAGTTGGGGATTCCAAGGATAAAGCTGGGTCAATTGTTCTAAATACTGTAAATTGCAAACCCAGCATTTAGTCACAGTGGCTAATTTCTGGACATCTATGTTTACAATTAGGCCGTTGAAATTACCTGAAAGGTTGGATTCCCTCATATTTGTACTAAGTTTACCAAAACATGGATGGGAGCTTGGCAAAGCTTCAAAGTAAATTCAGAGCAAGTAGTGTGTTGCCATTAATTAGCAGCTGGGTGAGTCCTTGCAGTGGGTTCAGAGAAGATACAGGGCCTTGAGCAGGAAAGCACCGCGGCATTCCGCAGCATTGGTACAAGGAGGATGTGCAGAGCCTTGGAAGGAAGATCTGCTTGCTGGAGGCATCCCAGGTAGCGGTGGCTCACTCCCACCTCCAGTTACATCTGTGCACAGCACAGTTCACTTCTCTAACAGCAGTGTCCTGAAGGCATGGACACATATCTGTCTGGAGTTCCTAGCCCGATGGTTTGTGGCATTTTGTACTTTCAATGATCAAATCTCCCAGATTTGCACCAGTGAATGCATTGATGAAAGACACCTTCCTTCTGGATGTCGGGGCTGTTTGTGTGCCAAGTTGTATGCTGTCTTGGCAAAGAGGTTTGCTGCCAGCCCTGGTTGTCTTGGTGGCCTGGGAGGTGAGGGAGGGGGTGAGGACAGACTGGGGAGGACCATAGCCAAAAGAGAGGGGGGGCCATAATGTGTTTCAGGAGGAGACATGATGCTGCTGGTGGTATGGCATCAGAGGATGTGTTGGCCACGCACAGACCGGAAAAAATGTTTAACTTTACACTTGCTCAAGTGCAAAGGAAAAAATAAGGAAATTATATAAATATATTGATTTGTTGGAACAGAGCAAAGTATGTCCTTTTGAGAAGCAAAAAACATCCCCTTCAAAATAGGGGAATGTGACAAAAGCAGTAAATTAATATCAGGAATGGGTAGCGATATGGACTAAAAATCAGTGCATTCAGTGTGGTGCTGTCATTAGAGACATGCTATACTGGGAGATGAAAATGGAAATGCTAAGCTAGGCTTAGGAAAGAAATTATTCATCGTTCTGCAATTCTGTACAGGACAAGTTAAGTACTATCTGTCATCTGATTAAAAAATAACTGAAAGACATCTCCTGTTGTGAAAAAAACTGTAGTAAAGTAGAAAAAGTTAAAAGGATTTCTCAGAAATCCTCTCAAAGGACATACTTGGTCAAATGTCAGAGGACCTGGAAATATTTCAAAGGGCCAACATGAACGATACTGAAATTACTGTACGTATCTATACGCACACGTTTATTTTGTATTTATTTGTGGTTTATGTTTAATATTTATAAGTGTGTATTCAAAATGTAAATAACAAATGTAGTGGATATCTTCAGAGTTAACAGTGTTTAAACCATTTATTGTGTATCATTATGCAGTAAATACGTACATACACATACATCAACATAGAATCATAGAATAGTTAAGCCTGGAAAGGACCTAAGATCATCTAGTTTCAACCCCCCTGCCATGGGCAGGGTCACCTCACACTAAAGCATGCCACCTAAGGCTCTGTCCAACCTGGCCTTGAACTCTGCCAGGGATGGAGCATTCGCAACCTCCCTGAGCAACCCATTCCAGTGCCTCACCACCCTCACAGTAAAGAATTTCTTCCTTATATCCAATCTAAGACCTGCCCTGTCTGAGTTTTAACCTGTTACCCCTTGTCCTATCACTACAGTCCCTAATGAAGAGTCCCTCCCTAGCATCTCTGTAGGCCCCCTTCAGATACTGGAAGGCTGCTATGAGGTCTCATGCAGCCTTCTCTTCTCCAGCCTGAACAGCCCCAACTTTCTCAGCCTGTCTTCATACAGGAGGAGCTCCAGTCCCCTGATCATCCTCATGGCCCTCCTCTGGACTTGTTCTAACAGTACCATGTCCTTTTTATGTTGAGGACACCAGAACTGCACACAATACTCCAAGTGAGGTCTCAAATACACATACATATACATCTCTCCATATATACATATGGAGAATTATATATACATATAAGAATTATATTTATTTCTCCAGTTTGTTTTAACCATTTTTTGAGACCAGGTGTGTGGCCTCTCACTTTCCTTCCTCCCAGTGGAAAACCAAGTGCTGACATTACAAGCCTGTCTGTCCATGGCCTTGTACTTGTGACAAATAGCTGCTAACATAGATGTCATATCAGAAGAGATTTGCAAGACAAAGTATAATAGGAAATTTTGGACATGCCTAAATCTGAAAAATTTTTTGCTAAATTCAAATAAAAAGTTAAATAATCTTTTTCAGCCTTAGAGTGAAGAAAAGCTAGAAATTACCTAACTTGAAGGCAAATGAGCAGCCTGTCTAGGCCTTAAAACTTCTAAGGGAAAGAAGAATGTTATCTTTTACATTGTTTTTAGCTTCTAATATTCAAGCATAGCTTAAGTTCCTGTTCACTGTTGAATTGTGAAGTTGTGTTTGACTAAAAGCAGCACTGAATATGAAACAAGTGATGAGTTCAAGCTTTGTCACTAATTCCAGTTTAAAATGTACACAGCAACTTGGCTAATTGTATTATTTTTTTTCTTCTTAAGGCAGAATGGGGAAACAGAATAGCAAGTTGGCCCCTGAGGTGATGGAAGATCTGGTGAAGAGCACGGAGTTCAATGAACATGAGCTAAAACAGTGGTACAAAGGATTTCTAAAGGACTGTCCAAGTGGTAGACTGAACCTTGAGGAGTTTCAACAGCTCTACGTAAAAGTAAGTTGTTTATTAAGTTCCTATTATTTGGCTGTAGAAGGTTGCTAAGTAATGTGGTCAAGAGCTGCTAGTCACTTAGACTAAAGACTACCTTTGCTAGAAGAAGCAATGGTGAAGACCAGGAGATAAATAGAAAGTGCTCATCACACCAGCAATTCACATAGCTCCTGGGTCAGAACCAAAAGTTTAGAGAAGCTGTGATTCACTCACAAGAAACATATTCTCTTCATTCTGTAGTTTGTGGTCCTCTTTCATCTTTAAAGATGGTCCTGTTCAATGAACAGCACTGTACCTGTGTAATACTGCTGGAATATAAGCCTGTGATTGCTTTACCTACTCATTTGAAAAGGTGCCCTTTTGGTTTCAGAAAAAGTGGTGAGATTTCATGACAGTATGTCATGCAGATACATTATGCACTGTGTAGAAAGGATTTCTTTCTGTAAATTCTAAGTATTGCTTTTATTTTTCCCTGCTGTCTCTTTGCCTTTGTTATGTAGGAAAGGAAAACCAGGCTGCTCAGTCTATTTTCTTCTTATTTTTCATTATTTTATCAAGTTCAGTGTAGTCTTCTTCTTACATTTATTATGTATTTATTCTCTAACAAGAAGAGCATGGGGGTAGCATAAGGAATGTATTCATGTTACAAAGATAATTATATTTTAATTCAGAATTGAGTGCCTGCCTAAAGGTCAGAGACTTCAAAGTAGTTTTAATTAGTTAAAATATTGGACGGCAGTGACAAACAGTAGGATCGGAACGGTTCATAAATATAATGTGAGGCTGAATAAAAATTAAAAAGCCTTTCAAATGCAGCAGTTAATATTAAGCCCACTGACAATTTCTGCAGACAAATGGGACTGTCTTTTCCCTTAAATTCATGCTACAGTCCTTTCCTAAATTTCTTCAGCCTTGAACCAGATCCCTCTACAAATTATTACCTACCCTCTTTTTCCTTCTATTGAATGGTCTAGTAAAGCCTGCTGACTCCAGCTTAACATAAATAAGCTTCTGTCTTAATGTTTATGGCTCAAGATGTTGCTTCATGATTCTTTTTTTAAGAAATGGCTGACTTTGTAATGAGTATTATTTTCAGATGAAAGAATTTTTAGTGCCTCAAGGCATTGTGTTTCTTATTGACTGACAACGTATAGCTTTGGTTTCAAACAGTGCACATCCAGCAAGATCAGACATCTAATAATTTCTTATACATGTTTCTATGGAAAGTAAATGCTCTTCACAAAATACGGGTTCTTAATGAGATAGACCAAGTGTTTAACTTCTTAGAAATCATTATATTCTTTTTGGCAAATCACAGTAAAGGAATTATTTTATTATTGTTTTTTAATGATTTTGTGTGTTGTGGGAAGTGTATCTTCTTATAGCTTAAAAATGTTAGGACTTTCTCCCTTCAAAGGGGTGTTTGAAGTGTTCCCAGGTGTTTCACAAGACACTTTCCTCATTAAGAAATAGCAGAGAGTAAATTCAATATCCTGTTTACAAAAATAGTAGTGCAAAAAATACTCTGAAACACACAGCAGTATTTTGATCTTGAAATTTGGAGACAGCTCTGTAGTGTTACTAAGCTGCAATATCTAGCTTTTAGTTTTATGGCCTCACACATTTTTAGATATGCACATCAAATAAGATTGTCTCCCTTGCTTTGGTAGTTAGGGGTTTTGAGGTTTATTCTGTAATGGTACTGTCATATATTTAGTCCAGTTTATTGTCATTCTATATATAATGTCTATATGCATACCAAATTACTAATTTTGCAGAGAACAAAAACAATTAGCTGTAAACCCAAAGCTTCACTTTTCATTCTTTCATAGAAATGCTTGTGAAATCATCACCCTAGGCTCTTTGAGGAGCTAATAGCCTGAGAGTTGGCTGTGGTGGTGACTTCTCCTATGAGGGCATTCTGCCTGCCTTGGCTTCAGGCTGCAGGCGAAACCCTACATGGGAAATCTGATCTTTCATGGAGGAGCCACTAGCAGGAGACCCAAATCATTGCGATTAGTTTTACAGCATTTCAGTTCCTTTAATGCATATTCAGGGAGAAAATGTATGAAGCATGTGTTGATTCCTCTATGTGAACTTAGAGTTGGGAGGGATGACATTTATCTGTTGGTCTAAATTGGGTTTTATTGAAGAAGATTTCCATAAATCAGAATATTTGGAAAACAAATATAGGACTTACCTTCAATTCAGATTTATTTCAGATTTTATTAAGATGACATTGTTTCTTTGTTCATGAGAGTTGTGTAGTGCACTTTCATGTGTATTCATAAAAGGGTGTTGGTCATAGAATCATAGAATAGTTAGGGTTGGAAAGGACCTTAAGATCATCTAGTTCCAACCCCCCTGCCATGGCCAGGGACACCTCACACTAAACCATATCACCCAAGGCTTCAACTAAGCCTTTGCATCTAAGATGCAAAGAAAGCTCTTTTACTCACACACAGTAGAAAACATCTTCAGCTTAAAGAGAAGAAACATTTTTAGATTATATCAGGAGAAATATTGTGAGGTAAATTTCCTGGTTACCTCCACTTTTTCTCCATTGTAATTACAGAGTGGGATGCAAATCTTAGGGCACAGAAACTGCCATTTATTTTTTATTAAATTCATACCTAATGTATTGCTGTATTTAATGTCAGCTAATAAGCTGGAGCTGGTCTGAAGTAAAACACCCAGAGCATGTGATGTGGATGTCAGGTCCTCAACACTAAGTCTTCCACTCCATGTATTTGCATCAATTGTACTGTGCTGTTTATTGACGTAGATGAAGACTGTATTGACTGAAGGGGAAATCACACTAGCTTAACTTGGAAGCCTTTGCTATTGAAGTTTCCATTATTCAGATCATTCAGTGCTTAAAATAATAGCAGTTACACAATCGGGCTCTACAGAAGAATTATTTGCAGCACCTTTACTGCAAGTGTCTATAAAAACATTTAGCCAAGAGCACCTCTTTTAAATAAGCAGCCAAATAGTCAGGAATACGTGTTATACTGCTTCATATTTAGCATTGTCTGCAATCAATTCTTGGGATCTGGAATCTGTGGCAAGCTGTTAGTGTTCATGTTTCCCTCCATGGTGCTGAATGAGGTGAATGCTTCAGCAGTTTTTGAAACAGTTTATTGAAGACTTGTTTATACACTGTAAACCCAGAGCCAAAACGAGACCTAAATGCTGAAGCACTGAGTTAGCTGTCTTGACAGTCTGCACAGAGTATGGGAGGGGGAGAAATTTGTGGATACCATTCTGGGGAAGCTGGAACTCCAGCCAGCATGTTGTAAACAAATGTGCCAGTGCAAACCCATCAGGTGATGCTCAGGACAAGAATTTATATTAAATTCTACATTTCTCCAGGGTATATACTTGTATTTTCATACTGGGAGTTGCATCTTCCAAATCTCTCTTGCAGAGAACTATCTAGGACATTAGAAGTCAAAGGAAGCCCAAATGACTCAAGTCCTTTTACTTTCTCTCTGAAGTAACAAAGACAACGTTTATTCATTACCTTTACCACAGTGGTTTAAGTACTCATCAAGCTGTAGAAAACTCTGAATCCATTGTTATGTCCCTGTAAGGAATCTGAGTCTGCACTGCTCACCTTCTCATTGCTCTACCTGTGATGAGAGGTGCCCGCCTGGGCTGCTGACAATATCCCAATTAACGTCTTTTTCTTTAGGAAATATCATTGGACAGGCTGGAACCTACAGTTTCCATTTTTGAAGAGAATATCCTAACCATTAAGCTTAATCCTTGCTTGCTATCTTCTTTTTCCTTATTTCTGTCCTAAAAAGCCCTTAATTCTTTCAGCTTACATATAACATCATTCATATTGTGGGCAGAGAGCTGAAGGAGTTAACATTCAGAAGTGTCATTAAAATAAAATATGCCAATAAAGCATTCTGGACTGTTTCCTATCATTCTTTAGGGTTTCTTGCAGTCTAGAGGGCCAAATACATTTTCCTTCAGTTGTTTTCAGTTCACTGAGTTTGGTTGAATATGCCCTAGAGTGTGTAAGTGTGCATAATCAATGCTAATATTCACAGGAATTATGCATGTTTATTAAGGGGAAAATAGACTTCTA
Organism: Melopsittacus undulatus; assembly: GCF_012275295.1. Classification (NCBI taxonomy): domain Eukaryota; kingdom Metazoa; phylum Chordata; class Aves; order Psittaciformes; family Psittaculidae; genus Melopsittacus; species Melopsittacus undulatus. The sequence goes on along the minus strand of NC_047529.1, from coordinate 24,638,588 downwards.
AATTGTGATACTTCTTGGAACTGGGTCACTGAACATGAGAAGCATATCCTCTGGATTAATGACAAAAACAAGCACCAATGGTCCTTTAACTGGAAAGGTAGGGTTAGGAGTGATCAAGATGTAATGCTAGCATTAAGTAAAGTCATTGACTTTGTGAATTTATCACACATCTATTATTTAGGTATGTTTTGGTATTTTATATATAACATTTAAATGAAAAAAGTAGTAATGCTATTTGATGAATTACAATTAAATGGTTTGTCAAATTTTGGCTTTTATCTCACATTTCCTGCCTTGAAGGAAATTGATTTTTAGTCTTTCATTTTAATATGTGTAGAACAAAAGAATCTCAAAAATCCATTGAAATTTAAGTGTGTATATTTGCGGCCTCTTTTTCTCTATCCAGATTTTCAAGGCAGGCTAGCATTTTTCTAAAGATGGCACAGAGCTCCTCAAAATGTTGGGTTAGAACTGCATTTCAGGCTTTCAGTGGCTGTGAAGAACTGGGATTCCAGAACAGCACAGCTGTGTTTACAGATGCCTCTAATATAGATGCAGTTGCACTGGCAGAAACTGATTTTCCTGGGATCACTTCTATTAACTGGAAGAGCTGTGCTGGTTTTACTAGTGTGGTTTGGCCACTGAAGTTCTCCCTATAGTAGGAGCACTTTTTAGGAATATTATACCAATTAATAGTTATATTATACCAATCCTGTAATGCTAAAGGGCTACAGCATGTTTTGAAATCATGCAGATTATCAGAAATCTTGATATATCCTCTCATACAGTGATTTCAGCCCATGCTGTTGCTGCCTTCCAGAAGATGATATCTGGGGTGCTAGCAGTCTTTCTGGACAACATGACAGTATGTTTGTTGGATGCACCACCTAAATTTGAGTGCAACACAGAAAACATCATATACAACTATTTATAAACATGCCTCAAAATCCTTAAATGGGTTAATAGTACTGCTGTGTTACTGATTTTTTAAGACTGATTCAGGATAATGAAACTATTATTTTTAGGTTGGAGACAAAAAAAAAGTGACAAATAGCTCTGATCCAGGGACATTACAAGGTGACTCTACAAGAAGCAGCACATATGTAGATAGGTAGATAGAGGCTAGAAAAAACTAACAGTAACATTATTGGCACAGTGGAAGTTCTGCTTTTGGGGGAGTTTGTAGAACTATCTATGAGATAGACATTCTTAATGCATTCCTTAAGCACTTAATGCAAATCTGCGCATTTGAGACAATTACAGTAAAATCATTAGCAAAAAATGCTCCTAAGGAATGAAAAAACCTTTCACCAGAACTGCAGTGGAAGTTCCTGTGAAAGGAAAATTAATACAGTAGAATCCAAAAGGCAGTATGCTGAAAAGCAAATGTATTTGCGGTCCAGCATTATCACAGGGGAGTGCTTTTCAGGATGTTTAGTGCTCCAAAGCTGTATTAAAATTGGGTTCTGATAACTTTAAAAACAAGAGATTGCAATTGCTTTTAATGCAGGACTTGGTTAAAAAAAAGAAAAAAAAAGGCTTCATCTTGTTTGGATGTTTTCCATTAAAAACTGCTTTTGCCATTATTTCTCCTTCTCCTCATAAACATGAATAGGCAGGTGCTGTGCCAAAATGCAGGTCTACTAGAAAACCACATAAGAGGCTTTTTATATGTTTCAAACGGGCACTGAGATTGTGCTGCATGAATTTTAAAACAAAGGGTCAGAATGTTTCTTACATATAAAACCAAAATCAAAAAAACCCTAAGGCAGTGTTAACTTTGAAGCTGATATTGAATAATTGGAGGAAGGGGAGGATACTGGTAACATGGCCTTATACTGCATTTCTGTCTTCATGCTGATACCAGAAAAAATAATGTCTGGACTTAATATAATTTTGAAGAACATCTTTAAAAACCTTTTAGCAAACAAATCAGCAACCATACTAAAAACAATATTCAGTAAATAAACATGGATTCTCATTTAAGCTACAAAGTAAAATGAAACCTACTTTTTAGAGGAGGGCCAGCATGGGTGGGTAGCAAACTGTTCTGAAACTCTGGTTGTAAATCGCAACACTGCATACTAAGAGCCTTTAACAAGGTAAAATGGAGTCAGTTTAGATTGAAATCATAATCTCACTGAAGCTAATGAGAGTTTTATTCCTGATCCTTATTTAAGCACTTAGGTCTGTACTGGGCTCTTGAAATTGTTTATCATCATGAGACCTTAATCCTGTGAAGTCTGCTGCAAACTCTATTAAAATGTCCAGTCCTACCAGCTGGATCTAGAGTCTGAAGAGCTTCTCTCATCACGTGTAAAGAACATACACGTTGCTAGCTGTCATTTAAAGGCAACAGTTCTTCAAAACCTAAGTCTGTATTGGATGAGTGGTGAGAAGTTATTAAAAAAACAGTTTCAGAGTCAAAGAAGTCCAAGTCCTTTTGTTTTTGCAGCATTATGGCTAGTGGCTAGTTTTAAAGGCTAAAATATACTTTTGTTTGCTTCTGTTGCAGAGCACATAATGGCCCATATCCTCCAGACGATCTCTGGAGACTAAATCTAGAGAATGAGGAGGTCAGGCAATTCTAAGAGATTAAATCTAAATAGCTAAATCTTAATTGCTACAAATAGCAGCTTGTGGAGTGTCCAGGCTAGTGGGATTAATCTTCCTGATGCTTGAACAATTCAGTAACATATGCTGACACTCTCTCTGTGAGAAGCAGGAATGATGGTCACATGAATCCAGAAAGCAAACCAACTGTTCAAAGGCATCTCCACGGCTTACAGTATCAGCAGATGTGTGGGGGTGTGAAGGTTTAGTCCAAACCTCTAATTATTATTAAGTATTGAGTAGTTTTGTAATCCTGTGGTTATATGTGGCTCCTGGAGGCATTCTAACATCAAGTCCAAAGCATTAAAGAGAGTATGTGCAGCCAGGGCAAGATGATCCAGCCTGGAATGCTCAAAAATCTCACCATGTACATGCCTGCCCTAGTTTCCAACATAGCCCGATCAAACAATCTGGGCTGTGTAAATTTTCCAGCAATAAGATGCAAATTACTTTTACTTCATCTTTTATTTTGAAGGATACTTAGCAGTTCCAAAACCTATTATGTATTTTACAGATCTTGTTCATTTACAGATCAACTTTGCTCTGTGTTGGATTCCTTGGAGAAAGCAAAACAATGAATTTGGGATCACAAAATCACAGAATGGTTGAGATTGGAAGGGACCATTGGGGCTCATTCAGTCCAGGCTTCCAAGCTCGAGGGACATTATAATTATTTCTGTAGCAAAACACTGGATTCGCTAATACACTTATGATTTCTCTAAAGGGTAATGCAGGAGGAAGAGAGCCATTGTTAACCCAAGTCCCATAGCTATTACAGTATTCAGGTCTACTGTTCGTTGTAACAATGCTTATTTTACCAATTTAGTCCTCAGAGCAGTTGTAAAAACTGATTGCTGGTTCATACCCTTTACCCAACCTGTTGTAAAAAGTGTTTTGGGCTGTTTTTCTCCTGAAACAACTTATTTCCTGGTTCCCTTCATACCACCTCAGTGCTTTCTTTCCCGTCACAAAAAGAGATGTTCTCAAAGCCAGTGAAAATCATTGAGGGTGTACAGTGGAGTGAAGGAGCGATGATACCGACTGAAGTTTTTTCAAAGATATTCCCTTCCCTTGCAATCTAAATAAAATAACCATGAATGGAGCATATGAAGTCTCTATATTGTGTATAGACAGTTGAGATACAAAAAGGTTAAACCACTTGCTTGATGTTTTTGGCAGGATCAGGGTTAAAATTCTTTCATAGGTCAAAATATAAATGACCCTCATTTTACTTCTTTTTGAGTGAGAGGGGTTTTTTCCTACAGAATGACTTGGGAATGACTTCCTGCGGTCACACGTACACACTATAGAATGGCACTTTTGGCCAGACTTTAATCAAATGTCTACTCTATATCTACACTGTGATCTGCACTCTGTAGTTAAACTGTAACTGTGTCTTAGTGGAAACCTGTATTTTAGGTCTTCAGTAACTTTGATTTGGAAAAATGCATCATCCTAAAAGTTTTTCTGAAGGCTCGTAAGCATGTGTTTTTGTTACTTGAGACAAAGTCAAATAAGATCTTTCAGGGACTTCAGTTTGTCACATTTCTTGAACTATAAACCTTTCTGTTTGTTTAAAATACAAAAGCTGTTTGGTATTACAAAGCTCCTGAAGGAACCTTTGAAACCAGGGCACTTCATTCCAGCACTTGTAGTTCTGTTTTAAAGTATTTTTCTTAAAACAGTAAGTGTTTTCCTCTAGTATCAGAGTCTGCTTCCAATATCTTACTCATACCGATGTCTGAAAGTAGTGTTCTTGTTCCATAAAGTGTGGATGGGAACTTGGTGCTCTGAAGCAAGTCACTTCACCCTGATGTGATGTCTCTGACTCCATGCTTCAGCTTTGCCTCCTCTTCTTCTTCCAGGGAACTCATCTGTCCTTCAGAAAATTAAATTACCTGATACATACTTCTAGATCTTCCCAGCTGTGAGTCACTGTAGCTGGATCTGATTAATCTGGACCATGGCTTTTACAGCTGTGCACTGCATCTCAGTCTGCACCGTTTTCTTGTGGTACTTTGAGATGGCAAATTGCTATTATCAGTGTCAGGCATGCTGCTGTGCATAGCTATAGCTATGCAGGTAATGAAACATCAGGTGGATTTCAGGGTTCTGTGGTATAGAGAGACATTTTGGAGCTCATTTGGTTGCCAAGTTAAATGCAGTTTTTATTATCATGTAGACATCAGGTGAGATTCTAGTCAGGTTTCTACTAATCATAGTCTGAATGTTTCCAGTACCTTGGGATATAACTTTCTTAAATGAGAGTAAATCTACATATTTTCATGTTTGATTAAGGCTCATAGGTATAGACTGTTTGCACCGACAAACCGATTGATTGCTGAATTGAGATGACTTACTGCTAGTTGGCATGACAGTCAGCTAGTTATCTTAATTTTATATTCAATCACAAACAAAAAAATGAGAAAAAACATATGGTTTAGAAGAGAAAGTAATCAACACAAGGAAATGTGCCTGGAGGAGATTTTGCCATTTTGCTGAATTACACATGAAACATTCTCAGAAGAGACTAGTGTGAAATCCACCTGCATAAGAAGTTGTGAAGTTTGTCTGGTTGCATGGATCGGCCAGAACTGAACATGCAGCTTTAAATAAAATCTCCCTGTAGTCCAGAGAATCAGCAGTGTAAGCAACAGTGTAAAGCAGCACTACAGTTCACCTTAAAGTGCATATCAAGGTTGAGGATTATTTCCACATTAACAAAGCTATTAAAAATAATTAAAAATTCTTAGTTCTTAACTGGAAGTAAGTTTTTATATGGACCTTGTTAGCAGCTTTCAACAGAAGTATATTCAATTGCAAAAAGTTATTTCTAGATGCCTGTGTCCCCTTTCACTTGAAAAGATAATGCTCTAAAATTGCTGTCAGCCCTTACTAGGAAATCACACACTTGTATGAATACTCATGACTCTTCACAGCTTTCTATGACAGATACTCACTAACTTGCTCCTCCTTGCCCAACTGATCAGGGAACAAGATTACCCTAAAGAGTTAAAGCCCTAACCCAAGATACATGAGTTTTGGCTATGTCATTCCTGTCTCTAGTGCCAATACAAAATACAGAACTGATTAAAAGGAGCAGTCCTTGAATTTGCGATGATGTTCACAGGCTCCATCTACCACTGTTTCTTGTGTCCATGTTGACTAGATCTGTGTCCTTCTTCTAAACACTTTTGTGGTACTGGAAACACTTTTAATTGTGTTGGTGTTTATTAATGCAGCATTTGCAGTGCCTAATTTTATAATGTATGTCAGCACAGATAATTATGTAATTAAACCATGTAACTGAAATGATGGCGTTGTCTAAGAATAGACCAGTTGTTTAAACAAGAAATTGTGCTGTGAAAGCCTCCCAGGACACCACAGGTAAAGCCAGCAGATGACTTTAGGAGATGCCCTCCCTCCTAGCATGGATCTGTTTTCACCAGAATAAACTCCAGCCAGCTGCTTTTGAGCCAGCTGCTAAACATGGGTAGCTGGAAGTGATGCTCTTTGGATGTGGTCCCAGTGAAATGCAGATGTCCTCAGTTCCCTTCAGAGTCTCCCTACCCACACACACATGCCTTAGGCCCAGTAGGAAAGGATGCAGTTGTTCCACTAAATCTCTGTTTCCCACTTTTCCTCTCATATGTGCTAGTGGCAATTTGGCAGGTTGGGTGCCTTCCACTGCACACCATTAACACTTCTAGCTTAATTCAGGAGTAAGACACATCTCCTTTCCTCAGGGTCCTATTTCTACATTTCAGTACAAAGCATCTTCAGCACATTGAGCCTTACGTTACACATGGGTTGGTAAAGTTGGTACAAACATTATATACACGCATTAAAGTTCTCCTGGTTTCTTAATTGGGACAAGTCACTTATGTGATAATACACCACTCTGAGTTCACAGTTGCTTAGTGGTGACCAAATCCTGAAGTTTCCTTGGAGGAAAACAGTCATACCATTTCATGTATATCTAAAGCCACAGGAGGGTACTGCTCAGCATCAGCTTCACAGTAATAGTACTGCACACATAATTTTCATCTTATCTCTTCTGTTGTTCATTTGTGTAGAACAAGGTATGCCTTAACACTCCACTTGTTATTTAGGAAGTTACATTTTCTAGTATTTGACTTTTTAGAATATAATGTCAATACATAGCATTTATTTGTTTAAAAAGACAAGTAATACTTCAGATAACACTTGGCCTGAGAAACTTACAAGAAAATGGTGGCTAAAGTCTAGAACAGCTTTTTAAAGCATACCTAATGTCTTCTTTTTTTTTTAAGTTGGAAAAAATACTAATATACAACATAGGATTCTGAAAATGGAAGTTTATAATGGTAATAATTATATTTAAATGTCCTATATGAATCTTGGTGTGAAGAAGCAATTATTTACCTATCGATTAGTTGTTGCAACAGTTAAATACAGTATATGACAAGGGAAGCCCAACAAATTAGTGTCCTTGTGTTAGAATTGCAAGATCCATTCTACAAATGAGCCGCTATGGTGTACTGGTCTATCTGCTCATTTATTTTTAAGATTCTTTACCCCAGAGTGTTTCTGTATAGCAGGAAAGTGGTGTTTAATGGACCTGATGTTATTTTCACAGAGACATAAATTCTGGGTTTGTTGTAATGTATAGCCAAGGGGAGGGAGAACAATGACAGTTTCTACTTCTTATATCTACTACCCTGGGGTATCTTTGAAGTGTGAAAAATCATAAAAAAGGGCACATCCTCTAAAACAACATGTGAAGAAAACCTGCTTTCACTCTCAGAAAATTAAGTTGCTAATACAGAAAATTACCAGCAGGTTCAGTGCAATAAAACTGAATAAAAAAAGAAAATAATGCTAACAAAAGGTAAATGTTGGTATTCAGCAGTTTCTTTTGATGAGGTGTACATCTTTGTTACCTCTCAGTAGGAATAATGACATTTTCCCAAAGAAATCAAATCCATTTCCAAAGGCTGAATTTAACACATTCAGTATAAAAATTACATTGACGTGTAGTCAAATTTATTAAAGACTTTTGAAAATGCTTTATTTGGCACACAAACTTCTAATAGGCACTCTATAGAAGTGGACTACCAGTGGGAATTTAGCTCTTGAGCTCTATCCAGCGGGCAGTTGTCAGTGTGAGATAAAAGAACTGCATTCTGGTTATCCAGGGGTGGAACTTTTCTTGCACAGGCACAATAAATAGTTTTTGCTAGCAATAATAGAGGCTGCCAAATCAACCTATCTGAATAAAAAGCATGTTGTGCTTTACACATGGGAAAAGTGCTCCAGAACAGTTAATCCCTATGAAAACATTATCCCTGCGTTATCGCCAATAGTACTTGCCTTCAGGCAGTTTTCAGTTATTTGTTTCTATTTTCTATACATGTACCCAGTGTTCTTTATTTCCATGTGATTGTTCATCTCAATCATTTTCTTCGCTCTGATCTATTCTGGGCTCATGCGCATGCATTTTACATATTGACAGAATGCTATGGGCTATATTTAAGTTTCCAGATTCATAGAAATATTCTTCTTGCTATGAAAGCAAATATGCAGTCCTGAGAGGAACACTGATTTCTGTGGATGGCTCATGTTACTGTGAAGTGCATCAGTGGGCAAGAACCTTTTCTCCTTCCTTTTTATGTAGATTAAAAGCCTGAAATAGTACAAAATTATTTGGAAGTCCTGTATATGCGTGGTGTGAATGAGTTCATGTAGCTTACTGGCTGAAGAAGTCTCTCCTAGGTTTTATTGCAGCGCATTGGTGTAGTAGTTGGGTCAAGGGACAGATAGTCATATTACTATGCAGACAAGATGTCTGGGAGCCAAAAGAACAGCAAAGGGGGGGAAAAATGTCTTTTCAAGAAAAGCAATCCCTAGTTACAGTGTAGATCATTTACCATATTACAGAAGAGAGTGATAACAGTACACAAGTCACATGCATAGTAGGCGGAAACATCATAGTGGAGGGTAAGAGTTTGACCAAAAGTGAGAATAGTTGTTCAGTGTAATCCATGATGAACTGAAAATGCACTTTTGAAGTATTAAAGCTTACTTAGAAATCTGGGGCTGTTCAGCCTGGAGAAGAGAAGGCTGTGTGGAGACCTCATAGCAGCCTTCCAGTATCTGAAGAGAAGCTATAGGGATGCTGGAGAGGGACTCTTCATTAGGGACTGTAGTGATAGGACAAGGGGTAACGGGTTAAAACTTTAATAGGTGAAGTTTAGATTGGTTATAAGGAAAAAATTCTTTACTGTAAGGGTGGTGAGGTACTGAAATGGGTTGCCCAGGGAAGTTGTGAATGCTCCATCCCTGGCAGTGTTCAAGGCCAGATTGGACGAAGCCTTGGGTGACATGGTTTAGTGGGAGGTGTCCCTGCCCTTGGCAGGGGGGTTGGAACTAGATGATCTTAAGGTCTTTTCCAACCCTAAGTATTCTATGCTTCTGCTGTATTAGGACCTTAATTCTGCTGTCACTGGGTAAACTCACGGAATGCAATACAATGAGAAAGCAAGTTTTCTCCCCCGAAGAATAAAGTGCCCTCTTTCATGGACTAGCCAGAAGATGAAACCTTGCCATCTCCAAATTCCTGCACAGTCCTGGCTGTCAGGCGTCCAAGGTCTTGACATACGTCCCCATATTTTTCTTAACTGGAATGTGCTTTTCTTCTCAGCTAGCTCATTTCCTTCTTTCTTAGGACACTGGCTAGGTGAGTGGTGAAGAATGTGATGTTTGTACCTTTGTCCTTTTCTTCAGCTTTCTAATTTCTGCAATCCTGCCTTGTTGGGCAAGGGATGCTGTGACTTCAGTGTAATCAGAAGCTTGTTCTTAGTTGTGCTCATTCAATTTATGATGAGGGCTTGGTTAATTTGTTTTAATTTTTCTCTCTCTTTACCTAAAGAAAAGGGCAACATGACAAAGCCAGCCTGGTTCCTTATGCAAAGGAGGACCTTATAGGTAAAAATAGCAGTCTACAAGCTCTGGCAAGATTCTGCATAGCAAAGCAAAATGAATGGGCATAGCTGAGTGTTCATTATTCATTCTTAATGGAACCAAGAAACATTTTAAGAAATTGAACTATCCAGAATCTTTTACTTGAGCTAAAATAAAATGTCTTCAGAAAAATTTTTGGAATGTCTTCCTTTTAGTCTTTGAATGTATGCATTTCTAATTTACTGTGTCAGAAGTCAGGTTTTTTTTCCTTTGTCATTTTCTTATTTAATTTTCTGGGGGGCACTAATGTCGGTCGTATGAATGGTGTGGTGTCAAACAGTACAGGTTTGAGGAGTGAAAGGAAATTAAAAAGGAAAAATTGATGCTGCAGAAGTGTAAACTTGGAAGATTTAAAATTATTTATATTTGTTTAAAACCTAATTGGCTTAAAAATCGAGATAGATGGTGAAGAGAATGTTGGCAGTGCAGACATTATCTAGGCAATCCATTCCATGTTTAATGTTATACATCTGTAATAAAAGACATGGTTCTGAGAAGAACTGTACTGCAGTCTTTAAATGAGGTTATAAATTAACACACTGAATAGCCAGTGGTCCTATTCAAATCCATAGGAGATTTGACACCTTTTGTGGGACCAAGACTTGGGTTGCATTTTACCAGGTTCTTGGTTTATAACATATGATATACCCCTCAAAAGAATGACAGATGGCCTTGCAACTATGTTATTTTTGTGATGAGAATATGTTCACAAAAAAAATTTTTGTCTTTTGTATGGAACTTCTTTCTTGGTAACTTCCACAGCAAATCTGTTACAAGCTCATCCTGAAATGACAAATATAGTATCTGGAAATGCACAAGATGCTGGACTGAGCACTCCTGGGAACTCCCATTCAAAACATTGCGGGGTTTTTCAGTTCATTGACCGAACAGATTGCCACATCTGTTTAGCCAGATGGTCTTTCTAGTGTCATGAGGCAAGTGCAGTTGAAATACTATCTACAACTAGCACAAGGATTATTGACAACTTACTGTAGAAAAAAGAGCTTTATTATGGAAAACCCCTGTTGATAGCATTTGATTGTGATTTCCTTTGCTAACAGGCAAATGAACTGAGCACCATGTTGTCCTGGGTTAAACACATGTCCAGAAACGGTTGGGGTATGTAGGTACTAGGTAGCAGCTCAAGACCACTGGTTGTCTCCTGGACTGTACATTATGAACATTAATTTTCTATCAGTCTTGGCCTGACCTGCTTGATAGTATCAGATCTTTTTACTTCTTTCCACGTTTTCCCAGTAGCTCTCAGCAAAATAGTATTGTGTGTGTTTTGGGCCCATTAGACTACTACTTTCTTCTGCTGGATTCTCTGTACATAATTAGTACTGTTAGGTCTATACTACATAATTAAAAAAGATGATGAAAGAAATTATCACAACTGCTGTGTTTCCAGCTAAAAGAAACTACCCGAGGTCTTTTTCCAACTTATTCGGTTGGTTATGGCTTTCTAAGGAATCTTCTCCCAAACGCTGATCCAGCAGTAGTTAAATCGTAAAAAATTGCAGTGACTGGCTATTAAAATGGAGTCAGTTGAAAGTTCAAATGTTGTATGACACTTTGTATATTAAATAAGGTGGATTTTGTCCTCATAGACCTTGAAAATTCCATTGCTATAGGAGAAATATATGGAACTATATTATTACAGAAGTAACAGTGAAGGCATCTCCAGTTCAAATGGGCAAGTCATTGTTACAAGATAGATGTATGAGAGAGATGGAAGAAACCATTCTTTGAAGGAACCTATCTACGTGTATCTGAAAGGTGCCAGTGAGCTGTTAGAAGGCTAGAACTGGGAATAGGAACCCAGACACAGGAGAGAGATTTGAAAGAAAAACAATTTTACAAGATCTCATAGAGACTTCATAGTGCTGCTTGGAATTTATAAGGATGTTTTATATCAGAATCATATTTTTTTTTTTTCTGAGCAGATAGCAAAAATCGAAGAGGCAGTTTCTCTTCACACACTGTTTTTAGTTGTTGTTAAAATCAAGAATCCATTTTAATCTCCTTTGGTGGAAGCAAGATCAAGTCCTATGGACTTAGATGGACAAAAGCAAAATACAAGCTGGAATGCATGAAGTGTGCTTTTAGGTGTGTGTAAGCTCTTTCTTTGCTTAGCTTAGCTTTCTTTGCTTTGCTTCCCCCCCTTCATACTTGTTGGGGGGGAGAGGGGGAGGGGAAGAAGGTTGTTTCTGACTTTTTATTAGTTTTATGATAATTACAATAATTACTTTAAAAGTCACAAGCCAGGAAATTCTAAATGAGACAGTGTAATTATAATATATAACAGTAATAATGCTTCCTTCCATTCCTCACTTGGGTATTGTGAGGCTTAATTAGTTAATGTTTGTACAGCAGTAAAATGCAAAACACTATAAAAGCATTAAGCATTTTTCCTGTTTCGGTTCTTCAGTGTAACTTATTATCCTTCACAAGGTTCATAAAGGGGATAATTTAAAAAGATCTCCATAAGCTAAACTGTGTTTTATATCTGTCCTATTGGTAGTTGGAGTGGCAAATCAGCGTTTAATTGCATCAGTATTTCTCATGAACATGCTGACACTGTGACAATGGATTTGGGCTAGAAATATTTGTTGATTATCATATTTCTGGGCCTTGCAACAGAATAGAAGTGTTCTCATGGGAGCCAGAGACACAGCTGATGGAAATTAGTAGAGAATGAATGACACAAGCTGACAAACCATCATATTCAGAAGGGAGAAAAAATCACAAATAAATTGTGTTCAGTTGGAATAAATAAAACCTTTTGTCAAATACCCAGAATAGGAAAAATTCTTATTTCTTCTTTTCTGCTTTACAGAGTTCAGTGAAGAAAAAAACCTCATGCAATGTGTAAAGCTGCAATGTATGAACAACAAATAGAGCTCGAGGAATGAGGCACTGTAGACTACAAACTGATATTTTTAACTATCTTTAAGTCAAAGGAGTCCCTAACAAGGCCTATGTAGCAAAGTAAGTGCTTTCCAGACTGTAGGAGTGAGACAGAGTTAGAGGTGGAAATGGACTTAAATTAATTTTCAGGAGATTATTAGCACCTTTGTAGATAGCACTCAGACCTGTGAGTCAAAATCCAGGACATTGCCCACTAGATTATTGCTTATTTAGTAACCCTTATCCCTGCCATTGAGCTTCAGCAGAGATGCAAGGGCTGGGATTAATTTTACCAACTGAAGGCTAGTTGGTAATTTAGACTGCACTAGAGTCAATGGAAAGAAAGACATTTCCACTAACTTTGTCTGCCTTATACAAAACTGCTTTTGTTTCTTTAATAGCTAATGTACTGAAGGAGAGTTCTCAAAGGAAATAATCTGATCTTAAACATTTGTTTTTCAAAGTAATTAATGATGCTGTGGAAATTATGTTCTCCATTCTTTATAAAGGGATCCTCAAGTTTCACAGTTGTCTTTTAGATTTGGACAGTTTAGATGCCTAAAATGTATTGCATCCTACATGTGCAAAATATTAAGCCTTAAGCCTAATGATGAGCATGGGCATAACCCTCCCGCATGCTACACACCAGCAAAGCAGAAGATACTTAAGCACCTGTAGAAAGGGACAATGCTCATCATTGACTGGGGTCATTCTCAAGTGTATTTGTTTCAGTTTGAAGACCGTTCTTGCTGATGGTACCATAGAATTAGGACCGTTGTAATCCACACATTTCTGTGAGCATATGGACCTGTCAAATACAGATTAAAACAGGTTTGTTGGTTTTTTTTAAGCAAAGATTGAGTGCTAAGCGGTTGGCTTTAGATTGATTCTAATGGACACTTGGATCAGTGTTTTTAAAAATAATAACAACAAAAAAAGAAATAATATGAAATACCAGTTCTGTAAAGGCAGCAAAAGTTTTGCAGTTGGCTTTCATGAATCTATTATTTCACCCATTAAATGAAATGGAGTGTGTTTTTTTTTACTGGTAATTGTATGATAGATAAATGCTAATCAATACATAAAAACAATCATAATTAGATATTGACTCTTGCTTTTTTTACCTCAGTGTCTTTATTATATAGGTTGTGTCAGGCTGGTTGGCTTTGTATTAGAGAATGTATTTTGTTTGGAAAGAATTTTTCTAATCTAATATTGCCACTTACTCTGCTTCCAGCTGGTTTATAAACATCCTCTTTCAGCAGGCAAGAGCTTTCCACTTTTGTAACCACGAGAATTTCCATTATTGCATTTACATGTGTCTCAGCCGCTGCTAAGCAACAGGGCTAAGTTACCTGCCAAAGCTCTGATTTAAATCCCAGGTCTGTAAAAAGGATGGATAGAAATATAGATATGTAATATACTTAAAATAATAAGTGGGTAATGTGGTTTTGGAAATACGCAGAAATGTGGAGATACAGGAGGAATATAACTCCATTCTAGAAACATGTAAATAAGGGTAATGTGTTAGAGAAAATTTAGTCAATCAGTAGGTACATTTAGGTGATTTGTTCTTGAAAATAAACTATTTTCAGATTGGTTTTGCTTTGCCGAATCTTACCATGAATTGTTAGGTCTAGATAATGAGCAGCAAGGAGTAGGGAGAACATCAAGAAGAAAATTTGAATGCATATAGTATTCCTAAATAGACCAATTTTATAGTGGCTTTGCTTCTTCTTTTAAAGACAGATTTATTTGTATTTGGAAAATAAACGAGTCAGGCTCAAGTGCGTTTCAAAGACTTGATTGACTTTCTTTTCTATTAGTGTTTTTGGTTTCATGCCTTTGGCTTGACAGCGTAGGACTATTTCTAAGAAATGGTTTGGATGTTAGAAATGCTGTTGCAATTAATAGCATTGGCATTTAAGTCTATAAGAGTGCATGATGAGTGGTGTACCAATGAAAGGCATGGAGATAGTCTTTACTCTGCAGACCATATAGTCTGCATTTAAGGAGGGGCTGGTAGATGGGGAGAAACGGGCCATGAGAATAAGTGTGAATGGTGAAACCATACCAAGAGCCCTGGAAGTCACAGCCCAAATGACAGCTGACCATTGTCAAGCCTTAGGTAGCCAAAGACATTTCAAGAAGATATTTTGAATAGGCTGAAATACCTGCAGTGGCCATGCAATGGAAGAATGGGGTAATGCTGTTTGCTCCAAAACTATAGATAGTTACAGGCAATGTCACTGCTTGAAGTGAAGAGCTGTTCTACGTTTATAACTTGGTACAGTGAAGGAAAGTACCATGAAGGCTGAAGGTTGAAGTGAGAGGACAGGTAAATGAATTTTGCAGCAGTTGGCATGGTGTTAACAGTGGGAAGATAAATTTTTGTAGAATGAGCAAGTTCAAACTGTTTGGACAGAGAAAATATCAGATTTTCACCATGTACAAAAGAAGCAGAATTTTTTATTTTGCTCAGAAGTTTGTTCGGGTTTTTCCCTTCTTTTGAAGGCAATTTATAATTCTTTAAGGC
This sequence comes from Melopsittacus undulatus, assembly GCF_012275295.1. Classification (NCBI taxonomy): domain Eukaryota; kingdom Metazoa; phylum Chordata; class Aves; order Psittaciformes; family Psittaculidae; genus Melopsittacus; species Melopsittacus undulatus. Next base: position 24,623,527 of record NC_047529.1, on the reverse strand, counting down.
ATTCCCTGCTTTGTAACCAATTTACAAGCCAAGTAACCCATTTAACTGCCATTATTAAATCATTTAAGAGAAGATGCCTACAAAATGGTTACTATTTCTTGCACTTCAAGACACAATCTGGTGAAAATGTAACATCATAAAATATCATTTGAACATGCAGTTTATACAATAAATTCCTAATGCTTTCTTTAGTTTCCCTGGTTGGCTTGGAAATTATGTGTATACATGTCATCCCTTAACACAAAAGTCATGAGAAACAAAACATTTTCACATGTTTACTGTTTTACTAACAAAACTATTGAAATGAGGCAACAAAACTGTTGTGACATTTGGGGCAAAATACTTAGGCTGTGAAAAACAATGAAACAAAATACTACACAGAAAAAAATGATACACATTTATTGCTGTGGAAAACAAGAATAGAACAATTAAATTTGTGCTGTAGTTTAAAAGATTTAGGACTAGTTTATCTTTATGGAATGAAATTGCACTGTATTTTTTAGAAAGAAAAATTGGCAAGTGACATGGAAAAAGTGACATACAAAAATCAGATTAAATCAATGGTTCAGTCTAATTGAACGTAGAATTTTTTTCTTCAGCACTTTGGAACCTATGTCCAGTTTAGCTGTATTTCCCCTGTCAGCATTGGTTATATGAGGTCTGCAATTTAAGCATTGGGATTTATATATTTACAATCTGCTGGGGAGGAGTCAACACCATGTGTTCCTTCCCTACCTCTCAGAGATCTCTGAAGGGGTCATTTGGTATGTATATGAAGATAATCTGGTTGATACTGTTTACTTGACTTTGCAAAGAATTTGACAAAGCCCTTCACTAAATGAGATATTAGTGTCTCCTAGGTTTTTTCAAGTTACAGGAAAGAGATGAGTGCTTCCCCAGGATCGTCCAGAACAAGGATCTCATTTACCTTCTCTTATTTGACCCTATGTGAAACTTGTCACTCTCAGCTGAATACAGAGGACCTTCAGGAAACAAGTCCCCCTTGGATAACCCCACCCTTTGCAACTGCTTCCTTTAATATCCATGCTGGGGCTTTAACTGGATTTTCTGGATTCCAGTGTCTGACAATGCTTTATTGTTTTTGTTAAATATAACACGCTAATGCTATTTTAAAGGACACTGTATTCTCAGCCTTAACTGTCTTTTCTTCTGGGATATATTAAAGCTGTGGGAAGAAGCAATGGTTATCTCATTTGAAAATCTTACTGCTGTTCTCAGAGCAGTAATTGATATCTTGCAGAGTATGGCTACCTTTTTCTTTTCTCATGTGTATTATGATTCATAAAGGGGGATCTTATTACCTCTTGAATAGTAGTGCCTGAAGGTGCCAACCTGAAGTGCTTAAAATAAAGAGATTGTGTCATTGGCACCAGTGGAGAAAAGCCATGGGAAGAAAAATAAACCTCTAAATAATTTGATTACTTCTCATGCCAGCACTTCCATTAAAGCTCTCACCTGGGTTCATGTGTTTTAACTTAACTGAAAAAAATTTGAGCTAATGTACCCAGGGAGGAGTTGAAACCCAAGATAAGACTAAAAATAAATGGCATCATGGATCACAAAAGAGTTAAACAAAGTAAAGTAAAGTAAAACAAAGTAAGCAAGTAAAACAAAAGCAAAGCAGTCAAAAAAGATGTGTAGATGTGGTGCTTAGAGACATAGTTTAGTTATGGTGTTAAGTTTACAGTTGGACTCCCCCCCATGATCTTAAGGGTCTTTTCCAACCTAAATGATTTTATGATTCTATAAAAAATACATCTGCATGCCATTGGTCAAGGCAAGCCCATTGTTCTTTTCAGTAGCCATGTTGAGAATGGAGGAACTGTGTCCCTGGATTAACTGACCAAGAGAATGAATCCCTTAATCCCACTGACACTGGATCATCTGCTCCCATCTGATCATTTTGTCACATCAGCAGGGACCTGTGTTTGCCGGTGATTGTGCTGGCAGCTGCACAATGTGCACTCACAGTGACCCCAGCTGTGATTCCCTGGGGGACAGGGATTATGTTATCACTCCTGGACCAGCAGCTTTTAAAGTTGGTACTTTGGGCATATCCAGAAAAAAGAGGGTAGTCTTTATTCCTGTCCTTTTCAAACCATCACCCAAAAGTGTCCTTAGAAATTGCTGTGTTGAAGGTGTAAGAAACAGTGCTGGAAGCTGGCTCTTTCACTTACAGGTAAAATAGGGCCAGTCTGCTGCTAAAATAGCCTACTGGTAAAATAGTAACAGTATACTAATAGAGGGACAAGTCAGAGTCAGATGGACAGTTCTGGTAATGGACAGATAGAAGGAAAAAAAAGAGTCCAAAGGCTGTGATAGTTTCAGTCATCTGTTAAAACAATCTTTAATTCCTCTGGAGAACCACCCATCACTAAATTAAGAAGAAATAAATCAATGACTAGTCTTGTGAGGCAATTTTCAAACTCATTAAGGACATACCTTCCTCTCATTGTCTTCATCTTTAAAGGACATCTTCCTTTTGTATATAAAAGCACTTTTGGAGAAAGGCTTACTGATGTCAGTGAGCCATCTGATGTTGTGCAACCAAGAACATGTGGTTTTTATTTTCCCCTCTGTTGCTAAAGGAGGGCTCAACATGTGATTTGTGTAATCAATAGACTGTGAGCAGTGGCTGTTCTGCATGCCAAGCCTTAGTTTTTACAAGTCAAGGTCTTATTTATTAGAGCATGTTTGTTTGGGTTTGACCCTCTGTGCCAACATGAGAGAAGATCATACTTTATCGGCCTTTGCCAAGGAAAAAGGACCTGGGATAGATGATGTGGTGCCATATCTTAAGCTTCCCTATGTTACAGTCTGGCTTCAGAAGTGAAATGCATGTTCAAATGAGCTACATAAAGGAGGCAAAGCACTTCCCAAGCAAGAGCTGTTAATTGCCTGTGAGTAGTATGATTTAAAAAAAGGAGCATCAACAGTCTGAATAGAAGTGCTACTGGGGGGAGTTTCTCCACATGGCATGTGCACAACAGATCCTGAGTGTAGCAACGTAATATAAATGTTAAAGAAACAATTGCCCTAACCAGACAGATTCAACATTTCTTTTTTTCTTCACACAAGGTGTGTGTCCAGGTGCCTGCTCAATGGGTCGAGCAAGCTGAGACACTTGTACATATTTTCACGGAAAAGCTGATTCTCTGATGAGAAATGTCCAGGAGGGTGAGTTAGGTTAAGTCCTGCTCTCAGGAAACATTGCACCCCATGACCTGGGCTGAAGACGTTTGTGGCCCTCAGTTCATGATTCCCAGAATGGAGAACCCTTCCTGGAGCAGGGCACCCAGTCAAATTCAAGCCTTTCCACAAAAGTAGTGTTTCTGCCTCCTTTATAGCCCCCAGCATAGTGCCTCAGAGTATTCTGGGGTTTAAGGGGTAATCTTACCTCTACTTGAGAGTATTTAAACTTAGTTTCCCAAACTCCCATTAAGGTCCGCTTGACATTTGACTGTCAAATCTGTCTGGACAATATTTGCTGTCTCTTTTCTTAAGGAAATAAAGATGATGCGATTGAGTTGTGTGCATGTTTGCATCTGTCTTTCTAATTTCCCCTAATGAGTTTTGAATCTATGTCCATGATTCATGCGATTTGGTCAGAGGGATAAAAGTCTCAAGAGAAAAAAAAAATCCTACAAGATTTATATAACAAATATTCACATGAGGCCATAATACCCTTACAAAGACACCAACATGGACTGAAACAGTCTTAGATATTAGAGGATTCACATGGGCACTTGATAGTGAGATACAATGATGAATTTGCTGCTCAAGAGGTTATCTGTCTCCCATTTAACGAGTTTAATAGCTTGTTCAATATTGTACTTAATAATGAAACTCAATTATTAAAGAGCTCAATAAAGTATTTTATATTAACCAGTTAAGATTACGAAGCTTATGGAAGCAATCAAATTCTTGTTTCTCTCCCATTCGTTTAATAATTTAAAATAAGATAAAATGTATCACATCATTTTTTATCATTCTGAATTCAAATTTATTGCTTAAAACCTAGTACATTGTAATTAGCAGCGTTGCATACAGATGTTGATAAATCTCCCTGTCTATTATAAGTATATAAATTGGGGCTTCAGGTATGCACTACAGACTATTTTCATGGTTTTTTAGTTGTCATACATTCCTTAGCACTCCAGTTATGTGATGCGGTGATTGTGTATGGAAGAGGACACACAATTATTCATTCATAATGGTAGTAGTCCTTTTAGTAACTGAATTTGCTCAAATGCCCCACATTTTAGAAGCATTATTTGACTGACATTTATCTAAGGTTCATGCCTGATTTTCAAGGAATGGCCCGTTCAGTGCCTCACACAGTATCATGTGTGTTCATTCGTCCAGTCAAGAATCAACAGATGAAATCTTGTGACTCCCCTCGCAAGTGTTCTCCATTTGTGGTATTTTGAGCAGCATGACCCAGTTCACTACCTGATGAACTGTATAACTTGTATTATTTATAAAAGCAATATAGCTAGGGCTTAAATAGAAATAATAATTGACAGGAATATCATATGATCTTTAGAAACCATGAGCTTGCTAAATGAGTTTTGATTGCATGATAGCTCAGTTTAATAGGTGCTTCACTGCAACACATCTGTCCATTAGTAATGACTAATCCCTATCCCTTGCACTGCCAGACATCGAGTCTGTTAGTCCCCATGTAAACTCAAGTGTTTGAAAGATTTCTCCAAAGGAGACTGACCCAGTTTCTGCATCATTTGTCCATTACTGTCATGTCATAAATGTACTTCCCTCTATGTAGAACTACTCAAATGGTCTTTTCTCAGGTTGGATCATTAAAATAATCTTCTTTCTTTCTAATCTGGGATGATCAGTTTTGAATGAGGTTTTGGGGGCGGGGCTTTCCATTTCCCTGCTGTTATCAGCTAGCGGTGATTGTATTGAAATTAAAAGTCTCTAGAGCTAAGCTGTTAATGCCATAAATGATTGATTTATTATTGCTCCTTGGAAATGAATTTGTCATGGAGGGGAGCTCGAGCAATCAGAAATCTCTCTGTTGCAGACCAAAGGGGACAGGTTCTCAGTTAAAAAAAAAAGTAAGCAATAAATAAGAAGCTGAGTGTGGCTGTCTCAGTTGGGAGACTGGTAATTGCAGGGAGCACTCAAGAGGCTGGGGCTCTGTATGTGCCTTTGCAACTCTCTCACAGGCAGGGGAACGAGCAGGAGGTTCCTGCGGATGTGCTTAGCGCTGGGTGTTGAGGGCAATGTCTCAGTTGCTTGCATGGGGCAGGTGCCAGTGAGGGTGACACACTAAAGGGTGATGCCCCAGTCTGTGCTCTTGTCCTCATGGGCAGCTGAAACATGAGGGAGGAATGATGCCAGGCCTCAGTACAGCTGGGAGAACTGCTCTTGGTTGGGACAACTGAAGCTTCTTCAAGTGGTCACACAGGAGAGAGTTCCCAGCTGCTCACTGTGGGAAGGGGTTCCTCCCTCCCTGTTCCTTCAGCGTTCTTCTCGTTGGTTGTGCAGGAAAGTGTAATATCCCTTTAATATCCAAAATTCCTGTAACAAAGGCTGTTGTTTCAGATCAGGTTGGGCTAAGGATGTTTGAGGAAGATAAATCCATTTCAGTGAAAACCCTTCCAACATGGAAGAGCTCGACTACAGAGCTTCTCTCTGCTCAGAGCCTGGATACCCTGGGGACCATGGTTTGCAGAATGAGCTGTATAATCTAGGTATACATCAGGAGCACAGCTCAGAACTGGGCTGTCAATTGTAGCACCTTTCAAAATGAAGAGCTTTTAAATTGCAAAGTACAAGAAATTGCTGTACAGGAGGCTCTAGATTACAGTACGGGTGAAGAAGTAGTTTCACTTCATGCTGAAAAAGCCTTTGGGATACAATCCAATTTCATCCAACCTGTTTGCAAATTAATTATGCTAAACAGGTTCTTGTAATTACATTGCTGGGAGGAAGAGCAGCAGAACACATAAATTCCATGAGAGAGAAAGCAAAGATTTCCACTGCCAATTATGGAGCTAAATTCAACAGAGTCAGCTGTAGCATCATGGAGCAGAATGTGATTATTTTAAATGAAGTGTAGAGAAGCTTCTGAATCCCTCATTTTTGTTTTCATCAATGTCCTGCAGCGCTCGATTGTATCACACTGGGCATGACATTTTCCAAAGTATTAAGACTTTCCGTTATGCAGCTTTTGTAACATAACGGCCTGTAGCAAGTTAAACCACTTAGTTCTTGTTTGGGAAGAATGAAGGATGCTGTTTGACCTACACCTTAGCGGAGGCCTGTACGGTGTGTGGAAGTTTCTTCTTCGAGGTTTCTGAGAAAGCCAAGCAAAAAGTGTCAGGTACCCCGTGTGTAGTATACACCACCCCCATCTAGTGGTTGCGTTGTAGCCTGATGGGTAGCAGGCTGGAAAGTATTGGGCAGAATTATTCTGGAAATTGGGAAAGGCCAAGCTGTACTACCTCAGGACATCTCTGTATCATTTATTCATTTAGTTAGGGACAGTATTAAAAGAAAACAATAATTCTGTTGATAATTCTGTCCCTGTCTAACAGCTGGAGAGGCCATTTGAATGGAATCTGCACAATCCTAAAATGCAATGTAGAAGACCATTGTTTTTTATGAGAAATCACTAAACGTGAAATACTTGGAATGTGACTCTTGTGTGTCACTTGCACACTTCCAAAAGCTAGTGGAGGAGTTTTAAAAGGAAAATACTTAAAAAACCCCCCATAAGCGTGATTCCTTTTTTAGCATGTTTCTTATGCTGAGCAGATAGAATAACACTAGTTATTGTGAGGAAGAAGGACTTAAACCCATCTTTGTTAAGCTATTATTTTTATGCATATATTGGATTTGTCATTTTTGCAAACAAATATCTTCAGATAATTGGACTCATACAAGTAAATATGTTGTGCTTTATATAATAGCATTGAGTGGATTGCTCAAGGCAGAATCCAAAATATTAATCCAAAACGTTCATAAAATTCTTGAAGAGTCACTCTGGTTACAAAATACTGTGTTCAGCTCACTCAATCTGTGCCGTGTTGGAGTCCAAGCTACATTTGCCACCTCCAGCAACCACCTCTTGATAGGAGTTTTCAGCCTACCTACTCCAAGCATCCAAGACAGACAAGTCTCCTGTTGCAGGTAATTGCTTTTCTTCAGTCACTGTTAAGGGAACCTTGATAAGTAGCTTAGATAGAATACCTGGGTGTGGGACAGATAAAGTGAGGTAAATCTCTTAATAAAAAACTAAAGGCACAGCTACTAGAGAAGAAGAAGAAATCACCATTTGATCTTACGAATCACAGTTGAATCTTTAAACTTAGCCTTTTTGTTTTGTTTTGTTTTGTTAATTATAGAAATCAGAGCTCCCTGCTCTGATCAGCAATTGGAAGGATCTGTCTTGCAAGCTGTAAAATTGTCTTTTCTTTCATTTCTGATATGAGTGTTAGAAATTTCACATGGGCTTTGGAAATTTAAGCCTTTCTCTTATTGTAAAGAAAAAGTTTTGAAAAGTCAGCAGTAATGAGCTCTGTTTCTTATTAATCATTTCTGTGCGGACCCTTTGTTCTGATTATGTAAATTACAGTTTTAGGCTCCCTCACACCTTACTCTGCAGTTGGTACATTGCTGTGGCTCTTCAGAGGGACCCTGGGCTGAGGGACAGCATGAATTAGAGAGACATGGCCACATGGGCTGTTCCTGCACTCTGTGGTGTCTGCTCTGACCCACTTCAGAGACAGTAGTGGGGCCAACAGTGTACATAATAAACTTTGCTGGACCAGGATGTGAAAAACAGGGAGCTCTGTGTGGGGAAGGACCCATGCTAAGGTCTGTGTTGTCATGCTCTGAGCTTGCTTCTTCTTACCGCTTCGTCTCTCTTTTGTGACCTTGGTCTGCACTTCCTTTCCTTCCATGGCTCCCTGTCTCCATGTGCCTGCACTTTCATCTGTGGCCCTGCACTGCTCGTGTTGAACATACCAGGGAGAAGCCCTGGGCCAGTGTGAACTGGTGCAGCACGAGCACTTCAGTGGAATCACCAACTGGGGAGCTGGCCCTTGGTCTGGATTCAAGGCAGCAGAGTTTCCACAGCTCTCTTTGGACTGTTTTTTGCTTTCTTTATCCTCTGCTCCCTCACAAAGTTTTATTACCCTTGAGGTATCTCAAGTTGACACTAATAGAAAATGAAGCTTTCCGTAAGGGGGTAGAGATCCTCTCTCAATGCCCAGTCAGTCCTTGACCTTCTTGCCTAGACTTTTAACAGCATTACAGTTCTGCTGATATGCTTCATTCTGGATATATCATTAGCAGTTAAACCAGGACCACCATCTCATTCTGACAGCTGTCAGATACTAATGACCAGAGTTTGCTATGACCAGAGCTGGTTTAAAACTGGTGACCTACATGTGAAAGATTTTGTATCTTGTTACCTCAAGCTATTCCCCCCCCTAGATTTCTTGGAAATATAATGCTGTTTTCTGGCTTGCTCTTATTAGTCATGTTTGCTGGTGTCTGCCTGCTTATTCAGTGAAATGTCTGGGGATCAATAGTCTATGTTCCTCTCCCTCATATCACACACTATTTTCACCCATCCCAATTTTTCTTCACTCTAACTGACCTTAAAGAGATCTAGAAACTGAATGATAACCCAGGAGTAAGAAGATCAGAGCTTTTTACATCTAGGTCACTACTAATAACCCAGTGGTGATCATTAGAGCATGTTTAGCAGCTGATGTAAATTCTTTCAAGCCCCTTCTTTGTGGACACAAAATAAAATTTGTGCCTTTGTTTTATCGGCCCTTTGGGTGTCTTTAGTGGGTCTTTGGCTAATTAAGAACAAATCTACACTTAAGGCATCTATTCAGCATTTGATTCCGGTTCAATAAGCTTCTTGTTGACTGCAGTTGTTTCTATAAGTTGAGAACCAAATGAAGATGCAGTGTTGGAAAATTAAGATGTTCCACCAGGCTGTCAACATGGTTTCGACCCTGCCTTGACACGTGCTTCCATTCTGGTTGGTGTGGGGGTCCTACAAAAAGCCTGCAGCTGCTGCATGTTTCCAGAGAGCAGTGAATATGAAGAAAAAAGGTTCTAGGCAGAGATCCAAAGCAGGGATGTTGCCAGGGTTCAGTCTGTATTTTAATCCACTAGCATACACATTTTCCAGACAGACTGGTTCAGCAATTCAGATGTTCCCACCCCAACTCCTGGACAAAGAAAGTGAGACACATGACACATACACGTGTAAGAGGGAGCTCTGTATGCTGCAGAGCTACTGCCAGATACAAAATACCATGAAGGAACAGAGAAATTATTTGAATTCTGTCATGCATGCTTTTGGAAGGAGAGTGATGTTATTAGCAGTGAAATTGTCTCCTGAAATGGAAATACATAATTCAGTTTGTGGTTCAGTTAGTTCTATTAAAACTTTGTCTTTATTTCTGCTGTCAAAATACATTTAGAACAAAACCTTCAAGTCAAAGGCAGGAAAGATTAAATTGCTCTTATCTTTTTTCAAGTTAAACTGAAAAGAGATGTTGGTGGAAGTGGGTTTTGGAGGCAGAGCAGTGCCGGAGTCTGTATCTGCTCCACAGGCAGTGGGAGGACAAACCTACAGGATCTCAATGCAAGCTAAGGAATGCGGGAGAATCTTTATTCCAATGTCATAAATGTTTCCAGTGAAAACGGTCACTATTTCAGAGCCCCAAAGCTCTGCCAGTTCCCTGAAGTTTATTTGGATGCAGCAGAGCTTTTACCAGCCCAGAATGTGAAGCTGCATTAGACACAGGGCCAGTATGAAACTGCCACACCACACCCCCCCACCTCCCCCCCCCCCCCCCCCCCCCCCCCCCCCCCCCCCGAAGCTCCTACTAGGTCCTTCATGCTTCAAACTCTCCCTCAGCTTTGGACAATCTTTAAAGTAAAGCTGAAAACTTGGCTTTAAAAAGTGCAATGTAAAGCAGTGAACTATGTGAATGGTTTGGACTTGCCTGGGACCATAACAGACATAAAAGCCTCATCTTAGTTCACTGGTTGGCCTTGGCATTTGTTTCTAATGCCTAAAACCAAACCTCAGCCATTCCATAGAGAATTTGGAAGAAGATCAGATTCACAATCCAAGGTATTTAGAAACCAAGATCTCACCTGCTTTACATGGAAACTGTAATTCCTGGGCTTTATGGAGCAGCCTGAAATTTGTCTGCCCTCTCAGCAGTACACTGCTTGCTCTCATGGCTCAAGAGCTGTAGATGATTCAGGCATGCTAATTCTTGCCAACATCTAAAATTCAAAATATGCTCTTTCTCATAGTTGTGTCTGGACTTCTTGGTAGTCTTCCTAGGGACAGTTACGTGCTTCCACGCCATGAATAGCAGGTCAACACTTCCTGTTGTCTGTACGTTGCATAACATCTGTATGTTGTGTAACTAATTTGCACTGAAACAATGAGCTTTGCACCTTCTGGTGTCAGCCCTGGGTGTGTTGTACATGCGCAGATTGACTCTGCAGTGTGTATGGGCAGCCACTCTGGTGCTCCTGGTACATGTCAGACTTGCTGTGCTTCCCTGGGGACTCAGTCTGTAAACACGGGATAGTCCTTTATCTGGGAATTAGTTTTCCTACAGGCTACTTAAAGCAAATATTCCACCCTGTTTTCCACCAGAAAGTCCCAGCAGATGGACCCAAATTATAATAATGTGATAGGTGGTGTATAAAAGTGGTACAGTTGGTAGTTGGCTTACATATGTACAATCTTGCAAGCGTGTTTGTTTTGTTGCCTTGCTCTGCTGGTACTGTGGTGTCCATCTGTGTGGGCAGGTTGTGTTATTAGACTGATGCTAGCAAAGCACTTTGGGATTACTCAGATTTCTGTAGGTGTGAAAACAGTTCTTTTTAAAGTTGAAAACCTGTTATTAACCACGTCTAACAAATTGGTATAGCTAGCTAAAGTCTACACATTGTTACCTCTCCTGAGACAACAGGACATTGATATCTGTCAGAGGAAGAACACAGAGTTTGCTGTGACTAGGAAATGTACATTGCCCTCTTGTGAAAACACAGCTCCGCTGCAGCAATAGAAATACTGAAAGATACATTTTAGTTGAGAAGTCAACATATTCTGCCATTCTGTAAAGACAGCACAGGTCAGTCATTACTTTAGACTGACATCTCAGAGAGTGTGCTCACAGGACAACAGAACCAAATCTTTCCTGTTTATGTACACAGGGTAGAGAATAAACAGCTTTTCCCCTTGGCTCTGCAGTCACTCGGGATTTTAATCACTTTATCAGCGTGCTGGACCAGATTGTCATTGTATCACTGTGACAGCTTCACTTGTGTTTGAGCTTCATGACAGGTCTCAAACACATGATACTGTGACCTCAAATGTGCATCGCATTCAAGCTTCAGTGCCACACCATTTCTTTTTCTCCTTGTCGTTTGATGAGAAAATAGCACTTTATATTTCAATTGAGAATTAAAATCTTATTTTTCATTTAGCCTTTAGTCATGCAGTCCTTTATAACCCAAGAAATCACAAAGTAGTCACCTGGAATAGGATTCAGGTCATGCCTGATGTTGGGATATATAAGCTGTCTTGGAATAGATCACCACATCATGATGCAGCATCTTTTTCCGTTGATGAAGAAGAATGAGCAATGAGCTTTGAACTGGTGTTTGTTGGGCTGACTGTTGTACTAAATGTGACAGATCATTTAAACACTTTGGCTCACAAAATTCTCTGAATTCTCTGGCTAGTTTGTTGCCGTCTTTGCGTGGGCAATATTATCACCTTTAGGAATTTGGCTGTCACCAAGGAAAGATGCAAAGAATTTCAAGATATTCTACAAGGAAATCTGGTGCTGACCTTAGTTATGGAGATGCTGCCACCTCTCCATAAAGATCTCACACTATGGGAAATGGGGGATTACCCAATTTTTATAAGTGCATGATCTCTAAAACAGAAGAAATGCCAACTCTGTCATATAATTTTAAGAGGCTAAATATTATGTATTATATATTATGTATCATATATGGAGTCTGTGAAATTAGCTGTATTCTAGAGACAGCTGCCTTTAGAGAGTGGTTGTAAATTGAGCATCTCTTGCACATGATTCATGAAGTATTTAGAGGCTTGAAAATCCTTTGACCATCAAGAAGTCAGGAGTGTGTTGCAAAATTAATGCAATAGGAGAACAAATTCCCCCATGCTGGAGAAGATGATTGTTTACCTGCTGCTTCAGTGATAATAGCAACCAATCGAGAAAATGCTTTATTGTATTCTCATCTTTCTGTAACCTTGGTTTTGATTTGTTTGTTTGAGAATTTAACATCTTACTAGAATTAGGTCATTATTTTTCATCCTTAATTGCATCTGATATGAAAGGTAAGTCTATCAAATAAATGTGAAATATGTGTCATTACTGTTTCACTAGAAAGAACTTGTCTCTAAAGAGCATTATATGCAGACAACTCATAGAAGAGATATAAAAGAACTTGGGGATGTCAGGAACTGGGCTGTATCTCCCAGCTATAAACTTTGAAAGGACGTTTGGGACCTGGCACCACCCAAGAACAGTGTTCCTGGGAGGCTCACTCTTAGCAAGCATAAACCATCATCCTTCTGGAAAGCTGTTGGTAGCATAATAGTTTGGTCGTGATTACATAGTTTATTGTTCAACCGTTAATGTCTATAGGGTTTTTTTTCATCTTTGTTAACTCTGGGGTAAGGGAATATTAGAAAAGATGCAATCTGCTGCTCTTATGAGATACAAGAGCAAACTTATCTGAAAGCAGGTGTCCTCCTTTGAATTCTCACCCCAATACTGAACTCTTTTTTGCCATTATTATTATTATTTACTATTATTGTATCATTGCGTGCTTGCTAAAGGGCTGAGTAGCTGTTGTTATTATTCATGAAAACCTACGACCTGATTTATTTAATATGTTTACCAGAATACTTGGGAGAAAAAGACAAATCTATTACTCATATTAATTACTCAGTGTAGAAAAGCAACAGTCGTCCCCTAATGTGAGCTAGTTACCATAATTATATTGCTGGGCAGTTGGGATTGCATCAGTCTGCATTTTGGAGCGTATTTTTTAGGTAACGTTTATTAATGGGGAATGCTGATTTTGGTACATCCCTCTAGTTATGCTTTGCTATGTCTTTAAATAGATCTTGTATTTTGCTCTCTGCATGTGGATTTATTTGAGCTTTCAGGTTTTTAGAGATTTTTTCTAGCTGGGGGGAAGAATTCAAATAGATCTGATATTGAAATGAAATTGCATTCTCTACAATGAAGACACTGGTTTTACACTGGTCACACTCAGAATTTTGTGTTGAACTGAATTGGTAAGGGTATCTTCAGTTGGTCTGGGGCACAGAGGGTGACTTAATCCAAAGGAGAATGTGTAGCTGCACTAAGTTTGTGTGATAAATAAAGCAGCAAAAAGCGCTTTTTATTGTCTTCTTTTCAGCTGACTCCTAATCGAGTTACTGAATCTTCACTTGTTATAATGGTGTCAAACAGTGCATGCAATGAGATAGCCTGGCATTGGAAGAATTTCATAGATAATAGCTTTCTTTTAAGCATGCATCTTTTGTTAGTATAGCTTTGTTCACCCTTTTAGATAAAAAATCATGTATTGTTTTTAATTAAAGGTAGCTTGTTCTCTGCAGATTTTAGAATTGATTTTATACTATCCCTTTGTACGGTCTTATCATATTCTGGTGTTAAGTCATTCATAGACTAAGTACATGAATAATTCTAAGATTTTAAAGGAACCAAGTGGCAGGTAAACTCTTAGCCAGTTGATTTATCTGTAACAGAAGAGGCTGCTCTACCCATTATAGCTTTTAGCTGCAGTGGTGGTTTTCTCATAGCAGAAAGGAGCTGAAATACAAAGGTACCATGTGCTGAAGGCTTTAAGTCACTTCAGGAAGCAAATGCAGGAGAGAAGGCAACCCTGCTTCTCACTTGCAATGCTTTAAATCAACAAGCAGCATGTTCCAGTTTTTTATTAATAGGTTGACAGATTTCTCTAAAATTAACCCTTGAGATCATTTCTGATATCTGGAAGAGTGAATAAAACCACAAAAACCCACTGCAAGGTGATATTACAAAGTTACAGTATTGAGGGGACAGAATCTGTGGGTAATTTCCCCCCCTTCAAACATCTGTTTCAGTTATGATAATCTCATACAAGTCTGCATCCCCCATAAGTTGGTTGGAGTAGGAGGGATGAAACACAGGAGAAGCACAACTACATGTGGCATGATACTGTCTTCTTTATGTGGCCACTTGTCTGAAAAGGAGACACATTTGGGAACCATCTAGTACTGAATATCGCAACATCCGCATTTTGTCTGCATTGGCTAATGAACACAGTCAGTACTAGCATAGCAACAGCATATCTAGGGAGATGCCATGTCTGTGAAAGCAGTGATCCATATGGCCCACAGGGAGGATTTCTACATCTTTTTCTACAGATGGCAAAGAACATAACTGATGGGGAAAAGATGATTTATATACCATGAGGATTTTCCTTTCTTGCACCATTTTAGGCAATGAACAAGAATGTAATGCTCCTTTACATCCTTGCATTCATCCTTCGAAAGTCTGTTCAAGATCCCTTTGCCTTAGGGGGGTTGATCTGTGAAGCTAATGATGAGGAGACAGTGTTGCTGAGAACTGTCTTTGCCTATCTATGGTTTATTCTAGACCTGCCCATACATCTTAATTCCCAGAAGATGACACAATGAGTTGTGTCATTCCTTTCTCCTTTCCCACTCTTGGGATGATTCATTGGAATCAAGTCCCAAAGAAAAGTCTTCCAGGCTCCTTTGCACTGACTTTACCTTTTTCCTCTTTATTTCTCTTGTATTTTGAGCTTTAGGTTTTATCTAAGAAGTGCTGCCCAACCAACATTCCTAGATATCATGACTATCAGTAACAATAATACTTCTATTCACATGGAACTACAAATGTGCACAACAGTTCACATAAATAAAACTGGGATTTTTTTTAAACGTCAGTGAGCTCAAGAGTGTTTTCCTCCAAGACATTTTTCCTAAGCAAGAACTGATTTAGTCCACATTGATGCATATAGTGTGCTATCCTTTGCACCAGAATGATGCTATTTCAAAGGTTTTATATACAGTTGGGCTTGTAGGTCTTGGCATTGACCTTTGAAAGAACTTATGGCATAAGAGAAAGTGTAGATATGGGAGAAAATATATTATATTGCAAAGCTGGAATCTTAAAACTGCACTGTAGTAAAGGAGTCCTTTTTATTATCTATTCACCATAAGAACAGAACTGGCAGGGTTACAGAAGATGGATCTTCAAAGCAGGGCTGTGAGTTTCAGAAGGATACCTGGAAACCTGTCTGCTCACAGCTTCATTGCAAAGGAAAAGCTTTAAGAGGCCTTGCAGCAGTTACATAGGGGCCCATTTCCAATTTCAAATTATCAGAAACTTCATTTTAGTACAGTTCCTCTGTGAGTAGTTGAATTGCTTTCAAATTCAGTACTGAAAATAAAAGTCAACAGGATATGACAAGGGAAAAAAGGATGATACAAAGTCATTGCCCTCCTGCCCCTTGGCTATTATGCTAACTACTACTGCTGCCATCCTTCCTGCCTCTCGCCTCTAACTTTAGGGTCCTTTCCATTCCGTTAACTCTTCCCCATTTTGTCCTGCTTGGAAACCTTATTCTTCTGTTACCAGCTCCAACCAGACACGTATTTGTGTGACAAGACTGCGGGAGTTCAGGAGCAGATATTGCATCGTCTCCAAGCAGGGATGTAAGGATTTACCCAGCTGGGTTCCCATGTGCCCCATGTTATTAATTCTGCCTGGCCCTTAGGCATTGTTGAGCGTTTTGAGTACAACACAAAAAATAACCACTGCCTGTGGTTGCCTGGGCCCAAAGGGATGAAGTGCACAGCACTGCACACTGACTGACCCAGGGACTGTGGCTGTCATACAGTTCCTTACACTGTTGAATGTGTTCCCACTAGGACCAAGCTGCCAGGAAGTGCTGGGTGTAGTTCCCGTTTCTAGCCTGTGATGGCAGGGAGCAGCAGGAAACACCATTTTGGGGGGCAGCCCTTCCCGTTTTCTCTCCTTGAGCACTCAGTGATCTTCTGAGCACTTTATTTTTCTCTCAGGGTGCTTGTGGTACCATACAGCTTTCCTCTTTTCTACTCCTTTGGTCTTTCTGGACTTCAGGTTGTAGTTTCCCTCTTTGGATGGAAAGGTTTATAGACTGCTGTATTTCCACAGGTTTTATGAACTGGAGAAGATAGCTGAGTCCACCAGTTCACAGCTCAGTGAGCTGTGCTTAAGGGAAGTGATAGTTCTCCCCAGAAGTTAAAGCTGGTTGTTGGTAATTCTTGAATTAGCAGGGTTTGCACTCAATATCAAGAAAAGGGATTGTGTAGTTTAGCAGTCCCTGGGATCTTGAGGTTCAGATTCTCAGTTCTCTGACACTCCCTGCTTATAGCCATTTTCCTTCTCTTTCTGCAGTTTCCTTTCTGCAGTACTGAGCCACAACAACTCCATATGTATAGGAATTTTAGGAGGACATATTGCATAAATATATGAGACAGCCAGATATTTCGGGCACGAGCATTTTTTCTGCAGCTCCATCTGTGTGTTCATAAGATGGTTGTCTCCGACTTTAGTGACTTGTGTTTCAAATCCCTTTCTGGCTGGAAATAGCACTTCCTGATGCTTCTATAGTCCTGTTCTTTTGTGAAATTTGCACTAAGGACTTCACAGCACAGCAGGCACAGCATTCAGGTTAATGCTCTGAACATTTGGAGCCAAAACTCACTGGGAAAATAAAGCCTTTTTCAGAGATGAAAAGGTCAGGTGATCAGTACTGGGGTGGAGGGAAAGAGGAAGAGGGGGAAAGGGAATGTCCCAGATCAGTGTATTTCCATCTGGTACATTCCCAGATTCCTAAAGACATATCCTTTTTCTTGACATCATGTTGTTGTAATTAGGTTGGGGCATAGCTACATCACAGCAGGATCCTGACACTGCCATAGCCCTGTGCTGTCACTGACCTTGGGGTAGTGGAAGACTGTGCCAAACTTAAAATAAATAAAGAGTTCCAGTGCTGCTGCTCAGTTAAGGAAGATCAAAGGGAAATAACATTTAATCAACAGTCATGGCGTTCAGCCCTGGCAATACTAATTGTTTTGACAATACACTCTGAATTCAGATTTTTTTTTGTTAGCACTGAGTAATAGCTGATGTGCTTTTGTATTGACCTATAGCACTGCGGCAGCTCAATTAAGTGTCTTTATTGTCCAAATCTAATCAGAGAAAAGCTTAGATTGAAAATCGATTCATTTCCTGGTAGTTAATGACTAATTCCCCACGAATGTGCATATAGAGGTTAAGTTCTCAGGCTGGAAGGGTTTTTTTAGAAGTAGACCCTACCACATGGATGCTTGAGAAGCAGCAGCATGGCTTCTCTTCTCCCATCCATCTTCCTCCAACCTCTTGTGGATCTTACTTTATCATGGCCTACAATGTGTGCTTATTCTCTGATCTCTGTGTCTCACATAATTGCAGGGAACTGGTATTGATAATTCAAGGTTAGCTCCTAAATTCTCAAGTATTTCTTCTCCATATCCCTGAAATGAGCATTTCTGCAGTGTCTAACAATGTCTGCAAGATCGGGGGACTTGGTCCTTAATAATGTGAGAGCAAGGCACGGTCCTTGGAGGTCTGGGTAAGAAACAGATTCTTCCCTGATCCCACTTCAGCCTGTACAAGTTGTGATTTTTTCCTGTGAAGAGGGAAAATTACATTTCTTAGCTCTTGTATTTCTTCTTTATGTGAAGAACTAACAGCTGCATATGAGCCTCCCTGTGCGACTGTGCATGCATACATGGTCACAGAATGAAAGATGCTAAGCAGAGACATAAGCAGTAAACATCCATGAATTTGGCAGTTCTCCCCAGTCTTTTCTGGTTGTATGACTCCCACTGTAGCAGTATTTGAAAGAGTCACAATTCTCTGTTGTGTTTATCCTCACAGACCACTTCTGAGGTGGGGACATCTTACAGATTTACACGTGGAGAACTGAGTCCTGGATCTAAATAGACATTGAGACTCTGATCTTTGATGGTCCTCAAGATTATCCTTTCCAGAGACTCAGCCCCATGGCTCAGGGGCTGCTAAAACCTACATACCCATGGCTGTGGATGGACCCTCCAGCAGGCTGGAGGCAGTTTTTCCATGTGGGATAGTTCTACCTTACACTGCAGGTGTGCTTAAGAGTGCAGCTATACTAGACTCAGCATCTCTGCGGACAAAAGACTGGAGAGCTTTTACTGTGAAGATTAGGTCTGGGACAGTCTATACATTTGTTTGGGTTTTTTTCCTCATGTTACTGTATCATTCATGCTCTGCAACTGATGCTTTATCCCTGATGTCTTTTTTTTATTCACCTTGCTGCAGAAAATATCATGCTGTTTTCTGCTTTGCAGCAATGAATTTCACTGGTGTTGAAAGGCCTTAGGTCTGTATCCTGTCAGCCTGAAGCCCAGATTTGTGTATATCAGTCCACTCTAATCCCATGGAGTAACCTTCTCCCTGATACTCAGGAAAACATAATCCAACTCATTTTTTTGGCTGACTGAAGAGAATTTGATTCCTCTGAAGGCATCTGGCTGGTAAAAGCTATGTACACCTGCAGTACTGGCTTGTGGCATCTCATGATCTGCTTCTGCATTCTGCCTGTGTGTCAGCCCAGTGGACCTTTTGGCTGTGTAAAGCACAATAAAAGGGCTATACTTGAGCAAGAAAATGGACTTTCTCCCAGATACGGAGCAGGGACTCACATGTTTTGGGGGTGAGTGCTTTGGTATGTGTATGACAAACTGGAAAGAGGTAGCCCCTCAAAGGCTGAGTGGGAGAAGACAGAAAACTGATAATGCTTTGCTCCCAGTAGAGGCAGCTGTAGGAGGAACACAAAATGAACCTGCCTTCTGGAGCAGTGTAGCTATATTAACATGCGACAGAAAAACATGCATTGATGCAATTGCTTTGTTGCATATTCCATCAGCATCAGCCCTACACATTGACAAGCTAAATATCATTGTCTGCTTTGATAATCTTGCTTTTACATTGCAGGAACACACTGAGCTTGGACTGCAAAAGGTGTGCACTCTGACACAGTAGTACCATTTTTATCCATTTATTTGTACTTTGGAAGGCAGAGGAAATTCAACTCACTAACCATGAACAGAGTATGCTTGCTCTTTCCAGTTTCATCTGCAAAGTAAAAATAGCTTACAAAAAGACACTTTTAAGCTAACCAGCTTGGTAATACAGACAAAATATTGTTAGGCAAGGCTTTCAGCTTTGAAATGTACTCCACAGAACCCTGCTGCTGTTCCAGGCAATTTTACATGCATCATTGCCCCACAAGACCCAGCCGACCTGCCCATTTCCCTCTGGCTGTGTGTGATGAAGCAGCGATCGGGGATCCCCATCATTCTAATTAGGGCAGCACTTGCCTCAGCTTATATGGAGATCTGTGACATCAGTGCTGTAGCTGGGGGTGAGTTATTGCAAGAGCTTTTAGACCTATCATAGAATCACAGAATACATAGGGTTGGAAAAGACCTCAAGATAATCTAGTTCCAACCCCCCTGCCATGGGCCAGGACATATCCTAGGATGTCTCTGTGTAATGGAGGGATAATGCAAAGGGGACAGGAACAGAAGATAAGGAGAAGGTTGAAAAGAGAGTGCCCATTGGTACCACAATTTTGAATATCACGTCTGGATCTGTTACAGCATCCCACCTCTAGTGCAGTGCAGAAACATCATCCAATTCCATACCCTGAAATGTCAGTAAAGAAATTAAATCCTTGTAACACTCACTTCATTTCCAGTGCATATGGACAACACAACCCAGACCTTTCAAAGCCATATGATGTGCCTTTCTGTGCTGATGTGCTGCTACTTTGTGGCCGAGGACTGGGAGCAACACAGGAACATCTGTATCTCTGGGATACAAATCCCTTAACTTTCAATTAAGTTGTTAATGGAAGCATGCAGAGCTGCTGAAATTACTTCTGCTTCTGTGGAGCCAATTTCTTGGGTGCTCATTCATTGCCTATAATGTCTCTGCAGTAAACTTCTGCCTCTGAAAGCTCTGAGGCTGAAATCCTCAGTGGTTATCTAAATGCTTTTAATTTAAAGGGTGGCTGGGGATAGAAACCACAGAAGGACTTCAGCAGAGGAAGGTGTGCTTAACTGCCTCTGGAAACAGGATCTCCAAAGTTTAAAGGGAAGATTTATGTGAGAAAAGGCCTTGGAAATCCACAGCCAAAACATGTGCACACCTTAGAGTGAGGGAAGACTTGGCTGTGGAAGGAACTGCTCAGAGCCCTTCACTGCCTGTGTCCCTTTGTGGATTTTGCCTTGGTTGCCTAAAGGCCCTTGGGAGTCTGGACTTGAGTAAGAACATTTGGATGTGTTTCAGTTCCTTAAAGATCTCATCCAATGCATACTAACTCAGGGAAAACCTTTGACAGAACTAGAATTTCAGATTTAACATGATCATAGGCCCCATTCAAAACCCATTGTAGCAACTGGATCATTTCATTGGCCCGTACTGCTGATAGTATACATTCTGCTCAGTATCATAGCAGTTAAGATGCAGGTGAAGTGACAATTGTGAAACTTACCTGAGTTAAAGTAGATTTTGTAATAGGATACAGAAGCGCTGTACCACCTCCTGCTCACCTGCACCCCAGTCTGCACTCCAGCTCCTGCCTCAGTGCTGAAAGCTCCGACATTAGATGAGTGCCTGAGTTGTCACCTGGGCATGCGCAGGCAGCGTGTACAGCTCTTTGTACACCAATTCTGGCTTTCTCCATTTTATAGCAGAATTTCCCTTTTAATAGAAATGCATCCCAAAGCATGATAGAACATTGCATGAAAACCAAAGCACCACTCAGGCCAGTCTGTAGCTTCACCCCACTCCACCCTACCAATGAAGGAGAGACCCTTCTTTTTTTAACCTCCCACATCACTGGGGAATTTGGAGAAATATACTGCTTCTGATTGTTTCTTTTTTCTTTCCATATGCTAAAGCTTTATATTCTTTATGCATATTCTTTAGTATATGCTTTATGCTTTTTCAGTAACTTGCTCCCAAAGGTGATCTGAATAGAACTGGTCACAGAGTTGTCTGAGAGCATCATCACTTCAAAGATGCTAAAGCATCTGCAGCCAAGCAGATACATACATTCCTATGTATTTGTTCAGTTTCCACAAGACTTAAGTTACGTGCAATTTGCAGATGCTGTGCAGATACTTCTACTCCAGGACCCTATAAAAGCCCCCATATACCACAAGAGTGTCCAGAAACACTCTAGGAGCTAAGAATCTGCAAGACAATATTCTCCACTATGTAGAAGCAGAATAAGGGATTTTTTTCTCTCCCTTTTTCCTTTCCTAATTGATAGTTGTCTGTAGAGATAACACTTTCTTCACATGCCAGCACGTTCATCTAATGGTCAGGAAAGGCAGAGTCCAAGCAAGAGATGAGACTAGAGAAGCAGAAACAAAGGAATGATCAGTGTTTGGTCACCTGTAGAACTTACTGCTGTAAAAAACCCAGGCAGGTATCTTTTGGCTTGGGGTTTGGCTGAAAAAGGTAAAGGAGGAGAAAATGCTGGTGTATAGAGTGCAGTTTTCAGTGGTACCATTGCAGCAGAAGGGAACTAATTGCTCTCATAAGTATGTTGATCACCTGGACAAGGGTTTGGAAGGGAAGGCTGAAAGCACAGGCCTGCACAGTGGCTGTAGCCTCTGAAAATCGTCCCTGTGTTCTTTACTTCTTTCTGTGGCATTCACTGAGCTCACACCAGAGTGCCATCCTCCCTCCTTATATTCCCCTGCCAAGTATGGGTGTTTCTCTTCTAAAGATCCCTGTCTCCCACTGTTACTTGGCTCAGACTAGTCTTAAAGTAGTTAGTCTGTGTCTTTACACTTAGCTAAGGCCTCCCACAGAGGCTTTGACAGAAGGCTGAGGTTTTCACCAGAAGAACAATTCAGCAAGGTCTGGTAGCTGCAGTCGCTGCAGGCCTGAGCTGTATCAAGAGAATCCGTATCTCTTTGTGTGTATTTACGAGTCCAGTCATGCTTACAAAAGAAAGATTAAAGGTCAAAAATCAGAAAGTACAGAAGGAGCTGGAACAGAACCTTCAGGTATTTAAGGCTCCATCAGTTTGGATTATCAGAACATAACAGGGGCTGGGTTGAGCACAGCTCCGTAAGTTACATTTTAAGGAGCAGACAATATCAAATGTCTCTTTCAGCTATCGGAGAAGGGGCATAGAAGCTGTGGGTGGACTCTGATCCATACAAAGTCAACTGAGAAAATCACAGCTTAAACAGCAATGCTAACCTGGACAAACCACCACTAGAATGGGTACATGCCAGATGCCTCCACACCATGTTCACATATCTTCCTGAAAAGATACTTGGGAATTGAGATGGACCTTTTCAGGGATAATACTGCGATTTGCAGCCCTTTAGGTTTAATTTACAACAGGACAATATTCTGAAGGGATAGAGGGGGGCAAATTTTAACCCTGCTCTCTTTTGCGGTTAAGAGGAAGATCTTACAATGACTGTAATGCCACTGAGCCAGAGAAATGATTGTATTGTACCTTTTCCACAATGCAGAGGTTATCCAGAATGATGGCTGAAAAAACTGGTATCAGAGAAAACAGTTTTGAAGAAAACTGTCAGGTTAGGACCCCTTTGGCAATGCAGCAATGCCATGACCCACATGGCCACATAGTAGAAGCAGCTGGCTACATGTGAAGTTTTGTGGTTTTAGGGCAAGACACGGTATCCAAATGGTCATTTGGCCTCCTCAAAGGAAAAGCAGCAAAGGCTTGCCATGTTCTACAGCTGTGTTACTCAGACAATTAGTAGCACTTATTTCTGTATATGCTGTGAGATCCCCAAGATCCCCCCTGAAATTTGAGTGTGCTGTTCAAGAGCCTTCACAGCTGACCACAGCAACCACCAGCCTGCAGTGAAAGCTCTGGATGGGGAAATGGAAAACTGAAAGTTGCAGATCTACTTCCTTGGCTGCGACTGAAGTTTCCTCCAAACTTACATTCTTAAATGCAATACTTAGTAAGAATCGGAAAACACAAAATGAGACGGCCTCAGATTGGGATAATTCACATTTGTATTTATTTTAGGAGCATGAAAACCTCCACAAAATCGTGCTGGAAATATAGAAACGAACATTATTTGTGTGCAGTCCCTCCACTGCAGTGGGACTTCAGCACCAGTTTGAAACTTCCATTCTTAAGAAGTATGTTTTCTTGTGTCTGGGCCACAGAAAGAACAACTACTGTATCAAATGTCTTAAATAACAGGTTTCCTGAAGGAAAAAATAGCAGCTGAAAACCTACATGTTATGGTCATGTAAAATATTTTGTTAAGCTACAGTTAGTTGCAGTGTTCACTGATAACGGATATTAAACATGAAAGCATTGCTCTATATTGTTTATCTCAGCTCTCATCTTATGCACTTGTATTAATTTTGGTTGGCAGAACATATGTCCCTGTTTTTTTATGCTGTGTGTAGATTCTTCTTTTTGAATAAATAAAGTTCTGCAACAAGCCCACACATTTGCTTGTTTGCAACGTGTCAAGGGCAGAAAAAATACTGCTAAAATGCACCTTGGTCACTGTTTTTCATAATCAGAGAATATTAAATACAATCTCCCATTTGCACCCAACTTCAGTTTCAGGTTCTTCTCATTAATTTAGCTTTAAATTAGGATTAAATATATTTGTAATGTTGTTTGCTGTAGAGAAAACTTGACTAATCATTGCATTGTTACTGTTATAGAAGTTTACATTGTGTAGCTTCCATTTCACACAAAGCACACCAGCAACTCTCAGTAAATGCCTCACTTCAGTGTTTTGTAGGCAGGTATAGAACTTGTGCTTTTGCATTGCCCACAGTTCTAGTCATTGTTTTATTTTGCAGTTCTTTCCGTATGGAGATGCTTCGAAGTTTGCCCAGCACGCCTTCCGAACCTTTGATAAAAATGGAGATGGGACCATCGACTTCAGAGAGTTCATTTGTGCACTCTCCATCACCTCACGGGGCAGTTTTGAGCAAAAGCTAAACTGGGCCTTCAACATGTATGACTTGGATGGTGATGGTAAAATTACAAGAGTGGAAATGCTGGAAATCATAGAGGTGAGTCCAGTGTGACACTTAAAAATAACCTGTCTGAACATTAACAGAAATTGATTAATTGTTCCCGTACCCTTTAGCTTTTAAGCACATGAATAGCTGTACCTATCTTTAAAAGCATAGATTACATACATTCGTTCTACGCTGACTCATGCGTCAGTGGTGCAAGCAAACTGAGGTTTTTATAGATGTAATCTTTGAGCATTGCAGAGAGTACATATAAGCTTTTAAATACACAGAGGTAATTGTTTTTTTTCTCTGATGAACAGATTAACTGTACGAATAGCACAGCAAAGGATTTACAAAGCCCATCTCAAAATCACTTACCACCCATGAAATTACTGGTTTGTAGCTCAAGTAGCTGAAGCCTCACTGGAGATTAACTTCAGATGATTACGAAAATTTACAGGGAAAACAACACACGATTTTCAGTGAGGTCTCACAGATGGGCATTAAGATGCCCACAGTGCATAATACAAAGGATGAAGTTTACTGCCATCACTATCTACCAGCTACTCACCACAGTAGTTAATACCAGATTTTGCTCCCAGGAACCCATAGAAAGCTGTTAAAGGGTGATAATTTCTAACACTGATTATTCAGAATTCCTGTGAAATATTTCAATGGAGTGATTACAAGCTAAATAAACAGTTGATCCAGAGAATAGGTTACAACCGTTTTGCACTCTGAAACAGAAAGCCACAGAAATTCGTTCTAGAATGCAAAATGTAACTACTGAAATAATCCACACTAAAGAAAGTAAAACACATTCTTCCTTGTTTTAAATGTATGGACACCGGATTCTAATAAAAAGAGAAAAAAAATCGCTTAATCCTTTGGGGAACTGACAAATGCTGTTATTGCTTAGAGTATCTTTCCAGAATTTGATCACATCAAGAAATCAGGTTAGTTTGTATGTTGAATTTTCCATTTGGTTTCTTTCCAAAGGCCATCTACAAAATGGTGGGCACTGTGATCATGATGAAAATGAATGAGGATGGTCTGACGCCTGAGCAACGGGTAGACAAGATCTTCAGTAAGATGGATAAGAACAAAGATGACCAGATCACACTGGATGAATTCAAAGAAGCTGCAAAGAGTGATCCTTCCATTGTATTACTCCTGCAGTGTGACATTCAAAAATGAGCTTGCGTACGATGCGTCATAGACTGCACAGAAGTGTAATGTTCCATTCAGTTTGCAGCTATTTCCACACACACAAAAATTTGCTTGGACTACCTATAAATGGACTTGCTTCTTGTGTTTGAAACACTTGTGTGCATGAGAATGTCATTTGCTAAAGAATTTTAAAAGTATATATTATAAAAATAAACTGCCACAACGTGATGTGTGCAATGTCATTTCACAACAACCCTGTTCCTCTGAAGCCTGTGCAGCAGTCCTGTGCTGCAGTGAATTATATTATTTATTGTTCATGTTTTACTGATGCTAGCTCTGTGTCTCCTAGACTGAGTAATGTTAGTGACACTGAATTCCCATGGTAATGTTAACTGTTTACTAGAAATCATGTCACCATTCTGCTGTAAAGTAGTACTGGACAGACAGAGGGGAAGAGTTCCTCAGCTCTTAAGTCTGATCCACACATGTGCTTGTATTGTCAGTGGATATAAATGTACTACATTTGCATGCCTTTTAGGTTTGCCTTAATTCTTACCTCATTTGCATCCCTTCAATCTGGAAAGAGCTATGTCAGAGGAATGCAATATAAAAAGAAAAAAGTATCCTGCTAAAATGATCCCTTTAATTAAAAATATATATAAATATATATATAATGTTTAAAATATTGTTTTATTGGAAGTTTAAAGGTTTTATTGGAAGTGTATTGATCTTTGCTTGAATTTTCAAAAGCTTCAACAGAGGTTGCAATATATATGTCCCAAAATAAATTTATAACATTTGACCTTTTCCCCTAATTCTTATTTCACGTCTTCAGCCTGGTAATAGACAAAAAAGTTAAATCTTTAACTGTCACTGTACTGCTGGGAAGTACATATTTCATTCTGAAAGCATGAAGAAAACCTCTTTGCACTCACTCACCTGAAGAGTCATGTTTTAAGAAAACAGTTGTATTTGTATTTACCAGCAGAGCAGCTGTTCATCCTCTAAGACATTATTGCTAAGATTTAACAGTAAGCCTTCCAGAGCTGTGCTTATGTAGCTTTTTGAGCTAGCTGGAATTCAAATACGGTTTATTTGCTTGGACCTAAACCTGGTCTTCTAATGTTTTTCCCCTCACTTAAGTGTTATTTCTTCTTATCATGTGACACTAACCTACCCTTGGTTTAATATAAATAGACATGTTGTTAAAAATCATTACTGGTAAATTCACCATAAGGTACAGTGATGTGAAGTGATAGTGAAGAGAACCACTTTCCTTTTCAATTCCATGTATATCAGTCAAGTTTATACTGTGGCAAGTACAGGTTCTGCACAGCTGTGCAAAAGCACCAAGAACTGGCAGACTGCAGAAACTGCAGATAAAAATCTTTTCTACACCACATTTCCTAGCTGCATAGAGGATTACAACAAATCAAGCGAGTGAACATCTCACAATTGCATGTTTGGTATTTCTTCTTTACCATATGAAGAAACAAGCTGGTACTCTTATAACTAAACAATAAATATGACACAAACCAAATCATTCTCTGTATTTTCAGATTTTAATAGTGAAGCTCATCTTAAAATTGAGGGGAAAAACCCTAACAAAAAAAAAAACAGTTTTACATGTTTTGCTAATAAACACGGGGGGCAGGGGGCATGGGACACACAGAATCAATTGCTGCCACAACCACAGCCATCCATACTTAAGTTTCTCCATATTCCAAACAAACAGCAAGACAGAAATTTCAACTGCATTCTTTAATACCAGGATTTCACTTAGACTACGCAGGTAATCATTTCAGCAAATCAGAGGGTGGTGCTGTCTACATTTGGCTGTAATTTAAAAACCCCACAGTCAGAAAACTTTCCATACTTCTGAGAGTGATATGCCCATTGTTTCCACTTAAATGCAAATTACTAGTTGTTGAATATTTCTGGGAATGTATGCCTTTCCGCTTTACATATACTTATTAGAGCAGTACCTCATTCTGCATTTCCCTGTACTTCAAATTAATGTAGCTGGACAGGCTCCATTTACTTTAATGCAGCATTAAGCAATGCATTGCCATCCAACAAGTCAAACACAGTCACAAAATGTAGTATCAGTACTGCAATTCTCCCTCTAGGTAGCTGGTATAGTGAAATTTGTATTTAAAGTACCAAGAGTGAGATAGTTTTGAGACCTTAGTAGGATCACTGCAAAAATAAATGCATCCAAGCAAGTGCTTCAGTAATTGTTTATTCAGAACTAATCTTCTGCCATGAAAACAGTTGCTTATAATTAAAGTCAAGCACATGTTTTCATCCAAGTACTGTGGTATATTAGAATAAATACAATATATTGCTTTGAACCAAAGACCAGAATTGTTGCCAACTGCTCCAATATCTCAAATATAAAAACCATGGGAGAAAAGCTGAAGTGTGAGCTCAGAAGTAATGCAATAATTAGTTTTCCTGAACCTCTTCTCCACATAACTCATCATAAACATACTAATGAAGATAAATGCTTTTCTCTCTCCTTCACTCTTGCTTTGTATTTTTTGGATGCTGAAGAATATCAGGAGGAAACAATGCTATACCATTCTATCATTCATACTGTAAAAGGGTCTAAAACATGTTCTAGTTTCATCATAACATGGAGCCAAACTAAACATATGGCTCATAATCATGTAACAGTATCAAGGACTCCCAGTACAAACAATCCCAGGCTTGCGTTCCAGACAAGTTTTGACAAATACGCACTTTGTATGGTGATGTGTCCGTACACCAGCACATCCCACACCCCTCCCCCAGGTGTTTTCACATAATCCTAAAGTTATATCTTTAATACATATTCCATCAAATCACATGATTATGGAATTGCTGAGTTTGGTAGGACCTCTGAAGGTCTCCTGTCCAGCTCCCTGCTTGAAGGAGGCGCAGCAGTCTATTTAGATCCCAAAAGCCTGCAAGGATAGAGATTCTACAGCCTACTAGGACATGCTCAAATGCCTCATATCTTCATTAGGAACAATCCCTACCTCTGGTTTATCCAGCCAGAACCTCCCTCCCCACTTGAATTCATGACTGACGTCTGTGCGTCTTCTGCCACACACCTCCACAAAAGCCTGGCCTTGTTTTTTCAGGAACTTCCTCAAGGGTGTGACAAGCCTGTCGGCCCATCACCCTGCGCTTTTCAGAAGTAAAAACATCTGAAGCTTTTCAAAGGTCACCAGAATTAGTTCCTACAGTTTGAACACACTAGAACTGCAGTTAGCTTTCTCAGGCTGGTTATGGCTAGGGTATTCCCTTCTTATCTAGCTTCCATCCAGAGATACCTAACAGCTTTAATACACGCTTGTGAAAAAACCTAAATTACGTGGAGCAGCTGAAAACAAAACTGGCTACAAAGTCAAGTTAAAAATTATACTGCAATGAGGTTTTATTGAAGAATTGCTGTTTAGGAAATAACTGTAGAAAGTGCAGAACTGTTCTCTGTATAGTCTCTGGTTTTTGTATCCCCATAATGTCAAAAAGAAAAATGTATTTCTGATGGCTAAACTCTAAAAAGTGATTGTTTTTGAAGAGCTCCCAACAAATTCAAGTTCCTGGAGAAAGGAGAAGAAAACAAAAAAGGTTAATTTGGAGCAGTTTGAAAAATCTGATGGTTCCTTTTCCCTCTAATCCCCCAAAAATGCTTGTATTATTTAAATAAAGCAAGTTTAATTTAACTGCTCCACTACAGGTGGGGACACCCAACAAAACGCAGACCTATACAATGCTATATAAGAGTTACTGTATTATTTCCCCAAATTCTTATTCCACTTAATTCCTCTATTTTGGAATGACTTCTGTCCTTTTGTTATAATTAATATCTACAGTCTTCGTATATACTTGCAAACACGAGCTGTTCAAGAATGAAGTTTATCTGGGTTAAAAAAATTTATAGTTTATAAAGCCAGAGATTCCTAGGTTTCGTAAGCCCATGTTCAAAGAAACTCAAGCTCTTCCCTACAAATTCTTTAGGAGGAAATAAAAGCACTTGCTTCCTGCCCAGAGAATATACTGCAAATAAGTTTTCACTTCTCAAATTATGAAAATATACACTATAAATGCTAACATGGTCAGCTTCTGTGGTTCCACTGGAAAAAAAAAGAAACATGTTTTACTTCATGTATTTATTAACACACGTTTAAGAAACAGAGCTAGAAAGAAACATTTTTAACTTAATGCTAATTTTAAGAGCGTAAAGACGCTACAACATTACCACAAGGATCAGTTCTCGCTGTTTATTAAAATATTACTCCATAGTTATATAAAATACATTTCGTCTTTTCCAGAAGACAAAACAGAACAACTGATTAAAAAAGTCAGTATACTAGCAGGTAGTTAAAAATATCAACTGAGCATTTAGGATTTTCTCATCATAGAAACTGTGCTTATATTGCTCTGTACACACACAGTAAATCTTTAAAAAAAATTGTAATTAAAAAAAACCTGGAACCTCTTCTTTTCCCAAGAATATCTAATAAAAGATCCCCTTTTCAGCATCAGGAAATAGTAACTTTATACACATCATTATACATTTATCCTCATTAATATGCCATATTCATACAGAGAAATACTTATTGATCTTCCTCTTTGTCATTCCTATTTTTGAAATTCAGGGTTCTTTGGCCTCTTTCAGGATCTTGCATTCGGAGGATTCGAATACAGGAACTCGTAGGCAGAGAACTAAAAATAAAATATGCATCATTTAAACAGTGTTTCTTCCCCACAGATTTTTATATTTCCATTTAATTCTTTTCGTCAACATGTTTTCCTTTCAATAACTTCATCTTTTTCTTTGAGGGTTTAAAAAACAGTAATATGGGCTGAAGTTCTGGCTTCACTGAACTGATACTGGAGCCAGACTTCAGTAAAAACTTGAGGTAAACCTGATTTAAATTGTGTGATTCCAACACTTAGACTACCTCAATTATAGAAAAGTTACTTTTAAGAGGAACTCCAAATGAAACAATGATCTTACACAGTTCATATTTGCCTTAGAGATTCTGAAGTGAATCACATCAGACTAAAAATGAGCAAAGTTACTACACATACATTATATAGGTTTCTCCACCAATTATCTTAACACAGAATTTTTCCAAAGGTGCTGCCATACTTTCATTAGATTAAATGTTTGCTAAACATGCATGATGTAACAAAATATAACAAAATCAAGATGTGCTTGAATTATTGAACTTTTAAATATAAGTTTTAACCATACAGAAAATTCCTGTATGTTTCCTGAGTGCAGCTTCAGAAATTGCCCATGAAGAATTTCCAACAGAATACCATTATTCTACTTCTTACAGATTTATAATAAAAAAAGACAATTAAGAATAAATCAATTACTTTTTATAAGTATCTTTGTAAAGACTGCTTAACTAACTCTGCAGGCTTCACTGGTTACATCTGCCTAATAGAGAGTTGGCTGCATAAGCTTAGATAGTGACTGTCCCTTTAAGCTGCGTATTGCTTTACCAGGGATGAACAAACAAAACCCCCAAGGAGTTTGCTATCAGTCTAGATAAAAATAAAAAATAAAAAGACAAACATCTTGAAAGTACTGCAGTATTAATAGGAAAAAAATGGGAAAATGCAAAGTCTTCTGTTAATTCTGGGGGAGGAGAGAGATACAGGGCTAAAAGCTACCAGGAGCCTGCTATACACAATGATGAAACGTGTAAGATAAAATGATTCGAGTCCTACAGAATGATAATATTACATAAGGAAGAATGAAAAACCTATTGAATTCCTAGAACAATCGGCAATGAACTGCTTAACTGGTCATTTTCTACTGCTACAAACAGCAAAATTTTTTTTCCTTGTACTGATTTTTTTTCAAGCTATACTCCTTCCAATAGAACTTCCTTGCAATATTTCCTGGTACAAAAATAACACTGCAGTATTACCTCATGCTTTGTGGGGTGAACAAAATGAACTGTCGATGGCGCTGTGTGCTAGCCACCTTAAGAATCATATCCATTGCAATTCTTCTGTTAACCATGTCCTAAAGAAAAAGATTTATCAGACAGTGATACTGACTATGCACTTCACTGGCCTACTATTGCACAAATTAGGACAAATGCTTAAGAATAAAATAATTAGAAAATATCTTAATTGAAAAACCTACTGGAATCAGTTCATACACAGTAAACTTAGCTAAAGAAATGTCTAATAAAAACAAAACTGGAGAAACATTGTGGTTAAAATTCTAAAAATTATAGTCTGGGAAATTCTTAAGCTCTACATTTTAGTACATGTAGACAATAGAAAGCTGCTATTGGAACAATCACGTACTCACAGCATTTTACTATCACCTTTGATATGCACATAGTACTTCCTACTTTATCAGTATGCTGAGATGAACCGTATTTAAGTAGAATAATGTTTCCCATAAAATCCTGCCTCAAAATCACCTGAAAGGATTTAAGGGCTGCATGAAACCCAAGCTATTTTGTAGCTTGTTTTGTTGTGATTATTATTGTTGCTATTATTAATCTGAAACAACATTATACATTAGGCTTAGTGAAAAAGATGTGCAACGGGAAGCTATTACTAGTAGGGGTTAAACGAAGCTCTGCTTCTATACATTGTTACACATGAAACTAGGTATCTGTCAAATATGCTGAAGGAGTCCTCTTGTGGTGGGTCTCCAAGATTACACTAAAAGTAACTACAGAACATGGAGACAATCAAATTCCACTTACTGGCACAGCAGTGGAAAGACAAATTATGTGTAATTATTTACAAAATAGATGATACGGTATGGAAGTTCTCTGTAGGACCTACAGTTCTGAGTATCCACCCTGGACAGCTGGCTAAACTTCTGCACAAATAACTTGCAATTAAAAAAATTGATTAATCACCTATCCAGGAAAGCTATATACAAGGGTGAGGTTAAAGTTTTACCTGACATTAGTATTTACTATTCATTATTCTGCATTTCAGCATCTTGGAAAGATGCTACTGTCATAGCAATATGCAGAGGCAACCTTGACAAACACAGTAACAACTGCTTGGGGAACTATTTTATAATTTTCATGCTGGACTAAGTTAAGCAAGTGAAGTAACAGAGATGCTCATAGCTCAGGGTACCAACTTCAGAAAGAGAAAAAGCTTCAAAAGTCACTAAGCAAAGTAAACAGCTTTGTCTTGGGGATTTGTTTTTTTGATTTGGTATTTTTTATTTATTTACAGTTAAATTACAGTGTTTTAAAATCTGACCAAATACAAATAATAACCCAACTATTTCATTTATTTATACAAATAAAAATAGCAAATGTAGTTTAAACTATACCATGTAGACATCAAATTCATCCAAGCATCTGAAAGGAGATTCGGTAATGGACCACAGAGAAAGAATGAAACAAACTGTTGAGAAGGAACGTTCACCTCCTGATAAGGATCGCACGTCATTAAGGGTACCTTTGTCTTTCTCTCGAGGCTGAACCTTGAAATAAAAACATTAGAGCCATTTTTAAACCTGAGTTGGAGACTTACTAACAGAATCATATTTTTAATGGTAAAACACATTATGCGTGAGCAGATAGAGATAACCCAAGAACAATTTCATGCACTTAGCTACCATTGCCATTTTGGAATGGGATGGCTCCTAATAATTTAGTAACACATTTCTAGGACCACTGCACCTTCCACCATCACAGTAAAATACACTTAAAAGACTGAATGACTGCCAGTGTTTTCTACTGAAGAAACAAGAGTTTAAAGGAGAAGCAGTTTCTTTACTAAAACACATGAATCATTGTGAACAATCCTTTGGTGCTATTGGTTATGATGACACCTTGTAGCATTCCCCCTCTAAGATTAAACTTCAAGCATTTTCTTGTCTTGTTATATAAGCTAAGCAGGAAAATAAGAATTATTTTAGAGTGGAGTCTTTGGTGTTTTTTTTGTAGGAGCTGTATTTCAATTTACCTTCCTTGAGTGAACATGTATTTCGTGCATGAGAAACATGAAACATCAGCTATAAAAACAAAACGTATTTTGACAAAGCCATGTAATGACATTTTACAGACTGAGTTTGAGTTCTTCAGATACAAATCCTTCACATGTTCAATTAGGATTCTGTTAATATATATTTATGTTGTCAATACACATTTCTTCCTTCAATTCCTAAAAGTGAAGTCTCACACAGAAACAAAAGTATACCCCATATACCCCAATACCCCATAACGAAAGTTATCTGGAAGGTATGAAAAAAGACACACAAAAAAAAATGTAAACATAACACTAAAGCGCTCAGCCATTAAGAATTTAACAACTAGAGCCATTATACAATCACACAAATTGAGGTAAACTTCCTATCAATGGAATAGGAATGAATAATTTTGAAAGGCTGACTTGCTAGTGAATTTTTATCCTCAGCAAAAGACAAGACTCCAAATTTATTCCATGTAATCTTGCAACCTGGCCATATAAGATAGCAATAAAGTTTTTGTTCTTGCTTGTTTTCAACAACATCCTACAATTTAGCAGAACACATTTTGGAGAGGGAAGAACCATTTCTTCTATCTTTGCACTGCATGTTCTAGCTCGTGATATACTAGTAGCAATAACTGCAATATTAATTGCATAATGTGATAATTTCAGTAATATAAAATAACTTACTGTTATTGAAAGTGTCTCATTCTTGTGATCAAAAAGTATTTTTCCAGAGCAAGCTCGAATACGTAATAAATGTTCAAAGTAGAGTTTGCATCGTAAAGAAAGGAGCCTTAAATCAGTTAAATCAAGTAAACAAACATTAGGTCCGTAAGTTTTAAAATACATGATAAAGTGACAACATATTTTTATCAAGTTCTGCATCATAATCTTAAATATTAAACTCGCTTTAATAATATCATTTTCCCAAATCAATTAAGCTCTGGATTGGGTAACATTCTATACTGGACATACTAGAGAGAATCACCAACACAAAGTAACTAAGTAAGAAATCAAGACATCCAAGGCTTTGTATTTTATAGAAGTCTGCTTCAACAGACTGGTGAAGCTTTTTACACCATTATTCCACAAGTTCAACAGAAAAGGACCACATGCCACTTCTAATACTGGACAGGAAAGAACTGCACAGTAAGGAGAGTAAAGAATTTAAATGGACTCTACCAGACTGTGGAAATTAAACATTAATTTCCCTACCAGTTTTCTCCTTCCTCCCCAGTTCTAGCATATAATTTCCCCAACAGACAATACATCACAGTTCCTTCAAGAAAGAACTGTGGTGCTTTTAATATACCCTAAAGTGGGACTGATACTCAAATTTGGGCACTAGGAACAAGATTCAGTTTGACATACATGGGCAAGTATTAGATTCTGCACGTAAATCTTCACTACTACTATTTCTGTATGTCCATCTGCAAAGGCTGGGATTCTCCTCAGCATCATTATTTGTCATGGTCATACTGGCACCCTCTTCAGATCCCAGATCAAAAATTACAAGCAGAATCAACACAAATTCCTCAGTTTTTGCTGAAGGGAGTGATAAACTATAAAGGACTGCTCTGGGAAACAGACCATCAGTCCTTTTCAAAGGTGCCCACCACAAAATCTTTGATAGCGATGGGATAGTGAGGGGCTGAAGCAAGAAAGAAGGGATGCACTCCCACTAATGGAAACTCCACGAGAGAAGCAGCTGTCAAACTGCAGAATCTGAATAAAAATCTTAATTTTTTTCAGCACAGGGCAGAGAAAACACATTTGGCTCACAACAAAATTACACAAGCACAGCACCACTAATTATAATCAATGAAAATAAGCAACAGTCCAGATGATTTCAATACTACTATGTTGCTGATATTTTAATGACTAAAACCAGCAGTGAAACACAAACTGAACTGCCTTGGATTAAATCAGCAGAGTAGAGGCCTTTGGTGTGAAGCAATACGCAGCCTCTAGAGATCACATTGTTTTTTCAGCTGTCAGTCCAGGCTGCCTCTAAACTGAGAGCACAATAGTATTGGATCTAGGAGCATGATGAGGTTAGAAAGATTGCTGTGAATACTACCTTAAAGATATCTCATTCTCACAGGTCAGCTTTATAATTTTCACCCTGGAGTATGGGTGCATGCTTAGATCTACATGTTTATCTAAAACCAGAAATTAAAGCAAAAGTAACTCACCTTAAGAACTGCCGATATATTTTGAATCTCTGTGTCATTATTTCTTCCAGCAGCCTAATAAATTTCTTTAAATTCTTTACTTTACTGTTTGCATCCATATATCTTTCCTTTGCATCATGAAATTGCCTGTTTTAATTAACAGAAAGTCTGGATTCAACATGTATTACATTAAAACTGAGCCATTCTTGTAAATGCTGAATATCAATTTGATAATCAAAACATTCAAATAAAAACTTTCTCGTGAGGATCTATGTTAAAGCTAGAAGTATTTGATGAGTCAATAAGACACTATTCACAAATGAAGTTGGAAAAAATATTGATTTTACTCCTATTTTAATTATTTTGAAAGAAAACTCTTACATCAAGGAGAATGAATGACTGGGCTCCCTATGCTCAAGAATATCTGAGGTGAATGATTTCTTGAAATATACTTGAGGTCAAAGCCTCAAGTATTTGCCTAACTACTGCATTAGTTATTCAAACTGGAAGTGTGTTTAGTGCTTGCTGCACTACAGAACAACAGCAAGGTACGTTTACACCACAGTCGTAACTGGGATACTTCTAAATCCTAAAAGGGTATCTGACTGTTGGTAATTTCACATATATAGTACAGACACTGCCTAAAATCATGCCTAAACATGTTCAGTTCAGTGGCTGACCACACAATCAGTACTACATGTTTCCACATCTTCAGACACGGATTAAATCCTAAGAACACATATAAATGCACTGTGAATCAGTAAAAAAATCCTCTTCTTTCCCCTATCTTTTCCATCTTACCTGAATTACTTTAGCAAGTAAAGATGACTTACTGTATTATTTCTTCTCTGTTTCCATAGCGATTACTTTCTGTATTTATCGTCTCTCTCAAGCGATTCATTTCTGCATCAAGACTCTTAACAGTTCTGCTGACCTCTAGGCGCTCCGAGTAGATTTGCCTAGCTTGTGCCATTTTTTCCTAAAGTATATTTGAAACTCAATTAATCATCAAATAGGTAAGAGTCTTCAAAAGATCAGATCTCTACAAGGAAAAACCCAGCATCCAGAAAACCAGTAATTCTCAATTTAATTTTTTTTTTTTTAGGATAAGTCATTTTAATCTTTCCCTTGAAAAATACAGAAGAAATACTTTTGATGGATAACCCTTAACTTATCTATCAAAACAGGAAATGGTGCTCTGCCAGACAAGGAAGAGGCCTTGATTCATTTACACAAAATTACTTTGACTTGATTTAGACAGTCAGCTTCAGATGTAAATGAGGAGATAAGAATACTCAGTGTTATATGGTCTGCAGGATGTACAAGTGGAATAATATATTATTAAATATTAGAAGAATCATGACCATCCAAGTTCAATAAAGAAAAAAACCCTCACCTACCTCTAATTGTTTTTCTTTGACAGCTAGTAATTCTTTATGTCTTTTTACGCAAGCCAAGTGTTCCTTCTGTTTTTCTTCATAGTGCTGCAAACGGCGTTTACTAGTCTCCAGTTCTGTGTCAGCTTGGTTTAATTCCTCCTGTTTGGAGTAAGTCAAGAAGTGAGCTGGTGGGGATAGATTCCTAAGCATCTCTCTGACATTTACTGGTAATTATATTGGTTTTAACAGTCTGCTTTATTTTATTTTCAGTAAGACAACTCCTAAAGTCCACGAGCTTTAAAAGCAACTTACCACAAAGTCTACACTCCATCCTGATAAGGACATAATAAATGCTTGAAATTGCTTTTAGGAATCAAATCTTAGGGGATTCTAAAACTTCAAAAACTACATTTACTTTTTACACCACATTCTAGCCAAAACTTCTGATGCTTGTGTGACATCAGCTGGAACTGAATTTCTGTGCGACAATTCGCTGCCCTGCTATACCTGTAATATTATATAGACTCCAGCAACTTCTATACTACATAATTCTAGATACAGTTGAAGTGATATCATATATTTTCAGAGAAACAAAGAGGTATAAAGAATAACAAATTGGAAGACAATTTTCTTCCTCATCCCTGTTAACCAGACAGATTAAAAAAAAAAAAAAGCCAAAAAAGCCAAAAAACCCAACCCCACATGAACAAAAACACACCCCTCAAAACCCTGCAAAATAGCAAACAAGAAAAACAACAATCACCAACAATAATGGATGCTCTTACTGTTCTCTAATCCTGCCTTAAAGGCATAACTTGCTATATGTCAACAGTTAATTAAACAGCTATAGAATATGCAGCAGTACATCTAATTAATATTCTTTCAGGAATATAAAAGTTGCCTTCTACTTTGTTTAGCACTTTTAGTTACGAGCAATAAATAAGTGGAAACAAACTTTTTAAACATAAAACACTATAGCAACTATATGTAACAACCAACTTCAAAACACTGCCAAGATTATTTCTTCACATGGTTTAGATGGAATACTTTGTTTCCATTTCACAGGTAGACCTTAAATGTATGAGAAGTTGCATACACTTTTCCCTCATTTTAACCTAATTCCCCTTATCATACAACAGGAAATGAATTAAAAATACAACATGAAATTATTGCTACCTTAATTGGACCTGCAATTTCTTCTACTTGATGAATTTTTTCTTTCATTTCTTCAAATTTTTTTTCAGCTACCTGGCGAATATTTTTCAGTTCTTCCATTTTTCTGCTGAGTTGCTGCATGTCTGTTTTTACAGATTCCATCTTACACTTATTTTCTTTAGCTTCATCTTCCTGTCAAAGTGTATTAAATAAAGTATAATAAAAGATGACATATTTGCAAATTACTGTACACAGTTTTTATTTTATTATCTCTATCAGGGTAACAGATTACATGCAGTACTCTCTAATCAGAAAACAAGCAGCTCAATGCAGTTGTCACTAAAACCCAAAATAACATACTGACAGATCTTGTAGGAGACCACTAAATAACAAAAAAAGAAGGCAGGGAGGGAAATAACCACCAAAATAAAAGAAACAAACAAATAAAAACACCCCCAAAAAATAACAAAAATAAAACACCCAACAACCATAACAACAACAAACAAAAAAGGCAAGGGAAGCACAGAAAAAAACTCACCAAAAATAAATTCACTCCATTACAGAATGTTTACATTTATGACAAAGTGTTACATTCTTCACTATTTATCCAAATAGTACAGTAGTGAAAAATCTACATTATTTGCTTATTTTGAAACCCTACCAAAATTAAAAGACACTGTTTCATATACTTATTGGATAGGATAATTTCTTCTTACTAATGTACGAATGTCCACTGCCTGGTGTTCTTCCATATTTTCAAGATCTGCTATTTCTGCATTTGTTGTTCTTACTTTTATCTGAAAAGATAAAGGAACTAAATATCCTTAGGCTTATTTAAAGAGAGAAGCTCACATTTGTTCATTTAAGTCAACAGAGAAAGCAAGATATGTGGCCCTTCAGTTTCATTAGTACTCACAAAGACTCTTCCCAATTACCTATGGACTCCATTTTTATAAGATAAAACTTCTTCTCAAAGTCACATGCATTTTAAATTATTAATTTATTACTGTATTTGCATTTAACACGACAACTGAATATATTTATTATTCCCGTCAAATATTTATCTTTAGCAAGTTGAGTCCACATGACAGGTTTTTTGCTGTTTCTTATCTGTAATTTGGTGAACATAAATGTATGTATTAGCTTATACTGCCTAATTGCCACCACAAATATATATCCTACTTTGAAATACTGGAAAGCAAAGAAGGAAGACTAATAGGTGTTAAAATGGTTTATAAAGAAATTAAAATTAAGAAAACATAAAAGTGAAATATTCAGCGTATTAAAATGGGTTAAGAATATAAACAGAGACCATGAAGAGAAACAATATTCTGGGAATGAAGAGGCAAGGTTCAACAGAAATAAAGGAGAAGGAAGAAACTTGCATTAAATATTGCCACAACTTCTTACCTGTGTCCAAAGAAAGGAGTTGAAATTTGTAAGATTTAACACAAGGAGGGGGAACATGCAGAAACAAAAAGGATACTGTACAGAAACAGCATATACTAGGACTGATGTACCCTCTATCATTCTGTCCTAAATGATGAAAGCATACTACAAAGGCAAACCACATGAAAGCAAACAAAAGGAAGGATAAACATTAAAAACTGTCATCCACTCAAAAGATACTGCAGAAGTCAAAATTAAATAAAGACTGAAGAACTACTAAAAGCTGACACTGTACTTATTTTACCTGTAGGTTTTTTTGGTGCCGTCGATGACCTTGAAGATGATCTTCATTCTGCCTAATCTCATTTTGAACGGAATATAAATGTTGCTGAGATGCAGTCAAATGTGCCTTTTTGCTTTCAATCTCTTTCTCCAAATGACTTTATTAAAAAGTAATATTGAGTTATTATATATATTAGATATTATTACATACACACATATATCTTTACATGTGCATGTAATAAAAAGAAATACACAAAAATTAAATCCATGACAATGGGTAAAAATATGCTCCCATAAAAAAATATATATAAAAAATGTCAAGTTTGTTATGCACTGGGTGGTTTTAATGATCAGTAAAGAAACACCAAAGCAGATTTCTGCTGATGGTCCTACTTCAATGCCTGGTGAATAAATCATTCATGTTATTTACGCCATCTGTAACCTCTGTCAGCAATTTTCACAAACAGGCCATATGTCTGAACTAAGCAGTGGTGTTACTTCTAAAAGTACTACTGCATCTTCAGAGAATACAACTGCTTTGTACTTTTCACTTCCAGTCAAAATATTTGAAATGCAAAGCAAAGCTATTTTTGATTACTATTTATAGATGACAAAACTTGCCTAGTGCCTTTCACCCCTGCAAAAGGGGAAGCTTTACTAATATTACAGAAAAAAAAATAAAAAATCTTAATACAAACATTTTAATACACCTTTTGTTACAGTTGCATTAAAAGGACTAATTAAGTCTGATCCCAGAACTGGTATTTAATAAATTGCCCATACTAACCCAGGTAAATGTGTCATTGCTTTAGGATAAATTCTAAAGGGGAATAGAGGAAAAGGAAGACATTTTCCTCTTTTAACTGGCCTACACCATTCCCCAAAGCAACACTGGTAATGAAAGACCTATAATATTTAAGATAATCCTGAAGTTCATTATATACTCATACTAATAAAGTATAGTTAACTGACATATTTAAAACTTTTGGAGTCTACATAAATAGATTTTTAACATTCAATTCAGTTTACATTATCAGCTATTAATACTAAAATTAAAGTATTTACTTACCACATCTGTAATATAATCTAAGCATCAAAATAAAAGCATCCTATTGTTAAGTTTGTTTAGTGACAGTTCAAGTCTGCAAACCCTGCAATATATTTGGCTTTTCAAACTACCATTTTGAAAGTAATGAGAGAAAAAAAATGGCAGGGGAGTGAAGTTTTATCAGAGATACCTACCATGAGTGAAATCAAATGCTTTAGAAAATACAGATGAAAAGTTTGAAACCAGTAGGATGATGTGTACTGACACATTTTTGGTTTGAAAAAAATCAAGCCTCCTTTGCAGTAAACTACAATACCATCATTCAGGTATCAGATTTTAAAAAGAGCGAACAACAACCATCTTTGATTCCATACTCTTTTTCAGCAAACATAAAATAAAAAGGAAGGTAGCTAGATATCCTGGAGTATTCAGTCCAGCAAAAACCTACTTGCTGGGCAAAATTTACATCCCAGAAGTTGACAAGTGTCTAGGTATAAGTCAAGTTTGTACCTATCACAAAAAAAGCACTGAAATCAAAATGTTTTCCAGAATTCTCAGAGAAGAATCAAAGAATCTCAGAAAGAAATTGTAGACTAGAGAGTAGTGCACATGCAAATATACAAATATGCAATTACACTATTTATGTCAACAAGTGCACTTTTCACAAACACAACATTACAAGATGCTAACCTTATTTCTGCTTCAACATCTTTGCTTAAGAACTTAGGTCTGACGTAAGCAGAAGAGTAATACCGTCTTTCAAACACTTGATCACCTTCAGCAGTGAAAGCTTCTTTACAGTTTTTTGGGGGCCGATTAAACTGCATCACTTCACGAGCTTTACGGCTACTCTGAAAAAGACAATGGCATTATCATACCAATGGAAAAGCAACAATAATTAAAGATATAAATTTAAAACTTGTCCAGAAGATCTCACCTGGAAATAACTTCAAATACTAATAAGAAAGAAGAAATACAGTGATCAAAGCATGTAAAAAAATCTGCAATGTCAAGAACCTGCTTTTTTTGTTGACTGAGATGTTCATGTTCTCAAAAGCCATTCAGTTTAGCTGTCCATTTCTTTTAGTGTATTACAAATTTATCTACATTGTAAGTTCTGCAGTCTAGCTCCTTATAATTTGCCATGGGTAAAAAAAACAAATTCGCTAACTGAAAGGCTGCTATACACAGCTGTATTTATGAAAAGTGAAATACACATACAGGAAATAATTTTCCAAGGCAAGCTGTGAAGTACAAACAATATTCACTTAAAGTCTGGGGAAACATGCTGGTATAAAAGATATTGCCAGTGTCAGACTAAGTAGTCACAAGTGCCTTTTTCCAAGCCAATCATGTTACCCATTCAGAATATTATTAATTCCACACAATACCTATTCAATTTCTTTCAGATTCAGCTAAAATTATTCAGGTAGGGTTCAAAGATAATAACATTATGAAAACCAGTGGTTAGGTAAAGCAGAGAGAAGAACAAAACTAGCATTTCTGCCATGAGAAAAGCCTAAAATGTTCAGCTGTTATGTATCCCATTCAGTAACAGCCATGCTTAATAAACAGTCAGCTCTACACTAGACATAGCATAAACTGCCTTTTTTTCAGTAGGAATGTCAGAGGAAAAACTGTGACAAAATAAAATTCACAAAAGTAAGCATTACCAGTTCTGCTGTTTACAGAACACCCTGCTTTCTTTAAATAAAAATATACACATTTTTCTCTTTGAATATTTTACCTGCAATCTTACCTGCAGGAGTTGGTATCTTCAGTCATAACAGAAAATAAAAAAATCTATTAAGTGGCAGGAAATAGCTCATTAACATGTTTTTACAATGATCAAACAATAGATTGTTATCAAAATAATGTCAATTCAACGTCAACTGCTAGTCACCTCATTCAAATCATACTTAATAACTGCTTATTGCTATTCTCTTATTTTACCAGACTCTATCCATAAC
This sequence comes from Melopsittacus undulatus, assembly GCF_012275295.1. Lineage (NCBI taxonomy): Eukaryota > Metazoa > Chordata > Aves > Psittaciformes > Psittaculidae > Melopsittacus > Melopsittacus undulatus. The sequence continues at coordinate 24,580,732 of NC_047529.1, read as the reverse complement.
CATGTTTCTTTGCACTTCTTATTCTTATAAAGAACTGGCTGGATGGTCGCACTCAAAGAGTTGTGGTTAACGGTTCAATGTCTGGCTGGAGACCAGTAACGAGTGGTGTCCCTCAGGGATCAGTGTTGAGACCGGTCTTGTTTAATATCTTTGTCGCTGACATGGACAATGGAATTGAGTGCGCCCTCAGCAGGTTTGCCTATAACACCAAGCTGTGTGGTTCTGTTGATACGCTAGAGGGAAGGAATGCCATTCAGAGGGACCTTGACACACTTGTGAGGTGGGCTGATGCCAACCTCATGAAGTTTAACCATGACAAGTGCAAGGTCCTACACCTGGGTCGGAGCAATGCCAGGCACAGCTACAGGTTGGGCAAAAAGGAAATTCATGGTAGTCCTGCAGAGAAGGACTTGGGGGTGTTAGTCAATGAGAAAATGAACATGAGCCAGCAGTGTGCACTCACAGCCCAGAAAGCCAAATGTATCCTGGGCTGCATCAAGAGGAGCGTGACCAGCAGGTCGAAGGAGGTGATCCTACCACTCTACTCTGCTCTCGTGAGACCTCACTTGGAGTACTGTGTGCAGTTCTGGTGGCCTCAACATAAAAAGGACATGAAACTGTTGGAACAAGTCCAGAGGAGGGCCACGAGGATGATCAGGGGACTGGAGCACCTCCCATATGAAGACAGGCTGAGAAAGTTGGGGCTGTTCAGCCTGGAGTAGAGAAGGCTGCATGGAGACCTCATAGCAGCCTTCCAGTATCTGAAGAGGGCCTACAGGGATGCTGGGGAGGGACTCTTCATTAGGGACTGTAGTGATAGGACAAGGGGTAACGGGTTGAAACTTAAACAGCAGAGGTTTAGACTGGATATAAGGAAGAAATTTTTTACTGTTAGGGTGGTGAGGTACTTTCCTCAGTATTTTTGAAATACTTTCCTGTTAGGGTGTTAGGGTTGCCCAGGGAGGTTGTGAATGCTCCATCCCTGGCAGTGTTCAAGACCAGGCTGGATGAAGCCTTGGGTGATATGGTTTAGTGTGAGGTGCCCCTGCCCATGGCAGGGGGGTTGGAACTAGATGATCTTGAGGTCCTTTCCAATCCTAACTATTCTATGATTCTTAAATGCTTTAATGCTGCAGAGTCTATAGGGCCTCTGGTTGTTGTGGTAGATGAAAAATAAATGTAAATGCTCACAGGTGGCTGGTAATTTCACATAAGCAGGTAGCTGTGGAAAGGGAATTTTTGAACTCTCAAGTATAAGCCTGCTACAGTTAAAATTGGTACTTAACTACGAGTTGCTTGGTACAATTGGTAGGGGCTGGCTGAAACTACACAAACTGACACTTCTTGAACCAACCAAATAATAGATATGAGACAGAAATGGCAGTTAGGAGGCTGATTACACATGGGAACTATACCACTTAGGGGCCCAGAAAAGTGGTGGTGAACAGCCCAGGAACAAAGGAAGATGATCCTGGAAACATTTGGGGAGAGCTATGTGGAAATACATCCCACAGAATGCCCTGGGACCTTGGCCAGTAACAGCCGAAACAGGTATTTGTGAGCAGCTGTCTTATGACCAGCAGTGATCCTCCTACTGCAGACAGAAGTTGAGACCTATGAAGGTAGTGTTGGGGAGAGCAGGGAAATAAGTGTGTGGAAATTAAGAGCAAAAGCTCTAACCTTACTGATTCTTAAGTAAATCCTACTATCTAAATCCACTATGGGATGTCACTTTACTCTGTCCCACCTATGACGAAAACAATGCTCAAATTGGGATACTGAGAGTTTGTTTCATGCCAAGAGGGGCATACTTGGAGCCCTCCAGTGGTCACATACATGTCTGTGCACTGCCCTGTAACATAACTGATGCAACTGACACAATTGGGATCTACTGAGCCATCAGGGTCCTTACCTCTCCTTGGGGGGAAGAAATAGAAAAACAAACAAACAAAAAAACAAAAAACCTTTCTCTACCCCTCTTGTCCATTACAGACACTACCAGTAAAAATACTGTATTTGCTCCATACAAAGAGAAAACACTTTTCTTTAAAGACCAATATGGAGTAGAGAGCCTTACTTTAATCAGCAGGATTGTTTCTATACCCCTCACATCGATCAAACAATTGGCAACCACAGCATGATCTATATCCAGTGCTGTGAGAACTGATGGGAATTCTGGATGATGGACTCCCCTAAAGAAAAGAAGGAGAAAAACCCATTCATAAAGCTCATATGAGATTCTTAAAAATAAAGTAAAATAATGGTTCTTTTCAATTAACAATAATGTGAACCATAAAGGCTAAGCAGTAAAATTCAAAACAACAAACTTACCTGTGCCTAACATCATAAACTGTATTCTGAAATTTATTCACAATTATTTGAGGTCTAAAATCACGTGGATAATATTTTTGCATAAGCTGCTGAAGAGTTTTTTCATCATTGTGATTGTCACAGCAAAATGCCTGAACTAGGCTCTTTAAACAACATTCAACAGCCAAGGTCAGCTCAGCATCTTTTAGATGAATGAAAGCACCTAAATAAACATAAAAAACAAGGCTTTAGGAACTGTGTTACATAACAAATCATACAGTAGTGCGCTTTTACAGAACTCTAGGTTTTTGTTTTATTGCATTATGGGGTATTTTAGGAATCTACAATAAACTTTTCTTACAAGAAGAAAAAAATAAAAATTAAACAGTTAACTAAAAGACTCCACAAAAAGCTACCCTGAAAACAGACACATTATTTCTCTTTCTGTAGAGACACTTGTATATATTTGGAGGCATACATTTTCTTCTTTGACAGGTCACTAACAACTTTTATTAAGGTACCAAGTCTATGGAAGGTCAGCAGAAATATATCAATCAAGGTAAAGATTGCTTATCAACAATTAAATGCTTTACAGGTGAAGGCAGAGGAACACTTAAGCTGCAAGTTAAACAAACATGAATATTCCATTATATCGCCTATCTTCAGCAGTATGTGTGTTTGCACATTCTCACCCTGAAGTAATTCAGTACTTGACCTTTACACTTACATCCAGAATATGCTGAAACCATTACTCCCATTCACAAACTGAAAATAGCAGTCACTGTAAGAGCAGGTCAACAGATTAATTAAACCAAACTTTCCAAGAAAATCTTACTTGGTTCACGCCAAGTATCTCAAGTTTGACAAGCCCACAAGCCAGCCACTGAACATTTTGAACAGAATTTGTCCAAAAGCTAGATAGTGCTATCCATCAAAGAACAAGCAGCCAAAGCACAGAGGCCTGATGCTTAAGAGAGTGTGAGGGAGTCAGAGAGGTGCACTGAAAGTTTAAACACCGTAACTACATAAAATACCTTAACAAAAACATTGGAAAATGAGAAAAAAGGATAGAAAGATAATGTACCCAGATACAACCTTTAGTCCAGGAAGTACAGAAGATAGATCTGAAGCTCCTTAAAGAACAAATAGTTTTTCTAGAAGACCACTGTTTACAGTAGCAGCCATGCAATAAATCTCATAAGGTAATGTCTTTTTCAGCAGTCATTCTTACCTAAAGGTCCAATAGGCTTATGTTGAAAGCGCCCTTGCTTATAGGCTCTTTCAACTTCTTCAAGAAATGCTGGAATATATGATCCAAATCTTCTAAAGGTATTTGTTTTACTATCTTTCAGCTCTCTCAGCTGTTTCTGCTTGGCATCCAGTGCTTGTCTCACATCACAGCTTTCTTTCCTAAGAGAACAGAATTTTTCTCAGTAGCAACAGCTTATGGAAAAAAAAAGTCTTATTTCTGAAGTACTAATAGAAAGACAGTGTATCAAGGCCTAAATATTTCAACATACAGCTAACTACACTGATAAAATGATATTTTTATAACTTAAAGAACATGAGACAAAAAAAGCAAGCAAATTACTACTTTGCAACTAGTTTTACGAGACTTATTTCTAACAACTTATAATAAATTTAGTTTATTTCTATTTATATGCTTCAATTTCACTATCATCTACAAAAGGTCTTCAAGAGAACATGAATTGTTGGTTACAACAATCCATAAAGGACATGTAATCTAATCTATCAAGTGCAATAAGAAACAATTCTCAAATCTCTTAATACAATAAAACATAGAATAATCATAGAATACCATGTTGGAAGGTACCTCAAGGGTCATCTGGTCCAACCTTTTTAGACAAAGCATGTCTTAGACTAGTTGTCCCAAGCACCCTGTTCAGACTAATCTTAAAAGTATTCAGTGTTGGGAGTTCATCACTTCCCTGGGGAGATTACTGCAATGGCTGATTGTTCCAATTGTGAAAAAGTTTCCTCTTGTGTCCAGTTGGAATCTCCCAAGGACTAACTCGTGTCCACGACCCCTCAAATTTTTCCATTTGACTCTGTTTAAAAATGGAGTCTCCCTCTCTCTCTTCTTTGCAGCCACACTTTAAATACTGAGACAGGCTGAGAAAGTTGGGGCTGTTCAGCCTGGAGTAGAGAAGGCTGCATGGAGATCTCATAGCAGCCTTCCAGTATCTGAAGGGGGCCTACAGGGTTGCTGGTGAGGGACTATTCATTAGGGACTGTAGTGATAGGACAAGGAGTAATGGGTTGAAACTTAAACAGCAGAGGTTTAGATTGGATATAAGGAAGAAATTCTTTACTGTTAGGGTGGTGAGGTACTGGAATGGGTTGCCCAGGAAGGCTGTGAATGCTCCATCCCTGGCCAGGTTGGATGAAGCCTTGGGTGATATGGTTTAGTGTGAGGTGTCCCTGCCCATGGAAGGGTGGTTGGAACTAGATGATCTTAAGGTCCTTTCCAACCCTAACTATTCTATGATTCTATGATTACAGACATCAGCACAATTCCCTCCAGTAATCACTATTCAAGTTCAGATTTCCAAACCAAAGCCAGCAAGTGCTTTGTTTTTGTCCCTCAGGTATGGGCTAAATTGGAATTTGAACCACTTGCTTCAAAGTCACCATAAATTTACCTTAAGTACAGACAAATTACCCCATAGTATATCTATTTCCTTTTATTGTGTTCTATATTTTGTGACAACCTATCAGGATGTATTAGTGTAATAAACAACATGAAAATTATTAAATCCTAGTAAAGCTATAGGACAGTAAGAGAATAAGGGACAGATGGTGGGAGAAAGAAAGAAGGGCATCAAACGGACAACATGAATTTTTATCAGGTTTTAAATTAGCAATAGCTTTCACCTTTAATGACAAAACATTTTTCTCAATTTTCCAAAAGTTTCTAAATTTAAGTCACTGTGTGCCAAAGACAAAAATTTAGGAAGTCCTATGATAAGGTGGGGAGGGACTGAAATCTAATACCTCAGGGAATGAGGTAATGGAGGTACATAGGAAAGGACCTCTTATAACTTGAAACAAAGGAAAAGTTACATTCAAAAAGCATTACTTACGTAAGTCTAGCCTGCTCTTCCTTACACTTATATATAGCCTGCTGAAACTGATCCATCTGTTGACCAATCATTATTTCTTCATCATGGAACACCTTTAACTGTTCCCTTAAGCGTGCGATTTTCCTTTGTCTTTCCAATTTTTCAGGCTCTGAAATGTGATTAGCACTACGAAAGATCATGTGACAATATTTTAAAACCACACTGATGATTTACAAATACATGATTTTTTTCAAATTTGTGAGTACACAACTCCCCCTAGCTACATTCCTATTACATTTAATTTAAGATACATTTGGTTTGCAACAGCACGAAAACTAGAAAATCTATATTCTTACCAATAAAAAATGTTTTTTTTTTTTTCCCACCCAATTACTTCATCACCTTCTAGTCAACATGCTGGTATGCAAAGAAGCAGGATCAGAATCATTTAAATGTTTAACTGGACCCACCTTAAGTTCAAATAAATATTTTCTGTGACAGCAGATTTTCTCATTAATCAGAAGAGCTCGCTCCCTGCAACCCTATACCTTAATTAACATACACCATGATCACTGTATCTGTATTTACCTGCTTTTCAGTTCTTCAATTCGTTTATGTAACTGTTCATCATCTTTTTCCAGACGTTTCAACTCTGTTTTGAAACGATTATAAACTACCTATGAAGGATACAATAGTTTAATGAATAGAAGGAAGAAATAATTTCAGAAGTAACTACAGTTTTCAGTAAATAAACACTGAACTACATCAGAACAGACAACCAGAACCTGAATTTCAGGAATGTGAAAAAGCAGTAACGCAGTTAACTTGAATCATACTTACTTTTACCTAAGCTTAACGCTGCTTAACATCTGTGTAAAGATATAAACCCCATGGGCTTTAGCTAGTTGCAAAGCAGGCAGGAGGATACTGCACCTATTTTGAACTGCAGTATGGATTTAGGAAGCCTAAACACAGATGGAGAAGCACATCTGGACAGAGCATGGACAAGGTTAAAACCTTGAAGCGGCATGAACTTTGAAAGTTCTTTGTGCCTACCTCAGTTTCATTGACTGCTTTTCTTCTTGCCTGCACATCAGCCTTCAAAGAAGTACACTGAGGATGCAGGGCTTGTGCTTCTTCGTTTATCCTTATTAACTTGTCTTGTATTGCTTTGTACTTTTCTTCTGCTTCGTTGACTTTCACCTTTGGTGCATAAGAAGAATGACAGAAAAGTAGTAATGAGGCACAATTTTCTTTGAAACCTTTTAATGCTACAGAAGAAATATCTCTCAAAAGAATCCACCTAACATGTCTCATTTGCTCTTTTTTTTTTTTTTTTGCTAAAATATACTAAAATCATTGCTACTGTGAGTAGGCTAAAACGAAAACTCATAAAGGAACATCCTCAGGAAACGAACAGGGTACCAAATCTGTGAAAAAAAGAGCAACCTTCTTTTCCAGTTCATGGTCATGAGTCAAACACAAGACTCAATACAATAAGGTCAAGGACCACGAAACGGAAAGAAGTGAAACCAGTATCTGGACAATATTCCTTCAAGACTACATAGACATGTTTGGCCATAAAGTAAAAATACCTCAACTAAAAAAAAACCAACACAACAACTATATATATATATATATATATATATATATATATATTTTTTTTTTTTTAACAGTCGAGGTATTTTTACTTTATGGCCAAACACATCTATGCTATGTAGTCTTGAAGGAACATTGCATATATATATAGAATCATAGAATAGTTAGGGTTGGAAAGGACCTTAAGATCATCTAGTTCCGATCCCCCTGCCATGGGCAGGGACACCTCACACTAAACCATACCACCCAAGGCTTCATCCAACCTGGCCTTGAACACTGCCAGGGATGGAGCATTCACAACCTCCCTGGGCAACCCATTCCAGTACCTCACCACCCTAACAGTAAAGAATTTCTTCCTATGTATACATATATACACACACTTTATATATATATATATACACACTTTTTATGTATATATATATATATACACATGTTTTACAACACACATTTATATATATACTTTATATATATACACTTTATATATATATATACACTTTATATATACACTTCATATATATATATATTTCTTTTTTTGAGCATTAAAAAAAAAGTGCCAACTCAGAAAATTTGCAGAAAGAGTTTTAGTAGACTGAAAAGTTCAAAATAATGATGCCTAATGTTTCTCTGCAAAAACATAAATCAAACGTGAACCTGAATGTCTGGCAAAATTATTTGTTCTTGCTACCTACAGAGGTCTTAAGTACCATCCAAAGAGTACATTAAATTTCCAATTGTCTCCTGAAATCAGACACTGATCTTTTCTACAGGCAGTGATACCCTAGAAAACCTACATGAGAGATCTCTGAAAGATGCTCTGACACTACAGAAATAGGCATCACGTAATTACTCTCAACAGTAAAAGCAGAATTACTAAATAAATTTCACTTGTATATGCAATGCTAGTCATCCCAAATCACAAGTCAAAATAATATACTCTTACCTGAAACAAAAGCATCAGCATGAAAACCACACACACATACCCCACTAAACAACAGAAAACAAAATGTCCGAATTTTATTATCAAATGATATGTGGAACGTGAATATTACTGTTAAGTTTTAGGTGGCTAAAAAAGTGTATAAATGGGAATACTCTTAGCTGCTGTGGAAAGCTAGGACGGCCAGTTTCAACAGCTTACAAGCTAAAGGACAATCATAGTCTAATTATTTTTATTCTTGAGTCAAGGAGCCAAAAGTAGAGTGACATATGGTTTAAACCATACAAGTACCTGGCATTCTTCTAGCTTCTGAACAAACTTCTTCGTATTTTCTTCTTCAGCAATGATGAATTCTTTGATTGGCTGAATTTCTTTTTCCATCTCACCCACCTAAATGGAAGCACATATTAGGATATAACAGAATGGCCACAGCAGAGTAGGAATAATTGAAACTATGTTTCATATGAGGAAATATATTTGAACAGTATATTTACCACTGCCCATGCCATTTTATGTTTCAAATCTTCAAGATGATTTCGCATTTCATTCACAAACCCAATACTTTTGTAATGTTCCTTTTTTCTACAATAAAGCTCCTTAAGTTCTTGAAGACGCTTAAAAAAATAAAGAGAGGTTCAATATGAAACATTGGAAAGACTTTTTTTTTAATTCCATGTCACTGAGACCTAACCAAATCAAAGCTATGTAATTTACCTTGTATAGTTATTTCCATGCTCAGATTTGTACTAATAACTTTTACATACCTCTACACCTTGTTCTATCTGAATACATGTATTTTCTTTAGTTTTCATAATAGATGAATAATCTTCTTTCATTTGTTCCAACTGAGTTGCTTTCATAAAAAACTAAAAAGAAATAAAAACATGCAGATGTCAGATACAGCAGCTTATCTAAGTAAACTTTAAATAATTACATAGAAAGACCACCTCTTACATATGCTGAATGATACCCAAAGTAAAATATCTGGTAATGTATTTCTGAATAATGAACTAACTCAGCAGTGTCCTAAGATTCTTTTAAAGTTATTTATGTCTTTAGAGAAAAGAAGCTTAAAAAATTGGTTTTGCAAGTGGATGACTGCTACAATCAGATAGCATACTGGGTCTGGCTGGGATGGATTTGAGTTTCTTCACAGCAACTCTTACACTGCTGTGTTTTAGATGTGTGACCAAAACAAAGCTGGTAACACTGCCCTCCCAGTGAAGAGGCTGTCAGATTGTGAAAGAGGCTGGGGGGGGGGGGAATACAACCAGGCAGATGACCTCCAGCTAACCAAAGAGATATTCAATCCCATAAAACGTTACTGTCATAGTTTAACCCCAACCAGCAACTAAACACCACCCAGCCACTTTCTCAATCCCCCCAAGTGGGATGGGGAAGAGAACCCGAAGAGTAAAAGTGAGAAAATTCATGGGTTGAGATAAAAATAGTTTAATCAAGTAAAAGTTGTGCACACAAACAAAGCCAAATGAGGAATCCATTCACCTCTCCCCATCAGCAGGCAGGTCTCCAGCCACCTCCAGGACAGCAGGGCTCCGTCATGCATAACGGTGACTTGGGAAGACAAGCACCATCACTCTGAACACTTCCCTCTTCTTTCTTCCCCCATCTTTTGATGTTTTCACACAAATCCAAAACATAGCCTCTTACCAGCTATATGAAGAAAGTTAACTCTATCCCAGCCAAACTCAGCACAGTCAAGCTTAGTAATAGAAAGGGAGAGGAGATGATTTAGAGGAAAGACATCTTTCACTCCGGAACTGGTTGAGCATCAGTTTCCCCATGGGAGGTGGTGAGTGACTGCCTTTGGAACTCTTGTTTTGTTCTGCCTTTTTCTCTCCTCTTCCAGCTTTTCCTTCATTTTTTAGATAATTTTTATCTCAACCCACTAATCTTCCACTTTCGCTCTTCCTTTCCTTTTCTGCCATCCCAGGCAGCAGGAAAGGGAAGTGACTGAGTAGCTGTGTAGTGCTTAGCTGCTCACCTGAGTTAACCCACAACAGGTCATTAAAATTAAGAACTGATTTTTTTTTCCTCCAAATGCCACCTCTAAAAATTTGAACTCAGTATTTTAATGTTTAATCAAAATGGTTATTTTGCTTACCTTATATTTATCACCTTCATTTTTAGATTGTAAAAAGTGCTTACTCATCTCTTGGGTTAAAACAGACACAGGATTATCTACCTGTAAAAATAAATTACTTTCATTTTATTTTAAGTAAAAAAGTTTCCATCAAGTATAAATTAGAACCACAATAAGGACAACTAAGGCACCGTTTCCAGGAGGATAACTATTTCTAGAATGACAGTGCCTCTTTTTTCATTTAACAGGACCAGAACTAGATATAGTGTCAAATGTACTTTAGTTTCTCATTCTTTAATTGATCAAAGTGTCACATTGGCAATAAATCACCCTTTATATTCTTACAGAAGTTGCCACAACATAAAAATCAATACATGCTAACAGAACTCTGTATTATTTGAAAAGCTGAATATGTTGAATATTTTGAACTTCCTGCGCAGTATCTGATCTTCCCTTTATCACTTAAGCAGCAAAACCACACTCAAATTCCTGCTACAGCAAAACCTGAAGTAACGAGCAGGGAACAAAAACAAAAACAAAACAAAGCTCCAGGTATGAAAGAAACCTAAATAGGCTAAAACTTTCATTAACAGGATACATGACTCACAATTCACAGATGATAGAAAATATTTATCTGTCTCAGACAGAATATTATTCTGCATTGCATGAGGTTAAAATTTCAGTTTTCTTTTGCCATTGCATTTGATGAAAGAACATGGAAGAGATGAATTTCCATTTAAGAAAATCGAACATTGCTTTTTAATTAAATTATAACATCACATGCTGATGTCAAACTGCACAGAATTTAAACACTATAACAATTACCTGTATATTAAAGTGATCCAGTATTCCTATGAGTTCCTCTTTCTTTGATGAAATTAAGGTCCCTAGTGGTAAAAAAAAACAAAATGAAAAATATTAATAGGTCCAAAGTAGAAAGACATGCAATTCCCTAGCCTTTTTTTCAAACTAGGGGTTCTTAGTAAATGTAAAATGACAAGCATTTTCATAAAGACAAATAGTGTATGACCTCACATCATGCAAAACCTGACAACTGCTTTTGACATGTTAAAATATAAATATTCTTAGTCTACAGTAAACACAAAAAAAAAAAACCAACCCAAAAAGTACTTCATCATCACCCTTCAATAATGAATGAAATGACAAACATCATCCTTTAGAAGGGAGATTCACATTAGACATCAGGAAGAAATTCCTTACTAGTGAGACACTGGCACAGGCTGCCCAGAGAAGCTGTGGCTGCCTCATCCCTGCCAGTGCTCGAGGCGAGGATGGACAGAGCTTTGAGCAACCTGGTCTAGTGAAAGGTGTCCCTGCCTATGGGAGGGGTATTGGAACTAGATGATCTTTAAGGTTTCTTGCAGCCCAAGCTATTCTGTGTGTCCGTGATTTACTAACATCAACAGATTCAAAGCAATTAAAAATTTAAAAGACCTTCCAAGACTGCAAACAAAAACTATCACTAACCAGATTTGCTCTTCAGTCTGTAATTTCTGCTTCCATCCAGATTAATGTGCTGATTCACAATAATAGAGCTACCATACACTTCTGGCTTAAACGCATCTCTACCTTGGTTTCGCAAGGTTATAGAAATATCTGCAGAACTAGAATAAAAAAATATAAAAGTTATAAAAGAGACAACTGAAATTGGTCCCAAGCCTAAAAAAAAAAAAAAAAAAAGTAACTTCAGAACGTTCTAATTTTCCACAAAAATTGCCATGTCTTATACAGGTCACAGCAAGAAGTCAGTCACAGGACCAATCAGAACAAGATATATTTATGGGTTTTTGAGCCAAATCAGCATTGAATACACACTGCCAGAAAGCCTGCCTCACACTTAACCTGTTTGCACCCTCTATGCTTCAGATACACCATGACACAAAGCAAACAGTTGCAGGAGATTTCCCCTGCTTCCCTTCCCACCCGAGTGTCCCTGTCTTTAGGTTGCAGAACCAAGTTGTGTTTTCATAGGTCTTCTGTCCCAAAACTGGCTTCCAGTAGAAAGAGTTGCTTCACTTCTACAGCCATCTCTAACCAATCTATAGATGAATGCTTAAGGCATACTTTTACGAAGATGTTGTTTCACTTCTGAATTAATATTTTGTTTCTCAAGTGAATGCTGAAGCATTAAGTTATTACACATAAGACAGGTACTGCCCACAATTTTACTCCAAGGAAAAGCCTGGGGCTTTTAGTTACAGCTTCATGTAAATGTAAACTTTTAAACTTCCTCTCCTATCTTTTTAGTGATTCCCCTAAACTTGTTATCCCCACTTTTGCACAAACATGAACCCACTTTATGAACGTTTAATAATCCACCTGTATGTCAAGGTCTTTATATTGCATATTCAGTCATATGAAGAGAAAGAAAGAAAAAGAATTATCCTCACTCTTTGCACAACAATGATAACTAGTTTCCAAATAATTTTTTTCCAATTAACTCAATTGTTCTGTAGGATACTCAAGTGCCTAGCGGAACTAATACACAAGGACTAGGTAACACACAGGACACATCACTGCTAGCTAGTTCAGAGAGAATGGTACACTACTGGTAAAATTTCTGATCTGTTTTTGTGTGTTTGGGGATTTTTTTTCATTTATATATGATCTCCTCAGTGCTATGCTTTTCATGAAAATCTTGTAGATCCAGCAGGACAACAGAGAAAACAAAAGAAGACAGAAAATTGATCAGCTAACTTGAATCACAATCACTAAACATGTTCAGCCTTAAAAATAGAACAGTTTTACTTACGTCTCCCCATCTCGTACAAACATTTTTAACGAGGAACCTCTATTAGTTGCAGTGGCTTTTCCACCAAGTCCAACAATAAGAGCAGTTAATACAGAACTTTTTCCACCTGTAAAAGAAGCATTGTATTTTATTTAAAGAAGTTCTTGCAACTCTTTATCCAGTTCACCCATATTACAGATTTTTGACTGCTTATGTATTCATGCACTGTAAGTACACATTCTCTAAATTTATGACCTAACTTTTTCATCAGCCTTGAACTACTGGGATAGACTTGTGTAGTTCCAAAGTCCAGAAGTGAACCCATCTCCTTGAATAAAAGATGGCTAGCTGCTCTTCTTCAAATAAAAATTACACCTTCTAAATTATTAACTAAATGGTTCTTTGACAAATAAAGGATGCAATTAATACTTACTTCCATTGTTTCCAACAACAAAATTGAGATTTGATCCAAACTGGAAAGGCCCCAACATTGAATGGCACATGAAGTTCTTCAGCTGAATACCTTCAATTATGCCAACTTCCCCTTCAGTCTAAAGATTAACAATTAAAACTGGTGTTATGCATGCATTTTAATGATACAGTTTATCTATTTTGAATATAATGAGAATTCAAGTGACAGAATAAAATAAAACATCAACAGTTACAAGCTACAAACAAATCAGAAGGACTTCATGACACTCTATAAAGTTGCTGGCTACACAGCAGTTACATAATAAAATAAGAGAAAGTTACCAAAGCTCACCCATAGTAACATTCAGTTCTCACCATAACTAACTTATAATTAATAAAACATAAAAGATTAAGATCATAGATATTACAGTTACTAGAGCAGTAATAAAGAGCTTTATAGAAACACTATTTTGTTACTTGAATAATACTATTTGTGAGAATTCTTAGTATGGCCTAGAACAGGGAAATTAAATTAAATCAGGAAGGGGGAAATGAAACAAAGTGGGACGGCCCACTGTTCAACTGGTGATGTATTATTTTGACAAGAAACTCTTTTTATCACCAGTACTTAAGAAAAGCAACATTTTCTAAGAAAGCAAAGTCCTTGGGGAAGAATAAACACAGAACAGCTGCTGTTTAAGAAAATAAAGCGAGTCATGATGCTTCTGTGTACCAAAAATCAACCATAGTGTCTTACAGAATAGACTACTTCAGTTGGAAGGGACCTACAACAATCATCTAGTGCAACTGCCTGACCACGCCAGGGCTAACCAAAAGTTAAGGCATATTAAGGACATTGTTAAAATACCACTTAAACACTGCAGCATCAATCACCTCTCTAGCACTCCTGTTCCAGTGTTTGACCATGCCCTTGGTGAAGAAATGCTTCCTAATGTCCAGTCTAAATACACAAGCCATTGTATGCAAATACATGTATTTGCCATCTCAGAAATTATTTTTTTTTAATCCTACATCAAATTAGATTTCAGCTATTACAGAAAAGCAGAAATAACTAGTATTCCTGTTTTCAAGTTTCATTTCCATCAAAATATGTATTTCAAACAGTAGAATTTTTTTAGACATTTGAAATTGTCAGCTACAGAAAACAAATATTTGATACTTCTTTTACTAAATGATTTGGTTTCTAAGTATTTTCTCTGCTGTTACTACAACCATAAACCAAATATACCACATTTCTATCAATCAAAACCCATTTCCTTTATTTGTTTTTTTTGACAACTTCCATAGAATTAATTCTATAAAACCAGAATATTGTTGCTTTATGATTGTTATAACTAGATGACCCAAAACAAATAAGGTAAGAATGAACTTATGCAGAAGTCCTCATTGACATGGGTTCCACTGAAGTCTACACATGACATTTATTTCAACATCACCCAAAGGCACAGAACTTTTCTATATCAACCTTCTCTTGCATCTTTCCCCTCATGACTCTTTAAACAACTTACTGACAGCGAAGAGAAACTACTATCAGCTGATGACTGCAGACTTTCCTCTTCATTAGATTCATCGCTGTTTTCATCTCTGTGTTCTTGTCTCTGCCTTTTATGGGAGCCAGGCTTTGAAATACTTTCTTCCTTTCTCTTACCCATGAGCACTGAAAGTAATGAAATATTGTAGTTTTCAGTCTTCTAGAGGAAAACATACCTACAGCCCATAGCATAGACATATTAATTTATTTACTTTGGTTAAAAAAGAATTAAGATCATAGCACACATTGCAACAAAAAATACTTTTTCAGAACAAAAATTTCAGTGAATTTAAGCCTAAGCTTACTATGAAGCTGGATTAGAAAAAAAGAAACACAACTTCATTGCTGTAATCAACTTTGATTCCATTTACCTTGGTACATTAAAGTTTGGGTAATTTGCTGTAATTGGTTTTGGTTAGTTATGGAGTTGAAGATTATGTTGTAAAAAGTACACAGCTGCCATAGTATGATCAGTAGCATCAATGCAGGTTTGATTAAAGTGAGCTGTGCACCAGAAAGAAAGTGTATTAATATATGCAGTTGACAAATGCCTAGAAAATTAATACAGAAAGTCAAATAAAGGAAAATTTTGAGCAAAAGCATTGTTCCTGTGATTTTTTTTTTAAATGGGGTGGGGTGCAATAAAGAATGACCAGCACAAGACAGTGCATGTCTAAAGTTGATACCATGTGTCACAATTTGGAACCAAGTTGACTGTGTGGGCCTAAACACACTGGCAGCCTGGACAGCAGAACATTTTAGTCAACAGTACATTTAAGGATAATAAATGACCACTTCCTTGTCCAACAGGACAGATGGGACAATCCAGGAAGGTCAGCCTAACAGTTCCTAATAGATCTCCTGTCTTGCAGGGAAGTTGGCACAGTCCATGAGAAAGTTGGGTGGATCAGCACAGCAGTTCCAGCTGTACAGTACACAGTTCAGGACCACATGAGGCCCCCTCATTAAAGCACTAAGGCCTTCCCAGAGCTTCTCTTTGGGTCTTGCTTCACATTTGTTCTTTAAATATCTCCAGATTAGTAACCTGGAGAATGCACAGAGAACTCAATGAAATAAACACTATTAAACTATAAATATTATGACTAAAGTTGTAGTTTAAAATAGTGTTGCAACAGAAAGGAGCAGTCTTTCCTCCCATCTCTTCCATTTCTGTCTTATCTCCCTGAGTTCAAGCAGCTCTTTACACAGCAGAATGATAACCTATCTTGAGGTACTAAATTCTACTAAAAAATAATGCAGGAAAAAACTTTTTTCTTTGAAATCACATAAGTTCCTCAACTATTTCAACATGCAGATCTGTATATTTAGGTCAATGTGGAGAAAACATGCTTCTTTGAGCTGCTTTTTTACTTGTGTCAGCTTAATGTTCTCATCAGATAGCTTAAACTACCATGTACCAGAGACAGTAACACTTATTATATGAAACACCACAAACATTAAAATCTGTTACATCATTACAAAGAATATTTAATTTTTATTCCAGGTATTCACTGACTGTTGTATAAAATACAGTGTCTAACAATTCCGTCATTTTTGACACAACATCTAAATTATAAAGAAAGTAATAATATGCATCTCTTCCCCATAAGTGCAATAAATAAAATTCAAAGCAAATGCAGAAATGCAATAATCTTTCCATCTGACATTTTTGTAATAGTTTTGTATGGCAGGTATTTTGGATCAAATACTGGATTATTATTATGTTCATTAAGTATTAACAGGGAATCTGCCATTTCCATTTTATGGTATCTAGTTTAATACCATACACAGAGAAAACAAGGAGGAAATACACTTCATAATTCAGTTTACATAACTTTTGCTAAGCTACTTTCAGTTTCCTCCACAAACATGTCTTCATGCTTAAGTACCCAGACCTGAGTCACTTCTATGCTCTTGGAATTTATCCATCACCTTAATATGAAGGCAAGCATTCATTCAATCTGCTGTTCCATTAAAATTTCTCTCTAGAAAGAAGGGAAAACAAAGTTTAAATGCTGTAATTATTAATGTGGGAACCAAAGATCAGGGCTATGAGTTCTACCACAATACCACTGGAACATTTAAAAAAACCAGAACATGAAGAGTGGAAAACAGAACAAAATAACCTAGAAGAGAACTCACTCATGTAATCCAATCATGATGAAGGCCAAACGAAGGACAGTCTGCACTCTGAAACTCTTGAAGAGCTAGTACTGCAAATAAAACCTAATTGGAACTGAAGCAAACAGTACAGAAGTCACCTCAGAAATTACTACAGCAAGTACAAGTGGTTGAAATAGCTACAGTGAGAATAGGAATAAACACTGGACCTACAAATAAGGAACAAATAAAGGCCAAGCAGACCCACTTAGAAAAACATCATAGGTTTACTACAAATTATTAAAAGTAATACACGTGTAAAGAGAGCACAAAAATAAAATACCCAAACGTGCTGTATAAAACTATTAGGACTGTTACACGTTGTAGTATAAAAGTAATTGCCCTGTTAACATCAAAGTATAGGAAAACAGAGGCTGCATGCACCAGAAGCGACATGCAATGCTGCCCGCCCATGTTGCAACTTAACCAAAGGCACCTCTTTCCAGTTTCCATTGTGGTGTGCTTCTACAGCTGTTCTCCCCTTTTCCTACCTGGCTGGTCACAGCTGGCCTCATCCACAGCTGACACAACCAACCTACGGCCACCAAAGCCTCTCTACTGGCTTTCTAGCAGCCTTGTGCTGGTCTGGTGTGAGGTAGGAAGCAGCTGGCACTCAAAACATCCACTTTAACCACTCTACACGCTGCTACAAACCCAGACTGCCTTTTGCCCAGTTAGCAAAACAGTAGGTAGAAGACATCAGAGCAGACCTACAGCAGGCTGAATGCAAGACAGGGGAGGAAGCATAGGGTGGGAGGAAGAAAAGAAGGGTGGTCTTCTGCTGAGGTGTAGCACACTGTGTTTGTTTAAACAGACACAAAATAACAAGCAAGTGAGAAATTACTTCTATAATTTATAATAAAGAAGGGAACTTAAAAGGCACACGTTTCAGAGAACCGAAGTCAGAAGCCTAGCTTCATACATAGCAGCGGAGTACTGTGTTTTTAGAGACTATCTGTGACAGAGATCCCAAGTTAGATTACAGCGCAGAAGGCAGCTCCATCTCCCCTGTAGGGAGGCACAAAGGAAAGAGGGGGGCAGAAATCCTGCCCACTCACACCTCCAATCTCATGGTTATTTGTTGCTTGGCCCCACAATTTCTGCAGACAACCTGAAAGGACCCACTCACCTCCCAGCAAACTTACACCGGTCCCTCCGCGCATGGACAGACCGGCCGGCAGACGCCGCTCAGTCCTTACCCGCTCCCCGCCCCGATCTCCATAGCACCGGCTACCACCGGCCAACACCGCGCAGCCGACAGTGAGTCCTCGCCCCGGGCAGGGCAGCCGTGCTGGACAGCGGGTGGCAAAAGCCCGCTCTGGCTGCTGACGTGCCCCCACAGAAACACGGCCGAAAGCCGCACCGAGAGGAAGCGGGCATCGCCGCTGACCTATGACCGACCAACTGCTCTCCCTCCCTGCCAGGCCCCGCAGCCCGCCCAGGCCGCCCGCCCCTCACCTCTCCTCTCCTCAGCGCCTCTGGCAGACGGGGCCGTTGCAACCGCCACCGCCGGCTCGGACGGCGGGCAGGTCCCGCGCCCCGCGCAGCACTGACAGGTGGGGAAAGGAGAGCCCCAGTTACCCGCCACAAGGAGTTACCCGCTTGCGCCGGAAGAGCCAGCGCGCGCGCGCCTGCTCGCTCCCGCCCCTAGTGAGCCGTTAACCGCGCGACAGCCATTTTCGCCTCCCCTCCCCCCACCCCCCCCCCCAGCCCCGCTGCAGGGAGGGTGTTCCCGCGCTACCGCCATTTTCGAGAGGACGGGGTGGCTGTTGGGCTGTTCGTTTCCCTCGCTTTTGCTGTGGGGCCTTGGTAGGTGAGCTCGGTGTCCCCGCGCCTCTTGGGGCTCTAACTGGGATGTCAGTTTCTATCGATGCCCTCCCTCCTCCCCCCTCCTCTACTTTTCCCACTTCCTCCACTGAAGGTGCCTTCGCTCCGCCAGCGAGTCCCCTGCGGGAGGGCGGGCTGGAAGCCTGGAGCCGGGGTTGTGGGTCCGCAGCCCTCAGCTGGCAGGGAGAGCCCTCCGGAAGGCTTCTCGCCTCACAGGGGGTCAAGGAAAGCTCGGTTTCCATCTGTGCGGTGCGTTCTTATCGCTGCCTGGCATTAAGGCGGGAATTTTGAATGCTAGTGCTCGACACGCCTGTGTGTCCTGTTAGCTCGCTTTCGGGCAACTTCCCGTGTTTTCATCGAGGGGAAGGACACGCATAAATGTAAGAGTTTGAGGCGGAATCTGTAAATGCTGAAGCACGCCACTGCTGTGCTTCGGGTGCTCGGGTTTGGAAGCAAAGCTGAGCCAGTCGCCGGGGTATCGCCGTAGCACAGAGGGAGTGGGAGAGTTGTTACAAACGTGTTGAGAGCTTTCTTTTTCTTTCCCCCTTTTTTATTTATTTTTTAAAGGCCTCTGCGTCAGACATAAAGTATGTGTTTGGCAGTCTTTGCAGATTACCTTGGCAATGGGTGGAAGCGTATCTGTGTGAAATTTCGCCATTAAATGTATTCTGTAGTTATCTCCGAGTAAGTGACTGACTTTTCTGTCTGTGTGAAAAACTTTGTAGGGTAAAATACAGACTTAAACACAATTTATAAAACATAAGAGCTATGTTTTATAAAAGAACATACTGGCCCAGTGAGAAATGGGAAGGTTTTTGAGTTTATGTTTTCTGTCAGTGATCTTATAATAGTGTAATGTCTTCAATGACTTCAAAGTTCAGTCTTCCTACTTTGGAAGATACCATCTCTAAACACATCAGAGCTTTGTCATGAACAAAGCTCAATAAAATCTGAGTAGACAGATTACTCCTATTAAAGGTAATAGAGCAAGGTAGTAGAGCTGTTTGTATAGAGGATCCAGTTTTAAGTATTTCACAAAATATGCTCAAAAAACCAAAGACTAGGAGGTCTCACAGGCTTTCATAACCGCCCTAGATATATACTGAAAGGGGCAAGGAAAACTTCTGTCCTTAAATAACAATATTATCTCATAATGGGGAAAAAAATGTAATTTTGTGTAGTTTTTAAATTTTTATATTTTTATTTCTATTGTTTCTAGTGTATGTCTTTTCTATTAATTAAGTAGCGTGTGACAGTCCATAATAATATTTAGCAACCAAGCAATGCAGAGGATTTTTAAGAATTTGTGTTGATGCAGACTTGCAGGAACCAAATGCAAACACTAAAAAAAGACATGTCCCTTTTTCTGCTAGGTGTTCTCTTGTTAAAATCACTGAAGCTAAATAACACACTTGTCTTTTGAGAAGGTTTGGATGCCTTTTGTTGGCCTCCCCTGTGCATCAGAGAAATTGACCATCCTGGACGTTAAGTTGTGCCATGTATTTGCATGTTTTATTTGTGTTTAACTCCTGTTATGTGCTTTAGGTGTAGCAATAGCAAAAGCAATACATGTATGCATATGACTAAAATCAGGTTGAGTGACTGTAGTAGGTAAATGGATTAGAGAAACATGATTTCTGTTGATATTAAATCTTAACGTGAGAACTTTATTCAAAAACAACCTTTTTGAATTTCAGCTGCCTTGCTTTGAAACAATTCTAGAGCATAAAGCAGCACACCCTATAAAGACAGGCTTGCTTATTCGGCAGGCTGATGTGAAACGTGGAAAGCTGCTGAATTTAACGTGGGCTCTCTCAGTAGAGGCCACAAGGTGGCATAGCTCCTCGGATGTCTTAACCTGATCTCCGAGCACGGGCAACTGCCTATTCAGTCACGGTTTATTCAGAGGAGGGTTTTATCTTGAATACACGGTAGTTCCAAAATCAGAAAAAGAGAAATACAAAACATTCCAGATTTTATTTGATTTTTATCTTCTAATATTGAGGAAGAAGAGGGAAAAATAGAGAAATAAGCATGAGGCAAACTTTGTACAATAAGACAGTGCAGGAATAGATGGGTATTGTGAGGGGGAAAAGTAGAGTATATGATAGAGGCCTTATACACAACTGGCAAGGTATGAAAACAAGAATAATGGAAAAGAACTAAAAACCTAAATCTGGTAGTGTGGTAGCATAGAGAACAGAGGTATAGAAGTCATGTTAAATAAGAGACAAATATACCACCTAATGGGTGTATGTTTTCAGCTGGTGTTCATTATAGGTAGTGCCAGTTACACCGTAACAAAATTAGATGGTAATATACATGCTGCTGTGTTTCTGCAGTCACACCATTGTAAATGGCAAAATGCTAGTTGAAAAGGACCTCTGGAGGTCATCAGTGCTGATTCCCTGCTCAGAGTAGGACTTCCACACCAGTAGTGGATTAAACTGGTAAGATAGTATGCTGGCTAGATGTTGAAAATCTCCAAGAATGGAGATTCTATAACCTCTGGACAACCAGTGCTGCCGTACCCCTGGTCATTTTTTTCCTAAAGTCCGACTTGAATTTCCTAAGCCAGAATCCATGGTTGTTAACCCTCTTTATATCATCTTGGAATACTAAGGAGAGTTCAAATTTTTTTTCATAGCAAGTATTTCTCAAGTAGCTTTAAGCTATTTCTGTTTGAACAGAAACATTTAAATGTGAGTCCTGCCATTCCAGATCAGGAATTAATTCCTTCAAGAGGTGTGGTTTTCCTTTTTTTTTTTTTTTTTCACAAAGCTTGGATTGTGCATGTGCAAGGGACACAAGAGATTTGGAAACGAATTACTTGCACACATACACTGAGTTTGTTTTTATTTGTGTTCAAGATATTAGCAATGAAAATGTACAGCCCTAAGAAGGTATTTAGTAATAAACCATCTGTGAACTGGAGTCACTACACACTTGGAAGGCTTGATTGAAAGTGTTCTTGGCTCATAAAAGTGAAACTGGTGATAACTAAATATTTTCTGAGCATCATGTTCATGATATATCATACTGTATACTGAAAGTATTTTATTTTGCTTGATCTTCACAGCTAAAAGGTTCATGCTGACAACAAAGAAGCTACAAAAATGGGAGTGACTAATCTGTGGCAAATCCTTGAACCTGTGAGACAACCTGTCAACTTGACCACTCTCAAAGGAAAAACACTTGCTGTTGATTTAAGCCTGTGGGTTTGTGAAGCACAGGCTGTTAAAAACATGATTGGAGTAGTAACCAAGCCACATCTGAGGTATGGTATCCATATAAATTATTGTAGCTAGAAGTCCTGTAGCTGTTTAGGTATGACAGTTACTCCAAATTTAAGACTACCTCCAAAATCCACGTGAGTGTGTTGGCTTGTCACTTGTGCTGTATACGTAAAGGGTTTGAAGTGAAGATGTAGCCATTATGGCTGAATTCAGCTTAATGCTTGGGTACAAATATAAGTTTTTGGGCCCAGCCTACCTTATCTTGAGGCCTCAATTGTAGATAAGGATGACATGGATTTAAGCAGAATCATATTTGTTTTATTGTGGATAGCTCTGTGTGATACACAGACTATCAAGGAACACAAATCAATGTTTTAATTACTATCTATCTCTGAAGCTGCGTGATGGAAAGTAGTATGGGAAGTTAAACTGTTTACAACAGCTTGGATGCTAGTCAATTCAGAGCATAGTGACAGCCATGCATGCTCTATCCTGATCTGGCTTATAAATTAAAATTCTATTTAGACACCATGTGGGATTAAATATGTTTAAATCATTCTTCAAACTTATGACCAAACTTGAAGGGTATATATGTTTTTAATTTAAATGTATCGCATCTTAAGGGATGAGCAAGTATAAGCACCTGTAACTTCAAAGCACTGTTTTCTGCAAATGATGCTGACAAAAAGAAAAATGTATGCATATTTACATAAATGTCATGTTATTAGCTCAATAATCTCAAGTTACTGACTGCTGTTAGATGTTCCTGTGGCTCGTGTTGAATTTGGCTGATAAGAAATACCAGCATCTTCTGAGAATAATTTCTTAGAATGTTCTACTTATGACACCAAATGACTAATTAACTATAAAACTTGAAGCATGACCAAAGTCATTACTTCCCTCTGATAGGATGTCCTGTGTGCAGTGGAATAGAAGCATTAGTCCAGATCTCTAATTCAGTCTTTCCAAAGGAACGCAAATGGATTTCTACAAAAAATAAAAATAAATAAAATATATGTTTTTAGGCAGTTAGAAATTGAACTGTTTTACTAAATGTTTCACAGAAACTTATTGTGATAGATTTTTATATCATTTATGAAAACAGAACTAGCCTCAACAGATCAGCTTATTCATTTTTACCAATAACAAATGTATAAAATTAAATCTAGGCTAATGTCAATCAATGCGATATGAATGGTGTGCTTCTTTTGAAAGATTGATACTGGAATTATGGGGAAAAGTATCTGTGCCGCAGAATGGTCTCAGAGATCAATATGATCAGACCAAAAGCCATTTATTGCAAAGCATTAACTCCTCATATACTATTGCTTACACACACCTACAGTGATTTGGCATATCATGATTGAATACATGTCTTGAAGACCCTTAATGACTAACATATAATTGGTTAAGCACAGGTGTGAGAACTTGACCTCGAAAGCTTGCCAACAGTCCACAGTTCTCACCACTCAGTGAATTCCAGCTTCTTATCTTGCTTGCTTAAGCTTCCTTGAGCCTCTCATGGCCTTGCTGTATCTTTCAGAGTTATTCAGAGCTCATGTACCAAATATCCATTCTCCTGTGCAAACACTGTCTCCACATCTCCCCGTTTTTAGTTTTACAAAAAATTTTTTACAGTTTGGTGTGTCTGCTTTATTACTGCTTTACTTGTGTAACATAACCACCCACTACTCCAGGCAGCATTATTTCAGTAAGACTAATCTGATTTGAAGTCACTTGAACCTTTACAACATGTGGCATACCAGTGAATCCTACACACCATGTAACAGGATAGAATAATGGGGATTTAACATATGTGCCCGGTATACTTGTCCATTACCCATGGTCACACATAATAGAACAGCTATTACAAAGATTTCTGTCATTGCCATTTCTTTATGTTGTTGAGTTCTTGGGCTTTATATGTTTTGCTGGCAGTCAGTGTGGTCCTATTGATAGCTGTACACAGCCGTATCCTTGACCCCATGTCAGCAATGGCACTGGTCCTTTGCACTCGTTATCAGATAGGTCTTTATATAGAACCAGTGATTTGGGCAAGGAATTGTCTGTCAGATGTCACAATCGCTGTATTGCAGAAAGAGAATCAAAACTAGGCAAATTTAAAGAATTTGTTATAATTGTGCTTTTGCTAACTGTCCATGGAGAAAATCCTTGCATTCCCCCCCTTTTTTTAAATTTTTTTTTTATCTACTTGCAGTACCTACTTTAGATGATCCTACTTGAGCAGAGGATTTGGACTAGATCATATCTCCTACACATGCCAACCACCGGCTGCTGGGCCTGCTCTTTTTCTCCTGGATGGCTCTCTGATAACAGCGGAGGCCATCTCTCATATCAAGGTCTGGCATAGCATGTGTCCCCACCGTTCCAAACCTGCTGGGTTGCAGCCAACAGCAGAGCTAAAGGTTCTTCTTGGTGGCAAACACAGAGGCCAACCCAGTCTTGCCCTTGACTGTGGTAGCAGGCATTTGGCCAACCTCAGTCCTCACACCTTGTCAATGCAGTTTCAACTGCTTTGTCCAGTAACAAGTCACTCCTATGGCAAAGCACACACGGATTTACATTAGCAGAGTAACTATTACAGAGTGCAGCAGCATGTTGAAGATGCTAATGGCAGCAGGGGACTACCCAAAGAAATTTCTTACCAGTGGAGTTCTCCCACCCTCTTAATTTGTTCCATTACCTGCTTATAACACTACCATCATATTAGAATCTTTCTAGCTTTTGCCTTAGCATTTTCTAGCAGCTGCTGCAAATTTGCATGCTCTAGCATCTCTTTTACAAGTGACAAATCCGTACAATACAAGGTACAGTTTCTTATTAGCAACTGGCTAGTAAATACAGGTGATTTTATACACAAAATCACAGCCTCTAATAATTTACAAGTACACATATTCAAATTGTTACTTTTCAGTTGCCCCCCATTGATGCTTTGCAATCATTCATTTTTCTCTTCCTCTCTCTCATTCTGCTTGGAGTATTCACGGTCAGCTCCTGTAGCTGAGGCATCAGATTCCTCCACTCATCTGTTCAGCTCATGTCAGGCTTGACAAACTTTGCAGGCAGCCTCCATGGACCTGTAGGTAGGAGGACACAAATATACCCCCTCTCCCAGGTCAGTTCTTGAGAAGCAGACAGATTAAAGTGATTCCTTAAAGCAGAAGCATTCTTATGCAAAAGGAATGTGAAGCAGTGGCGGAAGTAAACTGCACAGTGTTAACAGTCAAGGAGTTTGCTCCATCATTACCCCCTTTTTTTGTTTTTCTTTCTCTGCCATCTTGATGCTGCTTAGGTGATGGCTGATAAAGCTTGTGGTTGCACTACCCCTCTCGCTTTTTCTGCTAGCAGTTCTTGTTTCAACTGAGCTGCTCCTCCAAGTCTTGGATTTACCCCAGGCTACAAACTGCCCCAATACTTTTCTTTTTTTCCCTCCTCGGCTCCGGTGTCCATCCTGGCCATTCCACCGGGGGAACACCAGGAGCCAAATCAGAGGGCGGCTTCTTCTGAACATTGTTACCAAACTCTTATCACATAACTTTTTTTTTTTTCCCGCCAAAGTCGCTCACCCTGCTTTATGCAGCTACAAACGCCGGCCTGCTCAGCAGCAGTTACAAATACCTGCCGGCAACCACACTTTTGCGTTAAACCTTTCTTGTTCGAAATGTTAAACTGCTACCTGCTAAAAACTTTTACATGAACGCGACAACAACAAACGACAACAACAAACACACAGAACACCATCTGCTCTCATCACACACACACACACACACACACACATATGGGATCCCACAAGCACACTCCCCACAGCTACAATATTTGAAACACAAAATCCAGACAATCATTGCTCCCACTACACGGTCCCACATACAGAACGTGGCACAAGGATTTTGTGAAGACTATCAGGAAACCAGCTCCGAGAAGCATCATCGCAGTGCGAGGAGGCAGGCTCAACCTTAGCGGGTGTCCCCGCAGAGGCTCTGCCTCCCTCACATCACACGAGGCTTGGGCTTTTATACTGACCAAAATGCACATTTATTCCGACACAGGTGGCCAGCCTACACCGGAAGAAGTGGCCAGCAATATCTATAAAGGTCTCCAAGGGACGACAGAAATATGGACATACTTACATTTACCAACTTCTAGTACATGAGTATCACAGAGAGACTGTATCAAAGGAGTTGTATATGGGGTCCCAAGTCTATGGTCTGCTGCAGTCTGCCCGATACCCCTGATAAGAGCATATGTGAGACCTTCCCATCACGGGTCTTGATCCAGCACATACACCACAGGGAAAGCACACAATACATGCATCCCCTACCCATCTCACTTCTCCCTTTACAGCTGCCCATTTATCATGAGGACCTGGGGGATATAAATCAGGCTTCTTTTCTGGATGAATAGGCTCCAGGTCAAAAGGACTATCCAGGTCAGTATCAGAATTATCAGGCATAAGAATCTCAGGATCAGCAACAGCAGACTGATAAACATGCACAGGCTCCTTCCAGGGTCAATAGGACCTGAGTCAAAAGGATCATCTTCATCCCCATCCTCAGTCTTCGCTGCAGCAACCCGCAAAGGTTTGGGGGGACGGTGAGGTGGGGGGGACACTAGGCTCCACAGTCTCATTTTTTGACTTTAACATCTCTAAAACAGTTCTCCAAATGACTAACAAATTTTTCACAGTGTCATTGCCTTTTGTGGCTGCATCCCACAGTTTAACTCCTGCCCCATTCCATAGAGATCTCAAATACAGTAGACTCATCAATGTCTGGGTAACACGTCTTCAATCATTTCAACACTTAAGTCTGTCTCTTTAAAGATTGTTCCCTTCACCTTAAGAAGGACTGAAAACATCCATAAAAAGGAGGCTTCTTCCTTAGTAATTTTTTCCCAAGTCTCAAGATTAAAAGCTTCTTCGACCCCCACAATTAACTTCTTCTCCTTACTCCAGAGCAACAATCTTTTTAGCATAGCTTCATCATTATCTGTCCCTCTCACAGAGAGGATATGTTGGAAGAGCTCTCTGTTTTTTGGTTGTTGTTTTTTTGTTGTTTTGTTGTTTGGGGTTTTTTTAACTCTTCCACCTGCGGCGGCTGTTACATTATTTGCACTGCACAGTGTCTTCCGGACTCACAAGGCTCCATTCCGAGGCATCTATTTCTGAGGCATCTACCTCCCGATCCTGGTACTGCCTGATCGAACCCAGCCGATTTCCCCGTGTTTCAATTTCTTCAGTTTCAATGTGAAAATATAGAGAGTCCCTGTTCGGGTGCCATTTGCTGCGGAATGGACTCAGTCAGAGATCAATATGTTCAGACCAAAAGCCATTTATTGCAAAACATTAACTCCTCATATACTATTGCTTACACACACCTACAGTGATTTGGCATATCATGATTGGATACATGTCTTGAAGACCCTTAATGACTAACATATAACTGGTTAAGCACAGGTGTGAGAACTTGACCTCGAAAGCTTGCCAACAGTCCACAGTTCTCACCACTCGGTGAATTCCAGATTCTTCTTATCTTGCTTGCTTGAGCTTCCTCGTGCCTTTCATGGCCTTGCTGTATCTTTTGGAGTTATTCAGAGTTCATGTACCAAATATGCATTTTCCTGTGAGAATGCTGTCTCCATATATGTGCTTTCTGATATTAACTGCTCTCAATTTTAGTGCTATAGACCAAATAATAATTATTGTTCTCTTGCAAAATTCTGTCCAATGATGCTGGTTCGCATATGAAATAGATTAGCATGGTAGTGATATCTATAAGTCTGTCTAATAGCACAGTATTCAATCACTTCAGAATCTGATGTGCTGGTACTGATAGATTTGGGATGGAAATTTGATACAAAAGAATCAGTGTGGATACGTGTTCAGAAGCAGACTTTGGGTATTGATTTGTTTTTTATTAAGCCTTTTATACTTGCTTACATTCTTGTTCTTGTATGGTATTTCCTTGGGAATTTTGTAAAGCTGTTACAACTTCATAGTAAAAGAACGTCAGCTTGAGGGTGAGGAAACTAAAAGATAGAAAGCTAAGATTATTCCTGAGGTAGGCTGAGGGATTTAAGGGAAACATCTGAAGAGATCAGACTTTACTAATTCTGCAGCTCATGGAGTACTTTGCTTTATTACAGAAACCTCTTTTTTCGGATCTCTTTCTTAACATCAATGGGAATTAAACTAGTGTTTGTCATGGAAGGAGAGGCCCCCATATTGAAAGCAGAGACATTGAGTAAGAGGAATAAGATGCGCTATGGATCTTCAAAGAAGGTTCGAGCTGGAAGAACAGGGAGATCTGTATTTAAAGCCATTCTGAAAGAAGTGAGTAAGTGAGGCTGTGTTTCAGTATTTGTAATATGATAGGGAGAAATCTTAACCAAACTGAATACAAGAACTTGAAACAATTAGCAGTTTTCTACGCAACACATTTCAACAATATTTTGGGTTTTGAGGGAACACATACCGTTGAAATTGGGCTTTACAGCATCTGTTAACTGCTCTAGTAGAAAAGTGACAACATCAAAATAATTTCCTCGTTTCATGTTTGTGTGCATGTTATGCTGTAGTAAGCCATAGTCATAGTTGAGTGTTTATTAAAGAAATTCAACTTCTTGTTTCTTTTACAGTGTTATAATTGATACTTTTTTTCCTAGATTGGTGTGTATGTGAAAACAGGAATGTCCACAAAACTGTTTTGTAACGTAGATCTATGATTTGGAAAACTAGCTGAATAGATAAGAGGATACACTTGTTGGAAACCTATTGGATTTGGCTAAAAGGAAGATTTGTATGGTCAGTTGTATAGCTGATTGAGAGAACTCTGTTTGCAAAGATCTCCTATTCAGAAGCTTTATTCTTCATGCTTTCTTGCAGATATTTAATAACTTTTGTCTATATGAAATTTTATAAAATAGAATTTCTAAATGCTCATGGCTTCAATAGATTGAATTTTTTACTGAAATTTTTAAGTAGAGTATATAAGTATCTATCAGTATGTCTTATACCGTGGTCCAGTTTTGCTAGACATGGTACTGTACTTTCATGCTTGATATTCCTGGGGAGTCTGGTGTCTGTTGAAAGATCTCTGTGCTAGCCCAGTGTTACTAGTTGAATAAACAGCTTTGCTTCTCATAGGTAAATATTCCTTTGTTACTTTTCTTTTGAAAACATCCTAAATACCTATTTAAAGTGTAAATGAGTAACCATTAATCATGCCGTGTTTCAAGTCCTGTAACTTTACTCTTGGATTTCTTTCCACTGTTAGAGTAGACTGTATTTCTCCTGAAGTACCATTTGTATTGATGTAGTGTTCTATAGACAGTGCAACAGTAACAAGTTTTGTATACACTCTGAGAAAATGCATGCTAATAAGTGGATTTAATTCTGCATTCAGTCACTCTTTTGGATTTCTTTTTAGTGTCTTGAACTGCTGGAGTGTTTAGGTGTCCCTTGGGTTCAAGCTGCTGGGGAAGCAGAGGCAATGTGTGCCTACCTCAATGCAGAAGGACTTGTTGATGGCTGCATTACCAATGATGGAGATGTTTTCTTATATGGAGCTCAAACAGTTTATAGGAACTTTGCGATGAATGCTAAGGTAGTGTACCTCATCCTGTTCTCACCATCTCTTTAGGCGCTTCCCAAAAATGTAAAGACAAAGAAGGGATTTGAAATAATTACTTAGATATTATTATTTCATAGGTGAGTTTTTCTAAAGCAGTATGTTTAAGACACAGACGTTTTGTTCGATTTATTGTCAATTTGTGTGTTGAATGTGAGAGTAAAACTACTGAATTGAAGAATACTTAAGTTATTGTCTGTGTTTGTAGTGTCTAGTGATGCATAATATAAAGGGACGTAGCAACCTTTGATTCCCACCCCCTCACCAGCCCCATCCCCCTCCCCCTTTTTCTCCTCTACAGTGGAGAATTTTAGTGAAGTAATTGCTTCCTATAAATTTACCATTAGGGCATATGGGAGTGGTCAACCTCCTAGGTCTAATAAGTGTTCACATGCTGTGTCTTAAAGGTTTATTTTATTATGAATATATTTACAATTAATAAAATTAGTCTCTAATTGAACATGAATAAGGTTTGATTGTACATTTATATCATAATTTATGACACTGAGTGTTCATTTGTTCGGAATGTATTTTTCCAGACCTGGCAAAAAGCAACCCCAAATTTTTGTAATTTATATTTTTTCTCTGTATCATAGAAAGGAATGCATATGTTCTGTCTAGTGAATTTAACAAGAAAGTGGAGGAAAAATGATATAGAGATTGGAATTTTAAATAATGTTCAGTTGAAGGACTTGTTAAGAAAACACTTCAGTAACAGGAGAAAAATCAATAGAAAAAAATGCTGTGAACAGTTAACTTTTAAAAAAATCAAGTAGCTAAAGTTGATGGATGATGACTTGCTTTGGTGGCACTGTGTTTGGGTTCTGTCTTGACCTGATATGCTGTATCATTTAGCACCAAAAATGAAGGTGGCCTCAGTCTTTTAATGTACTTTGTTATTTACCTAAGTCAATACAAAAAAAATAATTTGTGTTTGTCTGGCAGGGGCATCTCTTCCAGAGCACTGGATTATTTTGGGCTGTTGGCATGTGTGGTGTTTTTATTTTGCTGGGTGAGCAGGGCATGGAGGCAATATTCTGTGTTTTGATTCATGTTAATCTTGATTTCATGTTGTTATGTTTGAGTCTCTCTACCCTTCAAAGTTTCAGGAGTTCTATAGCTCATGTCTAATATTCTAGGTAACATTTTAATTATTTTTTTCTTTTTTTTCTCAAGTAGCACATTGAAATGTTTACATAGATTTTAAAAACTGCAGTTCCTGAGATGATTTGCACAGCCAATAGTAATGTTAGTTTTGCCACACTTTTTCTACAGGTCGCAAACAATAAAAACACCCCTTGGCTTATTTTAGGTTTTTTTAACAGTTGATGCCTATACTTAAAACATGAAATTCCATAACTGTTGTTGTTCATGTGTTGTCCATGAATAGCTTTAGGAATTTAAATTGATGCTGGTTTTTTTTCTCTCAGACCCATCTTAGATGATAGACCCATTTCCTGCAGATGTGGGTGAATAGGGGTGGGTAAGCAATCATAACTGAATGTGACTCAGGGCAATTGCTTCCTTATGTTACAGAAATAACATGTGCAATGAATTTCTCTTGCAGGATCCACATCTTGACTGTTACACAATGTCCTCTATTAAGGAGAAGCTTGGTTGTGACAGAGAGTCTTTGATTGGGCTAGCTATTCTTCTCGGTTGTGATTATCTTCCAAAGGTAAACAATATAATTATTTTTTATTAGGTACTTACACTGCCTTGAAAATCAATAAACTGTGTCAACGGTGATGGGTTCATGCTGACAAAACTGTATGCAGTGCATAATTACTGAGTTCTAGTTGAAGAAGATGCTTGGTAAGGTGCTGTAAATTTTATTTGCGAGGGCTTAAAGATAATCAAAATGCTTCATCTACATGAATCTTTCTAAAGCAGTTATGTGTAATTCCAGACTTGGTCTATAACTGAAGACAAAAGTTTAGCTGTTGATTACACTGAGCAAAGTTGTGAAAATTCATTTGTTTGTGAGGATGCTTTGTAACTCTGTAAGTACATCCCTGGTAGGGTAGCTGTGGAAAATGAGTTTTGTCTATGGTGTTTGGAAAACTTAGTAGCGATTGTTTTAACCTGTAGTTATTAGTGTTGCCAGTTCTGTATGCAGTTTTGATGTATCCCCTTTTAGTTCTATTATTTGTAAATACATTATTTATTGAAGAAGTCACCTACTTCAAAGTTTGCCTAATGAATGAAGTGAGAAGTATCTCACTCGTTACTACTTCACTGTTTTTTTTCTGTGAGCTCTGGAATTTTTTGGGGTCTTTGAATAGAAGCTGTTGTAATGGCTGTTACAAGTGGAAAGGAAGTCGGATGAAACTCGATTTCTATACAGTTCATTGTACAGTGACTTTGGGCAATGGTTGCTCCCATTCAGGCTTACAGTGTATATCTAGTTATGCTTTAAATATATTGTGTTCATATATATATGTTTGATAAAACTGTCATTTTAAACTAGCTGATAATGCTGAATCTCTATTTTATTTTTTTCTTGTAAGACTTATTACTGTTATAGAAAACATTAAATAGTTGTTTACTATTATTATACATTTATTTTATAAGAATTATGATAATAATAGGAAGTTTAAAAACCTAGTGACTAAGAAGTGGTTATTGTAATGGAAGTAGCAACTCCTGGCATGCCAGGTTCTTGCGTATTCCTAAGGTGAAACAATTATGTAATGACAGATAGGTATTTTGAGTTACTGCAGCCTATTAAAGTGGATGATGATGCATAAGCAAAGTGGATGAAGATAGAAACTTCTAACAAAAGCTGAATTACAGGAATGCATTGGGATGGGGATTGGCAGAACAGAAAAATGAGAATACTACTCTATAATTGTACTTTGTTAAATATATATCAAGCTGATGCTTTCGTTGCAGAAGCTGACTCTCTATCCAAGTGTCTGGCTGCAGTCCAATGAGAACTCCTAATAGGTTTTGAATGTACGTTTATTTCACATGGTTGCATAATTCAGTTTGCCATTACAGCTGAAGAAAAATAAGATCAGACTAATTTGTAATAATGCTGTAGAAAGCACACTCAATACAATATTTTTTGGTCAACTATACTGATTCTTGGCAAAATAAGATTGAAAGAGTAACTGGAAAAGCAGTATGTGCATTTTAAATCATGAATTATTTTGGGTTAGAAAGGAGCTTTGAAGCTAGCCCAACACACCTGCAATGAGCAGGACATTTTCAACTGAATCAAGTTACTCAGAGCCTCATCCAACTTGATCTGAGCTGTTTCTGGGGATGGGGCATCTACCACCTCCCTGGGCAACCTGTTGAATGTTTCACCAACCTCATATAAAAAAAAAACTTCTTCCTTATATCTAATCTGAATATTTCGTCTTCCCAGATTAAAACCATTTCCCCTAGCGCAACAGGCCCTACCCCTACTGAAGAGTCAGTTCCCATCTTTCTCCTAAGTCCTCTTTAAGTATTGAAAGGCCTCATGTCATGATTTAAACCCAACCACACAGTCTCTCTCACCCCCCCTTTCTTTCCTTCCCCCACCCCACTCCCAGAGGGATTGGGAGGAGAATCAAAAAAATGTAAATCCCACGGGTTGAGATAAGAACACTCCATTAACTAAGGTATAACACAAATCACTACTGCTACAACCAATAATAATAATGATAAGAGAAATAACAAGGGACGAGAATACAATACCACCTGCCAAAATGAGCCTGACCCCGAAGAGAGCCAGCCCTTCTGGGTAACTCCCAGTTACCTCCCTGGGCATGATGTGCTGTGGTATGGAATACCTCTTTGGTTAGGTTGGGTCAGGTGTCCTGTCTGCTTCCTCCTGGCCTCCCCACCTGTGGCAGAGCATGAGACTCACAAAGTCCTTGGTCAGAATGAACATTACTTAGCAACAACTAAAAAACATCAGTGTCATCAGCTCTGCTCCCAGGCTGAAAGTCAAAACACAGTGCTGCACCACCTACTAAGAAGGAGAAAAATTGGCTGTTACTGCTAAACCCAGGACAGTATCCACCCCTTATTCCACACCATTCATATCATGCTCAGATCCCATCTTTTCAATATGTCATCGCTCTTACATATATATATACCTCTGCATACACACACAGGCAGAAAGAAAGAGATCATTTCTTAGTGCATGGACCAATCCCTATAATGCTGCTGAGTCCATTCTATCCATGATGTTAGGTTCCATCCCTTGTAACAGTCTTTCAGAGTAGAAGAGGTTGCGTGCAGTTCTTGATCGTTGCCTGCTGATGCTGATCGTTCCTTTACTACAGAACTCGTATAGTTCTATCAAAGTTCTTTCTCTGTTGGGATGATGGTTAGAGGGAAGTCAGGGCCAGTCGCTGGTGACCTGAAGACATCTAGTTGATGGGCTATGAAAGTATTACACAGCAGGCAACAGCATACAGTTAAGTTCATTGGCTGTTTTCCCCTAAAATCAAATCCCCTTGAGGTATACATCGGACTTCCCCATCTTCCCAGATTACCCACCAAGTATATCCAGGTCCCTGAGCAAAAGCAATCCCACAAGTGGGTTTGCCTTTACCTGAAACAGGAATAACTCAGACTCTTCCCAGCAAATTCTTCATGTGCATCACAGGAACTTTGTCCCCCTCTGCAGTATGTAAAAGTTCTGACTGGGCTGGGCCAGCCCTGTTGGCAGGTCCTCTAGTGTTGACCAACCAGGTGGCCTTTGGTGTGTATCCCAGTGCTTGAAAGTTCCCCCACCTATTGCTCACAGTGTGGTTTTTAACAGCCCATTGTACCATTCGATTTTCCCAGAGGCTGGTGCATGGTAGGGGATGTGATATACCCACTCAATGCCATGCTCTTTGGCCCAAGTGTCTATAATGTTGTTCTGGAAATTAGTCCCATTGTCTGACTCAGTTCTCTCTGGGGTGCCATGTCACCACAAAATCTGTTTCTCAAGGCTCAGGATAGTGTTCCGGGCAGTGGCATGGGGCACAGCATGTGTTTCCAGCCATCCCGTGGTTGCTTCCACCATGGTAAGCACATGGCGCTTGCATTGGCGGGTTGGTGGGAGTGTGATATAGTCAATCTGCCAGGCCTCCCCATATTTATACTTCAGCCATTGTACTCCATACCAAAGAGGCTTTAACCGTTTGGCTTGTTTAATTGCAGCACATGTCTCACACCCATGAATAACCCAGGCAATAGTGTCCATTAAGTCCACCCCTCAATCACGAGCCCATCTGTGTGTTGCATCTCTGCCCTGATGGCCTGAAGTGTCATGGGCCCACTGGGCCAAAAATAATTCACCTTTATGTTGACAATGTAAGTCCATCTGAGCCACTTCAATCTTAGCTGCTTTATCCACTTGTTGATTGTTCTGGTGTTCCTCAGTGGCCCAATTCTTGGGTACATGGGCATCTACATGGCGTACCTTCACCGTCAGGTTCTGCACGCAGGCAGTGATATCTTGCGACAGTGCAGCAGCCCAGATGGGTTTACCTCTGCACTGCCAGTAGCTCTGCTTCCATTGCTGCAACCACCCCCACAGGGCATTTGCCACCATCCATGAGTCAGTACAGAGATAAAGTACTGGCCACCTTTCTCGCTCAGCAATGTCCAGGGCCAGCTGGATGGCTTTCACCTCGGCAAACTGACTCGATTCACCCTCTCCTTCAGCAGTTTCTGCAACTTGTCGCTGATGACTCCATACGGCTGCCTTCCATCTCCAATGCTTTCCCACAATATGACAGGACCCATCAGTAAACAAAGCATACTGCTTTTCACTTTCTGACAGTGTATTACATGGTGGGGCCTCTTCAGCATGCATCACCTCGTCCTCTGGTGACATTCCAAAATCTTTGCCCTCTGGCCAGTCCATAATGACTTCTAGAATGTCTGGATGACTGGGATTTCCTGTTCGAGCTCGTTGTGTAATTAGTGCAGCCAATTTACTCAATGTAGCATCAGTTGCATGATCTATAGAGGAGACCCTGCTTTTTAAACATCCAGCCCAGCACAGGCAACTGGGGCTGTGCTTCAGTGCCAATCACTTCCGAAGCAGCTCAAACCCCTTCATAGGCTGCCAGTATCTCTTTTTCAGTTGGGGTACTTTAGCTACTGCTAAACCCAGGACACCCCAATAAGGTCTCCCTGTACCTCCAGGCTGAACAACCCCAATTCTCACACTGGCTTCATAAGAAAAGTGCTCCAGCCTTTGGATCATTTTTCTGTTCCTTCTCTGGTTGTTTTGAATCAACTGATTTTCACTCTTCAATATGTCTAGGGGTGTCCTGGTTTTGGTTGAGATAGTTTATTTTCTTCCTAGTAGCTGGTACAGTGTTTTGGCTTTAGTATGAGAATAATGTATATAATACACTGTTTTAGTTGTTGATTAGTAGCGCTTACACTGACCAAGGACTTTTCAGTCTTTCATGCTCTGCCAATGAGGAAGGAGCACAAGAAGCTGGGATAGAGCAGAAATAGAACACCTGACCCAAACTAGCCAAAGGGGTATTCCATACCCCAGCAAGTCATGCCCAGTATTCAAACTGAGGAGAGTTACCTGGAAGGGACTGATCACTGCTCTGGTTGGACTGGGTATTGGTCCATGGGTGGTGAACAACTGTATTGTGTATCGCTTCAATTTTCTTTTTATTTGCTTACACCCACAGCCTCTCTTACATCCTTCCCCCCCCCCCCCCCCCCATTTTATTATCATCACTGTTGTTATTATTGCTGTATTTCATTTTATTTCTGTTATTAAACTGTTCTTATCTCTACACATGAGTTTTTACCTTTTTTTCCTCCCCACCCTACGAAGGGGAGGAAGGGATGAGTGAGCAATTGGCTGTACAGTACTTAGTTAAATGATAGGAAGGGGTTATGACAAAGTTCTGGATTTCAGTCTATAAGCTAGGTTCCAGAAAAGGAACCTCCAAGGCTGGTTGGACAGGGCTCTAAATAACCTTATCTGTGTTACACTAGTAGTACACTGTAGTATGTCACTTTCTCTGATGTTAGAACTTCGTTAAAATTTATTTTTCTCAATTTATTCTCAACATCCAGGGCAATTTTTTAAGTTTTCTACTTAATGTTGTGGAGGCAGTTTTTATGAAAATCTCAATACTTTTCTGGTTTTCATTAAATAATATTTCATATTTCTGTTTCTATAGGGCATTCCAGGGGTTGGAAAGGAACAAGCTTTAAAGTTAATTGGGACTTTGCAAGGTCAAAACTTATTACAAAGGTAAAATTAAAATTTAGGTTGTATGGTGATGTACTTTGATTTTATTCAAACTTGCAAATATGTACTTCAGCTCCAGGGTAGTTTGTAATACTTTAGTTTGGGGGGGTAAGAGATTACCATGTTCTTTACTTTACATTTGCTAAATGAAGTGTGTTTTACTAGACAAGCTTCTTAATTGAAACATTAGCTGGTTCCTAGCTCTTGAGCTAGCATATATAAGCTGATATATTGGAAAGGAAGTCATAGGGACTGATGAGAGACTTTCGCTGGTTTTATTTGGGTTGTGGATCAGGACATGAGATACCAAAGGTTTTCCCTGTTTGTTATCATAATGTATGTGTCTATACTAGAAATCCAACAATCAATCATAGAATGTACTGTAAAAAAAAGTCATTGTAGAAATTCCATTTTCATTGTAAAATAATAAAAAAGATAATCCCTTTAATTAGAAAACTGCTTCTTTGATAGATCCAATATTTCTAAATCCTTTTAATATCATCCTTTTAGATTTGAGCAATGGAAAGAACATTTTCATTATGATAATAATCCACCTTTAGTTGCTAAAAGTGTAATTCACTGTTCTGAGTGCCATCATCCAGGTCAGTTTGAAGAGTGCTGAATTTAATTTCTAGCCTGATTATTTACTCTTTGTTTTGGGGAGAGGAAGGGGATTGGTTTGTTTTGGTCTGGGGGTATTTTTATGGATAGCATTAAAAACTGCTTGTCATTCAGCTTGTAGGCTGTGTTCCTGTTTTCAGTATTATTTATATGTATCTTTATATAAATAATTTGAGGCTGGGCACCACCTTTCTTCAAGTGTGAAGGTAGTTGATAGCAGATGAAATGTTACCACAATGCTGTTACATGTTCCCAGATATTTACGCTTTTAATACTGTCAGTGAAGAAATTATACTATACTGACAAGCAGCTATTTCCTTAGCTGCCCAAGTTGGTCTTGCATCGAGAGAACTGAATCCATTAGCATTGCTGGATTTTGCTGCAGTGTCTTCTTAAAATGAAATTAGTATTAAGGAACCTCATTTTGTTAGCATCTTTGATCGGTGAACTCATTCAAACCCATCACTTGGAGAAAGAAAGCCCTGTTTCAAATAAGTTACTTCTATTTGCCAGTTTGTCACAGACCACTTCTGTAGTCTGGGGTAATAAAGTTTTCAGCATAAAGTCTGAACCTGTTGGGGAAAATGTTTTCCAAAAAAAATGAGAGCTTGATTGTATTTGTTAGTTTTCATTGTAGATATATAAATACAACTAATGCACTTAGATCAGCTTATAGCTAGTATTCATATCAGATTCATACCTCTTCTAAACATTTGTATATTTGGAGATTTTGGAAACCTTTTTTTGCCTCACACTTGTGCATCTGCTTCTATAGGATCTTACAAGGAACATGGGCACAGTGGATGCAAATTCTGTGAAAGCACTAGATACTGCAAACCCAATGACTCCAAGTACTGCTGCTCTTGTGAATGGCATCAGTTAGAGCGAGTGAAACAAGCAAGTGCAGTGGAGGACAGTATCAGAAAGTAGGAATGTCTTGAGAATTGAACTGCTTTTCCTTGCATTTTTTTTAATTTATATTTGGTTCCTAACACATCTGTTTTACCTGCAGAAAAGCTAACAGTTGTGAGGGCTTTCCATTCTCTCAGGTAACAAACAAGCCTATTTAAAGATTAAATATTTTTCATCAGTTACTTGAAATTTCATTTTTTTGCTTTCTCTTAAACTGCTCTTTTTGTTCTATCTCAAGGTCATCCAAGAATTTCTTGTAAACAAGAACAAATTAATCAACATAAAGGAATGTCGAAGGCCAAATTTATTGTCATTTCAGGTATATAACAAAATACTGGACATTCAGCTCTGTAATTTTTTATTAAGTATTAATATTTTTATTAGTAGGGCAGGCATCTGTGATTTTGAACTTCACTGGTAATTTTAGTGGAAATAAGAATTAAATAATCTTGCTACAACTTCCTAATATACCTCATCTTGAAAGTCTAATCCGTTGATACTAACAGTATGTAAAAAAGCAGAATTATAGAAATGTAAAATGGTTTGGGCTGGAAAGGACCTTAAGATCATCTAGTTCCAACCCTCCTGCCATGGACAGAGTCAGCTCCCACTAGAAAGAGTACTCAGAAAAAAAGGTCACTTGCTATTGTTTTGGTTTTCACTTTCCAGTATTACTAGCTACTACATAGCTATCTAAACATGATACCTAATAACATAAAAAACTTTTACAGTTTTGGGTGGGATTTTTTTTTTTTATTCTGACAGATATTTGCTTCTGAGAAGATGGAATGGAGCAAACATTATGCTTGTAAGAAACTGTTAGTACTACTGACATATTATGATATGATCCAGAGAAAATATGGATACATTGATTCAAAACAAATGCAGGCAATCCGGTAAGGTAGCTTGATTTCTGGAACTTAATATGTTTTCTTCTGCTGGTGGATGAAAAATAATGGGGTTTTACCTCCTTTGCAGAAATACAATGCTTTTCTTCCATCTCTGTTTCAAGCTGTATGATCATGTTGAATAGAGATAAAAATTTAGATCAGAATGCCAATTCTTACACTACTGCTGCACAGAGTAATATATACAGCAGTTTCCTTTCAT
This sequence comes from Melopsittacus undulatus, assembly GCF_012275295.1. NCBI lineage: Eukaryota > Metazoa > Chordata > Aves > Psittaciformes > Psittaculidae > Melopsittacus > Melopsittacus undulatus. The sequence continues at coordinate 24,541,247 of NC_047529.1, read as the reverse complement.
TCTAACTGACAACGCCTGCTTTTTCCTATGCTTACTTTCTGTTCTCTTTCTTTGGATCTGCACATGAGATTTAGCAATATAGGATTGATCCTCTTCTCAAGTTCTTAGCAGAGTTTAATTGATTTCTGTGATTCAGAATAAGAGCCTAGGCTTAGAAATGATCATCTGCAGATTCAGTCATGGTCTCTTATTTCTTACTGAGCCTACCAACTGTCATTGTACTGTGTGTCTGATGAAATCATTGGCTTAGGTTTCTATTCTGCTACCTCTTCTCAAAACAACATTTTAATTCATTACTGTTGCATTAAGGAATATAAAAATGGCCAAGTATGCTGTTTCTAAAAATCATTATGCAGGGAAAAAAGGGAAGATAATCATGTGATTACTTTCCCCAGAATATTTTCCCATCATCCAGAATTCTGTTAATCAGGGATTTTCTGGGCCATAATTAGTATCTGCATATTCTGCCAGACCTCTAATGTATATATATATTTTTTTTCTTTTTTATGATCTAATCTTCTTAAACTTATGTGAATTTCCATAATCTACAGTGCCTGTTGGCAAATCTCAACTGCACTGTGTGAAGGAAATTGTGACTTACTTTAGTATCTGGTGATTTCCTTTTCAAAATTAAACCCAAATTCCCCCTTTCCCTCCAAATTCATGTATTATAAGAAGGTTAATAGATTTTCCATATTCTTTGATGCTTTTCAAAATTTTATAGACTTTAATTTTTGTGGGACAGAAGTACAGTCTATAGCAATGTGATAGTATCTCTTCTGTGTTGACGTGTCATAGTTTGTTGAATTGTTATTTGCAGAGAAGCTGTTCTGTTCAGTGCTACCTTTAAAACAAGTGGAGAGACTGGTTGGAGGCTACTTTTTAAACAGATTGGGTAGATGAATTGCCACCATTTACCTTGATGTGCAAATTAATTGGCATACTCTGTTTATAACACTTTCTACTGTTTCAAGAGTTTAGAAGACAGATAACGCATGCTCTAGAAGATTTCTTTTGTTAAGAAGTGTTTAAAAATGCAGTAATGATTCAGCAGGAGCCTCTTTACATGCGGAATACTATTAAACTGGAGCGTAGATAATGCTTTTAGTGTAGATAATGACTTTAGAAAATCTCATAAAGACTGTCCCTGCTCAGCTCATGTATCTTCCTTCATACTCTGATGCAAAAGATACAAATGACCTTGTCTGGTCATTCAGAAAATTACTGTCTGTGGCAACAGCTTCTCTGGGGGTTTAGAATCATTTAAGTGACTAGATGATCTTAAGGTCCTTTCCAAACCTAACTATTCTATGATCCTATGTTGGAAAAGACCTTTAAGATCATCAAGTCCAATCATTAACACAGCACTGCCAAGTCCACCACTAAGCCATGTATGTCCCCAGCTGCCACATCTACACATCTTTTAAATACCTCCAGGGATAGTGACTCCACCACTTCCCTGGGCAGCCTCTCCAATGCTTGACAACCCTTTGCTTGAATAAATTTTTCCTAATATCCAATCTAAACCTCCCCAGGCACAAGTTGAGGCCATTTTCTCACATCACCTGTTACTTGGGAGAAGAGACCAACACCCACCTCGCTACAATCTCTTTTCAGGTAGTTGTAGGGAGCATTGAGGTCTCCCCTGAGCCTTCTTTTTCCAGACTAAACAACCCAGTTCCATCAGCCACTTCTCATAAATCATCTGCTCCAGACCCTTCACCAGCTTTGTTGCCCTTCTCTGGACATGCTCCAGCACCTCAATAGTCTTACAGTGAGGGGCCCAAAACTGAACACAATATTCAAGGTGTGGCCTCACTAATGCCAAGTACAGGGGGACAATCCTAGTCCAGCTAGCCAAGCAATTTCTGATACAAGCCAGGATGTTCTTGGCCACCTGGCCACTCTGCTGGCTCATATCAGGCAACACTCCCAAGAGACCCAAAATTTAAGGTGCAGTGAAGAGTACCCCCATCCAAGCCATGAGCAGACAGTTTCTCAGGGAGAATGTTGAGGGAAGAAGCATCAAAGGTTTTACTAAAGTCTAGGTAGACAACATCCACAGCCTCTCCGTCATCCACAGAGTGGGTCACCTTGTCATGAAAGCAGATGAGATTAGCCAAGCAGGAACTATCTTTCAGGTAGGTTAGTTGAAGATAGTAAGCTGATGTTTGTACAAGTCTGTGTTATGGTTGTCTGTCTCAGAATAGCTTTTTGGTTTCTTGTTATGCTCTGGTGAGCTGCATCATTTAAAAAAAGATAAATGTTTCAGCACTCAATTCTAGACCCTGTGTAACTTATAAGAAGAAGTAGCATATTTTTTAAAGGTGTATTTATTTTACTCTTACAAGAATATTTTTTCCCCTGAATCATTACAAATTAGAGCATTAAAATATATTTAGATATTTTTCATTTCCTGTTTAAACAAAATATTTTAATGGCCGCTTTTTTGTTCTTGCAGGATAGTCAAGACACGTGTTAAAAAAGGAATTCCTTGCTTTGAAATTGAGTGGCAAAAACCAGGTTGGTCTGTTTCTATGTACATTATGGAAAAAAAACTTAATAGAAAAGGAGCATGCTTTAAAGAGTAGAAGAATTTGATGACATTATGAGGCAAAGAAATGTAGGTTGGATTGGAAACTGTTCTATGAAAACAATAGAAAATATGCATCAAATTTCACATACTCTGAAAGTAAAATCAGTGCTTAAAAAAATTATCTAGAAAACATGGGACTTTATCTTCAGGTACTTCTTCTGGTACATTTTAATAAGATCTGGACTCTATTAAAATACAGAATCTTAGTTCACTATAAATAGCTGAAGCTGTATCTGTTTCCTAGCTAGGTATTTTTCTGTGCTGACAAACTTCTCCCTTTAATGTGCCCAGGAAACTAGCAAAAAGAAAAAAGCTTTACTTGCAGCTAAATCTCAAACATTATGCTATTGACCTTTTCACATACCTTCTTTGTACGCAAATCTTTTGTTCTTTGTTTTTCTTACTGCCTACTTTGATAGGTATGTATATACATGTCTAATGTGCGTTCATTATTTTTTTAGAACATTATGTTGATGAAGAAGATGAGCCTGCAGAGTTGTTTGTAGTCACAGTAGAAGAGGAGTCTTTGTTTCAGGCTGCTTATCCTGATATTGTTGCCCTTTATCAAGCGGAAAAATCAGAAGTTAGGAAAAAGAAACAGAAAAGTAAGTCCAAAAGCATATTTCTTATGAGCTTTTGGGTCTTGAGTACATGAAGCAAAAGTAACAAACATTTGTCTCACCATTGAACAACATCATATTTTGTCAAGATCAGGTCATATCTTCCAGGGACTGCTTTTATCTTACCATTTTATACTTGTAATACTAGGAAATCTGAACTGTGGTTAATACACCATTTTGATATGCCCTTTTTCCATTTTATTTTTTTCAGACAGAAAAGGCAGACCAAAAGAAAAGGAATTATCAAATGTTTATGATGAAGTTACCAATCTTCTGTCTCAAATGAATTTGAAAGCCAGATGTGGAATTCTTCCCGTGCAGGAATCAATGCTGGACAAAGAAAAAGACCAGCTACACCAGGGAAGTACTGAATCAAAAGAGACAGTGTTAGCTGCAGCTTCCTGCATATCTACTGTTCAAAAGCCAGCATCAGCAGCTCTTCTTCCTCTGACTGCATCATGTTACTCACTCTTACAGAGTACGGTGCCTGACTCATCTGTATTGCCAGCACAGTTTACTAAAGGTTCAGGGATGTCAGCAGCTTCCTCTATAACATCTGGTCTACAGCTGAGCAGTATTGATTGGGAAGGAACCTTCTTCAGTGGTTCACCAGCACATGGGGGTGATGCCCAAGATCCAGCAGCTAACTTAACTACATGCATAAAACATTCACGTCCACTGGATCATGAAACAGTGAGAAATAGGTCAGAATATTCTGATGCTATGCAGTCTGATCAGCATCTTTTGGATAGTGCAGATGATTTGGTTTTGAATGATGCTATTGGGCAACTTCAGAAGCAGTCTTTAACTGAGAAAATACTTAAGAACACTTCCATGCCATCAAAGCCTTTGTTGTCTGCAGGTATAACGCAACTGGAGCCTTTGAAATGTTTTAAACAAACAGAAGAAACATTGAATCTTGATGAAGATTACATCCCCTTTTCATGTCAATTAAATAAAATGGTGCAGGAAAGTAAAAACATGCTATCAGAAAAAAGCACAGAGGATTCCAGTGTGCACATTTATCAAGATAAGTACAAAAGAGATGACAGCCTGGCTGGAATGATGCAGAAAGGCCGTAATATAAGCAGTTCAACATCTCTAGCCCTCAGCTGGCAAACAACAGAGACACTTCATCCTGGGTACGAAATGCATCAAGTCTCTCAAAAGCCAGAAGATGTTGTAACTGGCTGTCACATTGAAAAAGCTTATATGCAAGCTACTTGGAAAACTTCTTTTAAGAAGAGTGTGTGTCAGAACAGGTGTTCTTCTAGTGAAGACAGTGATGATGGGAACATCAATAAAAATCAGATTTATGAGCAGCAAAAAGGGCAACCGAACCATGGTCAGTTTAAAAAATGTTTTACAAAGAAAAGGAGTAACATTGTTTCTGGCAAAAGAACAAACAGTGACTCCGTGCTTATAATTGAAGGGAAGGAGAAGCCAACCTCTTCAAAAAAAGATGGTAATAGTTTCTCATTGCAAGAAACTCCAAAACCGTCCTCTTTAAGGGATGTTAATTGTTTCCAAAGTCCAGAGCAGCAGTTTGAGAGTTTGGGTTCTGGCCCCACACAGCAAGCCAAAGGTGCTCTTCTGTCTTATGCATGGGCAGACAGTCCCCTTCCCCTGTCTGAAAGACTAAAAAGAAGAATCCAAATCAATTAGGTTCTCCATAAAATACATCATGGTAACAATGAACTCTTAATCTTCAGTTCTTACAAAGTTCTTTCTCAAAGCTGCAGTATGATCTGTCAATTTTAAGTGGGCACTGGTTTGATGAATGGAAGTGCTGTGAAATACCACATAACTGGACCTTAAGTTTGAAACCAAAATGTTAGCAAAAATTCAGATAGCTGATTATAGTCAAGTATGAGTTATTCTGGACTTGATTACATTCTGAACTTGATACTTAAGCATTGGCATATAGTATACAAGAGAACAGGGAGGTTTATATATGAAATAAGGGGTTTTCCACTGATTCTGTGTACAGCTATTAGTCCTTCTGCTTATAAAAACAGACTTACTAAAATAGTGCTGGCGCTGCTGTTGGATATTCTTAATAAGACAGTGATAACAGCTCTTTCCAAGTGAAATTTTCCATTCTGCTCCACTAACTTAATTTTGCTAGTTTTAAAATGGGTTTCAAAATCCTGGGATGCTGATTGTATTGATTATCTCTGAAGGACCAGATAGAGATGCACAGCAGATGTACCTTGCAGATGTACCCTTTCAGGGTAGCTAAATTTATATCTGCCATGCCCTATAATAAACTGTTCTTTGAGTGTGTGCATCTTCCAAAGAATGGAATAAGCAATGTAAGAATATTCTGGTTTTGTACCTGCCATGTCTAATATGTAAGGAAATTTTATGGCTGTTTTAATCACACATTTATAGTTTGGGGCATTTTTTTCTTTAATAAAATACGAAATACCATCTGAAGCTCATACCGACTTACCCTAGAATGAAGGGTAAGTTGCAGAAATCTAATTATTGTATTGCAGATTCTTCAAATAATATGTAAATGTTTGTTTTAAGACGCAGAAGTTGTTTACAATTACGGTTTTGAAGGTGTTCTTCCTGCGTCTTTATCATGGAAGCCACCTCTGTTCATACATAAAAAAACTTGTCTTCAACAGCTTATTAGAAAATGCCTTCTTGCCTGTGTTTAGGTCTGCATAACTTTTTCTATGGACCAACCAGAAGGAAGGCCACTCTTACCAACAGAAATTTAGTATATCCATGCCTTAATGAAAGTGTTAATTGTTTATTCCTAAAGGCCAAGGCTTAAAAAGTTGGAAAGCTAAATTCCAGATGTGCTTAAGGAAGGTATAAGTAGCCTATAGATAATACAATCTATAATTAGCCAAAATGATAGTTCCTTATTTCATCTGTTGGCAGATGGAGAAAGCTTATTTGTAGTTTATTTTCCAAATGAGAAATTTCTTATGGAAATGAGAAAAATCCAAAGTATTTTGAACTTATTTTCAGTTTTGAAGATGGTCTCTCTCTATTGGAGGCTCTTAATCACCCAGATGGTGTGAGAGGGTAGCTAGAAGAACAAAGTTTCTAAGGAGAGTAAGAGTAGCAGGCACCTGGGGACTGTAAATGGAGAGATTTTCCTTATGCAGTGGTCAGTAGTGGAGAGATCAGACCATTGTTTTGGAAAAAACAAGGTTCTTTGTTATGTATGATTCTTTTCTTTCCTCCTGATTTTGAATACTGAAAGCTGGAATCAAGAGTTTGAATTTTCTTTAATAAAAATACCAACATCATGTGGATGACTTCTCTTTGGTCCCTCCCAGCAAACAGGAATGCACTCTTGTTGGAGGGATCATGCAACTTCAGTGTGAGTTCCTGTGGTTTATGATTTTCTTTTCAACTGGGGGCCTGGAGTAGGTATTAGAGGGTTTTCTGGTGGTTTCTTTAATCTGACTGTGATGGCTGCTTTAGTGAATGATTCACTGAAAATATTGTGCCAGAATTATGACAGGTTTGTTTTCTGGATGACAGAAACCAGAAAGCAGATATAAGATATTGAGAACTCTTGGGGGGAGAGGGGCCGGAAAAGACTGTTGCTGATTATCACTACAAATTGACTTGGTTTCATAAGTACAGTTCAAGCATTAAAAAATAACAAAACAGTTTTTTTCAGTTGCAGTGCATCTCAATTTTGGGCGAGTTTTCTGACACTACTTCAGAAACAGCAATAGAGGTGAAGACAACTGTGTAGGATGTCCTCTCTTGTGTAGACCAGCCTGAGTACTTCACCTGGTTTGTGGCTCATCATATCTGTGTCTTGCAGAAATACAGAGCAGATCCATGGGGTTATGTCTTAGCAGGATAAATGCTGTTATAAATATCATTATTTCCACTTACAAACAGCATTAAACATCTGCTTAGGTGTCACAAATATATTTAGCATAGCTTAAGACAGGAAACACTTTATGTTATTTGTGATTGTAACTTGCAGTTTCAGGTCCCATGAGGAATCAAGGAGAAAGGAAGATAAATACTGTGTATGTGGAATGTATACACAGAGAGCTAAGAAATACATAATGTAAAAAGAAACAACCTATTCCTCAGTGTCTGTGTATCACACTATCAAGCTACACATGCTCATTTTTCACTGGAAAATACAATTGAAATATTCACCATGTGTGAACATGCGTATCAGAAGGAAAAACTCCTTTTCATTGCTATTACCAATTTCTACTTCTTATATAGGATTGGTCACTCTTTTGCTAGTTAGCAGAGGAATTTCCTAATTTGAGAAGGGAGTCATTGAACTTTGAGGATTTGCCCAGCCTTGCTTCTGTGCTCTTATGCCAAAAAAGATTCTTGGAAATAGAGCGGTGAAGGAGACTAATGGCAGCTGTTACTTGAGACAGGATAGTCTTTTCATGTCTAAAAAGGTGTCAAACCCTGCCCTCTTATATCAGCAGATAAAAAGGAAACTGTGGTTAGAATATTATTGAGAGTTGTTAGAAACCAAAGTGCTACTGACAAAACAGTAAACTTGGTGCTAGATTTAGCACTTTTTTTCTTCAGGAAACAAAACACTTTAACTGTTTCAAGAAAATAAAATTACAATGGGAAACAGAACCACTCTTTGCAGTTCTTTTGCTCATGTATCCTGCATTATAGCTGCGTTAATACTGAACCTAATTTAACTTAGTAAAACTAATCACATATAAAACTAGAAGTTCTTTAAACCCAAACCTTGCCTCCACCCCCATCCTAATTTGCCTCGACAGAATTTGAGAGATTTTGTCACTTCAAAGACCAAGCACAGCTGGAAAAAGGGACATACCTTTGAAAATTTTGCTCCATGAAAGTAGCTGCTTTGACTAAAATTCTGGGATATTTAGAGTGAATTAGCTGCCCAACTACAGTGAAGGAAAAGAAGCTAACTAGGGATATTTTTAATGCTAAGATGGTGTAGAAATAGCTGTATTTTAATATCTTGTTTTAAAATGCAGTTCGCTTTGCTAGATCATCCCCTTAGCCAAGCTTGAAAACAAGTGAATTGCCCTGCCAAACACTCTTGACAAAGGTTGGATCCATGATAGGGTATGGGTATTTAGGACCTGGTGGGAGGAATTGTGAGCAAGGTCTGCTTTGGATAAATTTGTGGGCAAACTTACTAGATGAGCCCTTACATGCAGTCTTCCTCCATCCCAGTGTGCCAGTGTTGCCCTGGCAGTGACATCACATAGCACAGACAAGATACCCCAAACCCTATAAACTGTCCAAGTTTCGTCTGCTGCAAGCATATAAAATTTGTGGCCTTGTTTCAGGTCAAGTTCACACTGTCTTCCAGTCCAGCATGAAAGCCAGGTCTCAGAGCAACTTTAGCCTTTAAGCCTCTCTGTTGCTCAACCCACTGCAGTGTGTTGTAGACTTTTGCTTTGAATCTTTTGTGCTGGTGAGCTAAATCCACTGCTTGATCTGCAGCTGGGTGGAAAAGAGCGCTGTGCTCAGACTCAGATTCTTCAAAGCCTAGAGTTAAGCGGAACAAATTGCTCTGGGACTTGCAGCCACATGCCACACCTACTGCACAGGGGTTTTATAAGACTACGCAGACAAACACATTGCTAGTTTTCATAATTATTGGTCTCTTTACCAAGTAAGACCTGCCAGTCACAAACGTGGGAGATGGTCTGTTTTTTAATTAGTTACAATGCTGATGAGAAGCTCTTACTAAATAGATAATTTCAGTTGGAAAAGGTGATTGATTGGAATAACCTTCTGGGATAGTTAGGCAGCTCTGCCTTCATCCTCCCCATGCCTGGCTCCTGCATAATTTTTAGTAAGACACATAAAGCCCAACATCTACTTTTGCTTCTCTGTTACCTTGTTAAACTGAAAGTACTGGCTCTACAGCATGGTTTCAGATAGAGGTTTACATTTGCTACGTATTTATTTTGAACATCATGAGATGTATGGGATTTGTAGGTATTCTTAACATTGACTCCAAATGAAGGTGATGGGATTGCGCCCATACATCTCCAAGCACAAATACACCTTTATTCTGGTGTCTACTGATGTGTCATCATCAAAGAGGCTGTCACTCTGCTTTCTGGACTTTCCTTTGTTAACCTTTCCACAAATCCCAAATCTTACTGCTTGCAGATTGCTTAGAATTTGCAAGATAGACACTTGGGAAAAAGCCTTAGGATTTTTGTTTGTGATTTCTAAAGAAATACTATTTACAGTTGATTTTCTCCCAGTTTTACTGTCAGTTACTAGCTGTTAGGGTTGTTAGTACACTAACTGTAAAAATTTATAGAATATGTTACTCTGTTGTTCTAGGAATAGTCATTTTGTCAATCCTAGAAGAAAACATGACCATCACATGGTTAAGTTCTGAGATATATTGAAAGGAGGCAAGATTCATAATAATATTTGCCTTTTTTGGGGTTTTTTTTTGTTGATTGGTTGGGGTTTTTTCCAGCTGCAAAGGCCAAGTTTGATTCTCTTTACCAAAAACCCCCTTACACAGCACCATCTTTTCCAGCACCTCCCAGGGTGTAGTCTGATTTTAGTGTTTGGAAGGTGGGCTGGAGGGTATCCCATAATAGTTGATTGATTTCTATATAACAACCATATAGATTTCATAAATAATTTTCTAAAAGCCACTAATCTTTTTGCTTGTTCTGTTATCTGTAGCTCACCACTGAGGTCCTACAGAGAGGACATTCCTCTCCCCACATTGATAATCTGGAGAATATAACTGTGTAGATGAAGCATGTGGCTCTGGCACTGAAAGGGTTTGAATTTGTACACAGAATTGAAAAATTCCTTCAAGAAAAATATTTTTCCTCCAACAGCAGTAATAACAGTGGTGTGTACCTTGTGTCAGCTTCTTTGTGATAGTGTATTTATCGTGTAAGATACCAGCAACTTGGTGTTTAGGGTTTGGCTTTTGTTTGTTTGTTTCTTATTAAAAGAACAACCAGGGCATTCTCAGCACAGAAGCCCAAGACTTGGAACTGCTTTGACAGAATGGTGAATGGGGAAAAGCTTTCAAAGCTGTAGGGTCCTCTTGGTGTGCCATCCATGTAGGCATCTATATAAGCTTGTACAGCCTTCTTGTATGAAGATATGCCCCTAGTTTGTATATTGTGCTTAAGTGATCATCAAACTCAAAACCTAACCCAAGTAGATGACTGTGGAAGGATGAATGTTTCAGAGGGGAAATGTATCAAAACTTTGACCAACAGACCAAGTGAGGTACGAAGTGTCCCTGATGCAGGTAGAAGTTACCAGCACAGATGTTATGGGGAGCCTCTCCAGACCCAACCAGAGACACCTGAAGTCGCTTGCTGAGATCCAGATCCCCAGTAGCTCCCCTCAGACAGCTCCTTGTCCATCCTGGCCAAGAGCTTTCTAATCAAGGCATATCTTCTTTCAGGGTCCCAGTAAAGCTCACTTAACAAAACTTCCCTGCAATTGTTTTTTTATCATTAGAGGTCTAGGATTTCCCTTTATATGTAACAATTTTGCGCAGTTGTGGTTTGGTTTTTTTTTTAACTCTTGCTCTTCCAATCAATTAAATCAATCAAATATTCTATTACATCATTAAAAAAAAAAAAAGACATAGTACCTTTTAAGAAAATACTTATGTTTCCAGAATAATGACAGGATGCTATGGAGCCCATATAAATTAGTACACCTTAAAAAATTTCCCAGAATATAATTCTAGCTAAGAAGATAGTTGATAATTGTTAGTATATAAATCACAGTAGCTCATAGTGTGGCAATTAAAAAGAGTAGTTTATTTTAAGTACTGTTTTAATAAACTAATGTCATAGGTCTGGTTTTATCTTTAATAGCAACATTATGTGATCTCATATTTTATTTATGGATCGTTTGAAGAATTTGCCATGCAGATATTCTGATTAGTGGGCTATTGGGCCATTAGCCAAATAAATCTAACGGTAATAAAACTCACAGGAAGATAAATAGCTTTCTTTTTCTTGTTCTTTTCGGCCGATTCAGGCTAATTTAAGCCTTTCACAGAATGGTGATAATGAAGGATTTGTTCTCAGCAGCTCTATGGCAGGTGATTTGCATTTGAAAGTTTGACACATTTATAGGCCTTTGATCTTCTAGTGCTTGTGCCCCAGGTCAGACACCTACATACACGTTTTACCAGGTGGAAGATTTAGGAATAAAAGCAGCTCTAAAAGTCACTCTGAAGATGTACACTAGAAAAAATAATTACACAGTTTGTGTCTAGAAAATATTCTATTGCTGAATCTGAGTGGTCTTTATATAACACAAGACAAAATATATTTGAACTTCTCTTATTAGAGTTTCTTTGAGGCTAGGGAATGTCCTCATGGAAGATTTTAAAGGAATGCAGAGTCTGATAAAAATCCCATTGAGCTGTAAAGATTGGCTTCTTCTGTACGTTTGAATTTATTGTTGAAATGGAACTTCTCACTGTAGGACCCTTAAAGAATTTTAGCACGAAGCAAACTCAAGAGTGTGATAGCCCCATGGAGATATTTCTTAAATGTAGAATCATAGAATCGCAGAATCACCACATGTGAGCAAAATCAAGCTTATAACCTAGAATATATAAAGGATGTTCTTAATGTTTGCTTAATGACTCCAGAAGAAGTCGGGAGTCACAGGATTCACGAGGAACATAGCTGAATATTTGGAACAGGATTATTGTATCCCTCATGACTGATCCAGCAGAGACATCAGCTGATTATTTTAAATTTTAGACAAAGTGTTTAATTCCAGGTCTGTAAAGTCAGGGGCTCATTTCACTCTCATCTCAGGCTTGATTCCTGAGGGAGGCTGTGTTCACTAATTAAAACTTCCCTGCACGAATTTCTTTCCTGTGCCATAAGCAAATTATATTTCTCCAAACTGAGCTTCTCCTTTAAAAGAAGACAAGGCTTGCTAGGTTTCTTGGGGGAGGACAGCCTGTCTGATCTCAGAAAAACTCCAATGATGGAGGTGTCTAGCCAAATAGCTGGCTTCAAGCTATATGTTGTATTTGGGAGGATGCAGCTCACCACCCCCGAATACTCAGCCTTTTTAAAGCTGTGTAATGAGTATTGATTAGCCATTGTCTGAAGTACATTGAAAGTAGCAGGGACTATGTAAATGTTAGCTTAGTTTATACACACATTAAAAAGGAATCCCCACTAGCTATTTGAGTCCTTACCCTCCCTCCCACCCCACCCCCCCCCGGCCCCCCTTTAAAAGATGCTCCTTCAACAAAAGTTAACTTCACGTTGAAGGTACTTGAAAATTCAATTCCTGTAACATTTTGTTCTTCAAAAGAGACCTCTATCCATCTGTGCTTTCAACTCATCACAGAATGTCAGATATCAGATAAGAGCAAGAGACTGATGAGTGTGCATCCCAGCCTGACAGGGCAGGTCAATGTCAGGGAAATATTTTTTCCCCTCCTCTCCTCCTCCCTTTCCCCTTCTCTCTCCCTCTCCCTTTCTTTCTCCCTTTTCCCTCTTCTCTCCTTCTTTCTACAACCCATTTGCTACTATTTACCTTAGAAAATAATTTCTCTAGGGGCTCAGTTGGCTTAGAGCAATATCTAATTGGAGAATTTAGCTTTAATTGCTTTCTGATACTCTCCATTTTATGCAGTATTTTGTAATAGGGAATTGTCACAAGCTTTAGGTTGACCCTTATGGTGGACATCATATAGAAGATCTCAGCAGAGAGATAATCCCTCCCCCACAGACCTAAGGAAAAGAGATTTGGGAGAGCAGAAGCTGAAGATGCGGTCTCTTTAGGATCATGCAGGTCAGTAGCAGGGTGAACGACAGGACCTGATTTCCTGTCCATGTGATTGTGCTGTCTCTCCAGACAGTGCTTTACTGTCCTCCCAGATCTGCAACAAACTGGACCCTGAGAGCAGAATTTTAGCCAGGACCAGCTGCCCTCAATGTTTGTATACCTGCTGTTGTATAAGATCTACCTGCTTATTCATGCATGCGCTGATTTTACACATCCCAATTACCATTAACTAAGCAGGAACTTAGGCAGGGTGCAAACCAGATGTCTGTGTCTCATCAGTGACAAGGTGCCAGCAGATATACAGTTAAATGGGCTTGAGAGTGAAGACAAGCTTAAAGTTTAGTAATCCCTTTTCCTGCTAGCTCTACATTTCACCCTCTCTTTGTTCCATCTGTTAGATTTAAAAGCTTGACTCACTTTACCATACTAAGTTTTCCTGGTAGGAATTCAGGTTTTTTGCTCTCATGAGTTTCAAAACAGAAATGAAAAAAATATAAGAACTCTCTAAACAGCAGTGGCCTGAAGTAAATGACTTTCTGCAACTTTCTGCAACTTAACTGAGCCCCCATGTGTAACTATATACTGTAACTATAACTATTGTTATATACTATATAATTATAACTATTTAATCAATAACCTGTGCTTTGGACTTCCTGAAAGGCCTCTTTCAAGTGGATACTTAAATGTTTCCTGCTTTTAACATCAACTTTATCCATGCAACTGAGCAGATAAACAGAGCTGTATGATTTATATGGGTAAGGGATGTTACAAAAGGCATCATGTTCTACTGTCAGTACCAAGAAGCACCAAAAAAGTGAGAAAGAGACTGAAAATTCAATAAATGAAACCTAAAAAAAACCCAAAGCAAAACCAACAACGAGAGAGAAAAGATAGAGGAAAGAGGAAAAGAAATAATATTTAGTCATAGATGGGACAAGCTAGAGATAAAAAAAAAAATGAGAATGAAAACCAAAAGAATAATGAGGCAAAGAAAGGGAGCAGGGTCTTCAGTGGTGGAGAATAGACCTCTACACCATGCCCTTGTCACACAAACACAGTGGTCCAAAAATCTAATCAGACAGGAAAAGTATATTGGTACTTTCTATCACCATAAGTACAGCAGGAAACCTATAATGCATCATGGAAAGGTCAAAGGCACCACATCAGAACTTGATGTATTCATTGTCTCTCCTTCTTCCACTGTGAACTTCTGCGAAGAGCCTGGTTGTTCTTTTCACTCTCCCATCAGGGAGCTGCAGTCAGGGATAACGTCTCCCCTGAGCCTTCTTGTCTCCAGGCTGGACAGACTCAACTCCCTGAGCAATCCCCATAGGCTGTGCTCACCAGCCCCCCGGCCAGTTTGGTGATCCTTCTCTGGACTTGCTCACATCTCTCAACCCACCAGGTTCCCCAAGTCTTCTCAGAAGCCACCTCCTGTCCAGACACTCTGAGCCTGTGCTGCTGCATGGGGTTATCCCACCCAGCACAGGTGTTTGCATTCTCTTTCCTTACACCTCCCAAAGCTGCACCCAGATCATTTTATCCAGCCTGTCCAGGTCCCTCTGAATGGCAGCTCTGCTCTCCAACATGTTAACCACTTCCTGCATTTCAGTATAATCTGAAAAGCCCTGTATGTGCAATGTTACCTATAAAAAAAAGGGAATAATTTTACTTAAATGTATTCACGGGATTATTATAAACCTGAGTGTAATTTGTTAGGCAAAATCTGTGGAAGCATTCGTAGCAACTGAAAATTAAATTATCCCAAACTTAATATACCATTAATGTTCATCAGTAGACTACAGGACAGGCTTGTTTTTTTATGGGATTGAATGTGATTAAAATTATGATTTAGCAACTTGCCAAGAAATTTATGGTTGCAATTTAAAATCAATGTTCCTCATCTGTGGGTTAAGCACATGCTTGTGAAAGGTGGCTTCAACAGGCATACAATGCTTCATTTCAGAATATGAAATATGTAAGAGCTAAATAAAATTTGTAATCCAACACTTGTATGTTGTCTTTTATCCAGACTATTGATCCATTTTATAATTATTAAACTGAACAGCAGGCTGTGCCCAGAGCATAACTTCATTTAGCACTGAGATGAAACATGTTTTCTACTAGCAGGGTGCAGCAATTCTGCACATCAGTGCTAGGACACAGGGAAGGAAGAAATGAGCAGATATTGATGAGGAGGTTCAGCGGGTGAAAAGGAACAGCCTGAGCTGAAATGTAATCACAGCAATTGAAAAATAGGTCCCTTCAAAACTACCCAGCTTTAGCTGTGCAGCTTGAATAGAAATAGTCATAACTGAGCTTTTAATGCATTTTCCTAGTTATTGGAATTTCTTGTGAGATTTATGTCGTTTTGGAAAATTCCTCATGCTGCAAAATGAACCATTTAGAGTGCAGAGCACGAAAGCCCATTGTAATAGAGGAAAGCAAGAGTACAAACCCTTAGGTACTATCTCAGTTCTTTAAAAAGCCATGTGAAACCACTATTGCATATGGCAAGGGCAATCATCAAGATGTTCATGGGGTGAGTAAAAGAAACACTTGGAAATAAATTATATTATACTTTATCATTTATTAAATTGAATATATGTTTTTGGGTAGAAAAGGATGCAATCCTGATGATCCTGCAATATTTGGAAGAGGTAACTCTCCAACTCTCCCATGAAAACCTGAAATATATCCATTTCATTACAGCAAACAAAACTTTTTAAATCAAATGTGAAATCTGATACAGTGAAGCTGTGTTAAGCAATAATGGAGTTCTCCTATTGAAACATCTTCTATTATTTTGATAATACCTGTTACTTTTCATTTTCTGAGTAAAATAAACCTTGTTAGGCTCCCTTTCCTCCCCCAGCTTTGCTGTTTCCTTCTGGCCGAAGCAGCCAGTAGACATTAAAGACCAACCACATAGTCAAACCTCCTTTCAACTTCTGTTAACAGGGGTATTAAAAAGACATTCCTAAATATCAGCTGAAAACCACTAGGTAATAAACTCCCTACTTAAAAGGTGGCTAGGTGTAAATTCCACACATAGGCCTTTTCATCTGGGAAGCCAGTTGCTTAGAGATCAGATGTTTTAAATGAATTGCGGAGCTGATGTCACTTGTCAGTCGATGGAGACTGCCACTATTTGAAGGATCAAATACTTACATTTAAGGATATAAAGCACACAGATAGGTCCTGATCCTACCAGAGCAATGCCAGAGAGGTGCTTGTCACTACGCAAAGCCCTCATGAAATCAGTGTTACTTACTTGACTGTCTTTCTCCATGAGCAGGCTCCTAGTTTGGTGTTTTGGACTTCCACCCTTGAGAACATTAACAGTTTTAAACATTTATGGCAGGAATTTTTAGCAGCACTAGAACTAGCCTATTTCTGGTCTTACCACAAATGAATAACAATGTTTTCTCTTGTGGTAAACACAAGTTTGTTTGGCCAAAGGCAGCAATAACAATTAGACATCCAATTTACACATGGTTTTTATCAATTATAGTAAGGGTTGTGGCCTCCTTTTCATACGTCTGGACTCAGGATCAGTCATGGTTCTCTTATTGCCTTCTTTCCCAGCTACAGGGAATTGTAGTTGGCTGTTCATCCATGTTCTTTAGCATATTTACCTCGAGAAAAAAAAATAAAAAAGGAAAAGGAAAAGAAAAAGAAAATGAAAAAAGTAAAAAAAAAAAGGAAGAGATAAAGAAAAAGAGAAAGAAAAAGAAAAAAGAAAAAAAAATAAAAGGAAAAGGAAAGAGAGAAAGAGAGAGAAAGGAAAAGGAGGAAAAGTATGTGTTTGTTGACCAGCTTGCTTACCCAGAAGTCTTACGTATTTCCGTAGAGGCTGGACCCAGACTAAGCCATCTTCCACAAGTTAAAAAATAAGCTGCAAAATCTACATATTTAAAAATAAATGCATCTGTCAAAGTTGAGGGAAAGCCTTAAGAAGGAGAGAAGCATTGTCTGGTGGCTCATGTGATGCTGGATAACAGATGTGGTGGATCCTTGCCTTCCTTTATTGCCAACTTGGGTGTAAACTGAGGTGTTCAACACTATTTTTCAGAAGTGTTGAACACCTGCTGCGTCTGCTGGAGTTAGTGAAACCTGCAGCTGCTTGCCCCACATTTTATATATGGGGGATTGACTCCTCATCTGCGCCTCTGTAAAGCTGGATGGTGACAGCCACCTCCTCAGTGAGTGGGCAGAGTAGCAGCTAATACTTGGGAAAAATCTCATTAAATGAGAAGTGAAGCAACTTTAAAAGCTTTTGAGAGAGATTTTTGTCATGGTACAAACTGCAAGATGAGTCTTTATCTTCTAAGTGCTCTACAAGGATATTAGTATGGTCTGCTTCTTGTCAATAAAATAAGACTAGACTTCCATCCTAATTGTGCAGGAAACTGACTGCTATGGAAGTAGTGTTATTGAAAGACATTTATCCATGTTTACTCAGTTTCAGCCTCTGCATTCTTCCCATCCAATATGAGTTTTTACTCTTGTCATAAGTCCTGTTTTTCCTACCAAACTCACAGCTTGGTGGAAACATACTCTAATATAAGTTAAATAAAGTAGATCAGTCTTTAAATAACTTCACACAAAAAAAATATTTATCTACCATACTCGAGGATGACAGTGATTATCTGCACAGCTTACTGTAAATTTAAAACCTGAATCAGACACATATGGAAGCTCTAAAAATTTTCTATTCCATGTATGTTTGTTTGTGAGCAGAAAAATTTTTGTTCCTCCCATGTTTCTCCTCCCTTCTGTAATGAATTCAGAAATATGAGCAGGGAACCTTTCATTTTAAAAGAGATTAAGATAAGATGTTAGCCTTTACAGTGCAGGATAAATTACTGACAGGAAAATCAAAACTATCTGTCAAGCAGAAAATGCCTCATCAATTGTTAAGTGTCAGTTTGTGTTTCATTGTTGTTAACCTTATATCTCACTAGCCTTCAATGTTCTGACATTACTGCCAGACAAAAAGGGAATTCCTAAAAATTGTGGGAGGTAGAATGAAATAAAGATTGCATATGAAATAAAGATTGATTTTCCCCAAGATTTACTTTCTAGGAAGGTACCAACTGACATATTAGACTTTCTTAGCTCTTTAGTGAGACAGCATTAAATAGTTATAGTGTATAGATAAATAAATCTCGTCTCCAGCATGTAGCCGTGCCTTGCTCTGTATAGTGCTTTTTAAAGCCCTGTTATAAAACAACACTGTGACCTGTTCTGCTGGCAATTTCTGCCTGTTACATTGTCTCTACTTTGTGAGATAGTTTCCTAAATGATGATTTTTGTACTTACGGGTGGAAATGTAGTGCTATCCAAAACTACATACCATGAGACTCTGTTGGCTTACAGGGGCTACGTACAGCAGCAGGGGAGAGAGACATCACATAGGCTATGGTTCATACAGGGATTGTGGAGAGAGATTACATAGCTTCCTGATCTGGCCAAAACTGAAGCACACTTCATGTGAGTACATTTGGGGAACATAGGGGCTGTGGGTAGACATGGGTGGCTGTTTTTCAAAACTGAACTTTTGGCTGTATCTATAGCAGTAGAGCAACAGGGCCACAGCTCTTTCTTTGGCTCTGAAGGTGTGTTACAGCACAACTTGCTTTCAAATGGGTAAAACCTTTGCTCATGCCTATGCTTCTGGTGGCATCTCCTGAATCACAGTTAGGCAACATATGGGACATAACTAGGTTGGTCCAAGCTCAAATAGCATCAGGGAATATGATGGTAATAAACAAGGATGCACAGAGGCAAGACAGTTTTCAAGTATGGGCATTAACCCTTATCCCTTAACACAGAAAAGCCTGTAAATTTTTTGTGTCTGTGAAACAGTTTAGAAGAGCATAAGCTTATAAGATACAGTGATTTTTCATGCAAGCAGAGCAGTTGTCCACATGCTGTAACAACCTGCCATGGTTACTCTAAACATTTACCCATAAGATTTAAGAAAAGATATAGCTATTGCTATAGTTTGCATTCCTCTTCCCTGTGCAATCTCATCTGAATCCCTATATGTTAGAATACAAAGATGAAATCAGACAGTGTTCACACATCCTCTACAGCAATAGCAGCCTGGACATGCATAAAATCTTTTCCCCCTTGGTGTGTGAGCAACACTTTCTACAGTTTACCCATAAAAGAAGAATATAAATAAACTGGCAACATAGAATCATAGAATCATAGAATAGTTAGGATTGGAAAGGACCTCAGGATCATCTATTTCCAACCCCCCTGCCATGGGCAGGGACACCTCACACTAAACCATATCACCCAAGGCTTCATCCATGTATTGTTTATAGTCAGCAAACAAGTGACTTGTTGAGATTTTTGCTTCTAAATTATATTGCCTATAATTAACATATGAGTCCATAATCAAAACTGCTAAACAGAGCAGTTTGTATATATATACATATATGTTCAATGTGTGTGCTTTTTAATATATTTATATATACACACACATATATGTATATTTGCAAGCTCCTTTTTCTTGGCACACCTTGACAGAAGTCCCTCCTCTTCCACCTCCCACTCCTGTTTTTTTATATTTGTAGATTTCTAAACATTATGTTTAGCAAAAAGGGAAAGACATAAAGTAAAAGCAAGGACATGCAAATAGAAAAGGCACCATAGACAAATATGGGGAGGAAAAGGGGAAAAGAGTGAGAAAGAGATTTTAAGTGGGACAAAAATTAATCCCGTTTATGCCAAATTAGACCTCGTGTCTAACTTCTGGCCTTGTGACCATTGTCTTGGTGCTCAGTGAAACACATCTGTTCACTGAAGTCACAGAAAATACCTGTCATTCATCTTGTGTTAATTTTAATCTGTAGCAGGCATTTGTGATTCCTATGACTGTTTCAGCTAATTTTTCTTAAATGAATAAAGCAGAGCTCAGAATATGGCAGGGTAACCATAAAACCCCAGTACAATCCTGACTGTGGAGATCTGTGCCCTGAGTTTCTGCCCAGAATCATAGAATTAACTACACTGGAAAAGACCTTTAAGATCATCAAATCCAACATTTATCCCAGAAGTGCCAACAGGAGCTAGATGTCATAGCCCAACTGTCTCAGCCTGGGTTGAAGTGCAAAAATCCTTCACTCTTTGGTTCTGTCTTACTCATCTCAGCATAAAATCACTATCTCCCACAAGCTACTTCCCAGCATTTTGATTCCAAACTTACCAAAACTCACAAAAACATTCACAATGATTATGGTGAGTATTGGATTGTTGTGTTGTTTTTCTCTGTAGCTGAGATGAAGATTTCACAGTCAGAAAGAAATGTATTCCAGAATGGCACAGCTGAAGCATTCCCCCCACTTTTTAGAGTGGATTGTGGTGCACACAGAGAACACTACACAGAAGAAATCTCTGAAGTAAATCCTACTTTTCTTTTAACCCAGGTTGTCATTCTTTTTCTATTCCTTTTCATTATATGTTGGGGTTTTTTTTGCTTCCTTTATGGGCAGATACAAAGTCATGGCTGGTAGCCAAGCTGCTCAGTATAGCTGCAGAGCTCAGTAGTTTTGAACAGTTTTCCTGGCTCTCTTAATGATTTGCTCTGTGACTTTGGGCAAATAACTCCTTGCCTCTGCTTACCCATTTCCCCAGAGTAATTGCAGTTATTTATCACCACTATAAGCTGTTCTGAAGCCTAGATATGAAAAGTGCTCATAATTAATGCTATTAATTTATAGGATACATGTTTTCCCTGAACTGCCTAGTATATAACTTCACTGTTGAGTCAGGGCTGGGAAAAGTTTTTTTTTAGCAGAAAAATGGATTCCTAGAGATAGAAAACTTTACAGAAGTAGCTAGTCTTCTCTTACACACATGTAATCCATAAATTTCTTTGGATGATATTTCTATGTAAAATATTTAGGCCCAAAGTTGATACACTGTATATTTTATTTAATAGACTTTTTTGTAAGACTATATTTTCCTATTTCTGTTTATTAAATGGGACTTCGTTTACAATTACAGATTTCTTTTTTGATTTCCCAGTCATGATTTAAAATAGCAAATGAATCCACAGGCTGCAGGGCAATGCATTGCTGTTCTTTTCTCCTTTCTGCTGCTGAAAACCAAAGTGATCCAAAGAAGCTACAATCTCATGAGAAGAGAACTCCAAGAGCCATAACACAGACAAATCCAAACAAACCATCTTTGATTTTCATGATTAAGTTGCAGATAATGAGAGACTACTTCAGCAGCAGTGAGCACAAATCAAATAATCCCTGATGTAGTGCTGTTGCATTCAGTTACACAGGAATCGGGGCTCAATAGCTTAAATTCAGAGTTTGTGTTAGCAGGCATTAAATTCTATGTCTGTAAATTGTTTGTAAAAAGGTTAATTTTCTTTTTCCTCTCTTACCACTTATCCCCCCAGCACAATGTTAAATGTAGATGCGCAGCCTTAATTGGTTTAGTTGCAAGAAGATAATCTTTTTTTCCTCCTTTCTTGCCGTTGTCTGTTAGCTTAAAGGCTTTTTAGCTGAAGGTTGATAATTATCACTGAGAAGAAACTAGCACATCAGGAGTTCATTTTCCATCTTAGCACTTGTGCTGCTCCTTTGAACTCCTCTCACCAAACCCACATTCCCACTCTGTCACTTTCCTCCCTCCATCATAAAAAGGTCTCAGTAGCCGGCGGCTCCAGCCTTTGCTGGCAGGCAGAGGGCATTGCTTGTCCCAAGCACTCCTTCGGCATGGACAAACTGCATGAGACACTGATAAACATGGAAGACGCTTTGGGCTCAGAACACTCTGTCTGCTTATCGTCCTGGGACTGGAAAAGCACCACTGGGTCTTTTGAGCTGCACCCCGTCTCATCTCCACACAGCTTATCCCCAGCACCCTCCTTCGAATCCTACTCCTCATCCCCTTGCCCAGCAACAGTGGAGACCTCCTACAGCAGCAGCAGTGGCAGCCTGGTGGGCTACAGCCTGGTGGAGTTTCCCCCTGCCTACCTACCCAGCCCTGGGCAGGCTCGGCTGCCCAAGGGCACAAAGGTGCGGATGTCTGCCCAGCGCAGGAGGAAAGCCAGCGAGAGGGAGAAGCTGCGGATGAGGACCCTGGCCGACGCACTCCACACACTGCGCAACTACCTGCCCCCGGTCTACAGCCAGAGGGGACAGCCCCTCACCAAGATACAAACCCTGAAGTACACCATCAAGTACATCAGCGAACTGACGGAGCTCCTCAACAGCGTCAAGCGGGTGTAGACCCCACCTGGAGCACCCACCCCAGCACACTCAGGGTCTTTACAAACAAAAAAACAGCAAAATTTCTTCTTTGCCAGAGCATGGGTTGTGAGAGGAGGGCAGAACAAGAGAGGGAGAGCAAGGGCCAGTGCTGTACATATGACATGATGGTGGAAGGTGACGTGGGATCGCCTAAAAACCTGAGCTGCAGCTTGCTGAGACAGAATTCTTTTTGCTTTTTTATGTCTTTTTTTTTTTTTAATTAGTAAGAAGGTTCTGAGAGATATTAAACCTATTCTGATACAAAAGTGAAAAAAGAAAAGCCAACTGATCTTCCTAGGATTTACCAATCACTGTTCTGATGGATCTTCTGGTTATTAAAGACAATAGTAAATCCATAGGTTTTAAACTGAATTTTAACAAAAGAATTGACAATGCTATAAGGACACTATATGTATTGGTTTGTACGCACTTTAATACTAGGATGAGGAAGAACATGTATGGTTAGTTCAAGTATTGTCTATTTATCCACTTTTCCACTGTACCTAAAAAAATCAAGAAACTAAGTAATGATCAGAATATCTTTGCTCACAAACAAATAAATACCAGTGTCATAGCCTGTATTTTGTATATCTGATTGATAGTTCAGTAAAATCTAGCTATTACTGCTAAATATTGAAAATGAAATATAAACAAATTGACATTTTGTATAGATTGCTGTTATAATCTTCTCTTCTTTATTAATATATACAAAAACATACACTATTTCTGTATTTAATGTATAAAACCTCCTTGCCTCAGTGCCTGATAAATTATGGAAGAAGTTTTTACATCAAATTGTTAGAACAAATGAGGCTGAATTATCTTCCTGCTCTTCCTTCTCTCTGACATAAGTTGATTCAGGTATCAGAAAAATGTGAAATCTTACCCTCAAGGTGTACTAAAACCTAGGAGGGCCCTAGTAACCAAAATATCTCCTTATTAAAAGCTGTCAGATCAACCTTTTCCTACAGCTAGTAACAGTCCTGTAAAGCATGAACCAAAACCAAACTAATGGGAACTTAGCCTTAATCTTAATTACTTTGACTTTCTTCCGACAGACATCACAGAGTTCTTGCTACACCACTAAAAAAATTGGGGTTGCTTTGTAAATCCCATTGCAGACTGATTCATCAGATTTGTCTGTGCAGAGGCCAGGAATGCACAGAGAGGAGCAAATCCCAGGGCTGAGTTGTGTGGAGCTAATTAAGACAGATTAATCTTTTCTCCAAGGGCAGATGTAAGGCACAGCAAGAGCAGGCACCAGGAGCTAACAGGCTTGTCTCTCTGGGATGGACATATCAGCATATCTCTGGGACAGAGGACTTAGGTTTTAGGTTTGTAGACACAGCCAGTAGCAGAGCACTGTAAAGTCAAAACTTTATGGTACCCTTCTCCTTTTCTCTTTCCCTCTGTTTGTTGGGACAATTACAACTGAATTGTCTTTGACCATTTTTTAGTCCAAGGCTCAGCCTAAGCCGACTCTGTCTTCTCACATGGTACATGCATATTGTGGCAAACAGCATGAAATCCATCACTGTCTCAAAAAGAAGCTACATTCAAATTTATGCAGGTAGCACTGGCCCTCAAGATGTAACCACATTTAAGCATATCCCATATGCTTCTGTTTTGTTTTAACCCATGTTAGATTTCTCACAATCGTTAGGATTTTAGCAAGAATATAAGGAGAATCTTTTTTTAAACTGTGTTGGATTTGCATAGCAAGGTTTCGTAGCAGGGGGGACTACAGGGATGGATTCTACCAGATGCCAGAAGCTTCCACTGTGTCTAATAGAATCAGTAGCAGCTGTCTCCAAGATGGACCCACCACTGGCCAAGGATGAGCCCACCAATGATAGTGGCAGCACCTCTGGGATAACACAGTTAAGAAGGAAAAATGTCACTGCTCAGGAGCAACTGCAGCTGGAGAGGCGAATGAGAGTGAGAGAAACAGCCCTGCAGACACCCAGGTCAGTGAGGAAGGAGGGGAGGAGGTGCTCCAGGAGCCAGAGCAGAGATTCCCCTGGAGCCTGTGGTGCAGGCCATGGAAGTCCACCGTGGAGCAGGCTTGCTGCAGGATTTGGGACCCAGCAAGGGACCTACGCTGGAGCAGCCTTTTCCTGAAGGACTGCACCCTGTAGAAGGGACCCACACTGGAACAGCTATTTAAGAAACGCAGCCTGTGAGAAAGACTCACTCTGGAGAAGTTCATAAAGGACTGTCCTCCCGCTGGAGCAAGGGAAAAGTGTAAGGAGACCTCACCTGAGGAGGAACGAGCAGCAGAGAAAATGTATGATGAACTGACTGCAACTCCCATTGATAAAGCCCCTGTGTTGCTAGGGGGAGCAGGAGAGAGAGAATTTGGAAGTGAAGTTGTGCCCAGAAAGAAGGGAGGGGTGAGGAGGAAGGTTTTTTAAGATTTAGTTTGTATTTGTAATTACCCTACTCTGGTTTAATTAGTAATCAATTAAACTAATTTCCCCAGGTTGAGTCTGTTTTGCCCATGACAGTAATTGGTGAGTGATCCTCTCTGTCCTTACCTTGATCCAAGAGTCTTTGCTTCCATTCTCTTTCCTTTGTCCAGCTGAGGAGGGGAGTGATAGAGAGGCTTTGATGGACACCTGGCATCCAGCTGAGGTCAACCCACTGCAAAAGCCCTTTAAGATCATCAACCAAGAGAAAACTTTATGCACATGTGAGATGGCAGCACTAATATCAGCATAGCATCCCCCAGTATAAACTTGTGCAACTGATCCAGATTTAAGCAAATGAAAAGCCACACAGGGCCAGCCTAGATTATATTTTGCAAGGGAATGAAATTGCATGTTGCCCATGCAATCTCATGTGGGATCTTGCCTTACAGCTCGATCCCACAGACTTTCTCAAAGACTGTCATTGCTGCTGACAGCTGTAGCTGCTTACTAGTACTGGCACAGGAAGGTAGCCCAATCATTCTGTAATGTTACAGACCATCATCATTCACAGGTAGAGTGGGTGTATTGTCTGTGCTTGGGAAGACTTTTTACCTTGCTCCTTAAATATATGACACCGGAAACTATAGTAATATGACTATGCTTTTCAGCTCTAGGAAAGATTACCAGTCCCAGAGCAGAGAAACAAGGAATTAGAAGGATCCACTTTTACTGCTTGCTTATTTATGACCCTGGCTGGTCACCTAGCATTGCTGCCTCAGTTTACCCATCTACAAATGAAGTCTCTGATAGCTAATGGCCTCAGAAGGCCACTGCTCATAGGCAAAGCTAAGCAATGCTGCATGCAGAAAAAGCACCCCAGTAGGATGTACTCTGCAGATTTGAGAAGTGGCTGAGGGTCAGCATTTCCCACCACCCTGGAGAAAGTGGCCAGTTATAACCCTGAACATGCTGGGCTATAGCATGTTAGGTGCCTGTAGAACACCTTTGTCTCCCTCCAAGTCTAAGGTGCAGCAACAGCTTCAAGTAGCCACAAAGGCAAGGCTTTGCATTTCAGGACACTTCACTGCTTCAGCAGCAGTGAACTAGATCTTGCCTGTGCCTGTTCTCTGGCTCCGGAATTTCAGTGGCCACTGACATACCTTTAAATATTTTGAGCTCCAGCAAAGCCTGATTGCATCTAAGTCGATTAGGGAATCGTCTGCCCTAATTCACTCACTGTGCTGCAAAAGGAAAAAGCCCTTATCCAAGATGGAGTCAGTTTACTAGAATACATTGCCTTCTTGCACTGTTTAATTTGTCTGATCCACCCTTCAGGGGATGGCTCCTTCCACCTGAATGTGTGTGTGACTGAGATACATGAGAAGGAGACAGAGGTAGGTACATCACCTGTCTGTGACTAGGAGCTCCTAGGAGCTGCCAGGTTTGTTTCTCCCCTCTGAGAAAGAAATTAATTTTTGCTCTAGTTGACACAGAACATCTCTATAACCCCCTCCTTTTGTAATTCTTGCCCTGGGCATAGATGTTTTACCAATCCAGAAGAAACAGGATGAATTATGTTCATGAAGGTACAAGCCCTGCTGCTACTAAATGTTGGATTTTATTTATTTTTCAACAAAATGGAATGCAGTCAAGGTTCCTCCTCTTTTCCCTTTCCTTTATCCATAGAATTAATTTAATTGATGTGAAAGAGACAAAGTGCCACATTTAAGGGTACAAGGTTTAGCTTCCAGGATTGTACATAAAGCTATAATGAATTCCAACAGCAGCACCACAATAATCCATAAAACAGAGACAAAAAAAAGTGGAACCTCAGTCTGAAAAAGTTGCACAAGTTAGAGAAGTAGAGGACATCTTTCACATAAAAGCATCTTCTCTTAACACAATATGCTAAAAACCTGCATAGAAATAAAGGTAAAGTAGCAGCCCAAGTATTGGAAGGCCATGGCTAAGGAAGAATCAAATTAAAGTACATTCTACCTAAAGGACAGAATTGTTTGCTGTGCTAAAGAGAGAGAGAGATACAGGAGAGTAAACTGGGATTAATCCCCAGTTCACTGAACTAAACTCATCCTGCACCAAAAGTGCTGTTTTCCGGGTTATCACTGAAATTCCTTACCAACTTGGAGAGCAGAACGTAAGTACTAAAAGAGTAGCCACCACCACAAAATATAATTTTCCTACTTTATTGACAGTTTTCTCATACAAGAAATCTCATGAGTGATACTAGTCAAAACTGAAAGGGTAGCAGATAAATGCTTAAATACTAAAAAGAAAAGGGATGAAAAGCATTGTAAAATCTTCTGCAGAAATTAATTTAAAACAATTTAAAAATCTCAGGAAAAGCTTCCAGCTACAATTGTGTTGAGCTACTAGTCCTTCACTCTGGCTAGTGGTGAAAAGATTACACCATTTTGCAGGTCCCACTGTCAGCTGCTGCACTCTCCAACTAGGCATTTTGCCTCTTAAACAAGAGTACTCCCAGATATATATCCCCTCCGCTCAACAAGAACACCACGCTTCAGACTGAGTCAAAGAGAAACAGCCCAGACTGCGCACAGACCCTGCCCAAAGACACTGGAGAGCAGTGCAGTGAAGCAGGCTAAAGGAAAGACGAAAGATGAACAAGGGGCATCAGCTCATAGGTGAGATGACTGGATCACACCAATTGTTTTCTTAAGTTCTTCATTTTCAGAGCTGCCCCCTTGCCTCCCACTCCAGGTAAATTGATGAGAGGAGACCAGGTGGGGTCACAGAGACAGTTGCAGAAGAGAGAAAAGAGGAGCTTCTGCCCCACAACCACCCTAACCCTTGTGTTAGGGAAGAATAAAGCAGGGCAGAGCAGGTGGTTACGTGTAACAGATTTTACACAAGTTAACTCCTTTGATGCCATCAGCCAGGCAGTTGGCACTTCTAGAGGGAGGAGTTGTTGCTATTGACAGTATGAGAATAGGCTCTGTGTTTCTCATACCTCAGAGTCCAGAGGCTGGTCTGGTGCAGCTGGGAGTATGTGATGGTGGTTTATTTAGGAGAAAGCACATCAATTGGAAGGAGGAAGCCTAATAAGTAGGGTATTAGCCCAGGATCCAGGAGCTTTGTACAGCTTCACTCTCCAGGGCTTCCCCTGAATTCAGGAGAGTGACAACTTCTCTGCCCACCCCATGAAAAGGGCTCAGCAGCGCATTGCCTGCTGGCAGAAATAACACCTAGGCAAAACACCCTGAAGATAGCAAGCAGGCCAAATTCTGTCTTGGTGGGAAGGGTGAGTACCTCAGAGAGAATATTCCTTAGTAGTTAAAGAATCACACATGGAAAAGGTTCCTTAGACAAGCCCTGGCTCTGAGCCAGAGAGCTCACCCCCCACAGCAGAGGGGAGCCTGGGGCTGCTCACCACAGCACTTTGAAATTCTATGCTAAGGAGCACCATATAGGTGCCAAGAGGTTTTATGGTTACACATTTGGGCTGCACATAGGTGTGCTTAGAGTGAGGGGGAAGAAAGCCTCCTGGAAAAGGACTTCAGCAAGTTCCTTTGGAGAGCTGTTTAACTGGTAGCTGCCACAGCTCTATATTCCCTGAGCCAAGGGAAGCCAGGGCTATCACTCCAGGTCTACATAGCTGTAGCTAAAAAAGCCCAAAACAAACCAAAACCAATCCACAACCATAACAATATGCATACACCTCAGCTTGTAAGGAGCCAGTGTTTGACTTACTTTTACCCCCAAACTTATTTGCCATACAACCACAAATGCTGCTACTGCATTTGACAGACTGAGGAGTTCCAGCTCCCCATAGAGCAGCTGGGTTTTAGCAAGATGTAGAAGTCAGGCCCATCTGAACCCCCTCCCTGAACAAGCTCCTAAGCTTTGTGCTGCTACACACAGCAAGATAAGCCCAGGCGTGGTCTCCTAACATTACACAAAGTAGTATAACAAGACTGATGCAGCTTACTTAGACTGCAAGGCATTTCTTTCAAAGTACAGGTCTATCTGGGATTTAGGAGTCTAGCAGAAAAAGCAGACTTGTTTGGGAGCAACTAGCTGAAGATTCAAATCTCAAATAGATAGGCACAGCAGAAGCCAAAACTCGATGGAAGTATTTGGGAAGCTTTGGTTCAATATGAGAATGTGTTTTCCTCTGGATAGAACTGAATAGCATTTAGTGAAGACATTAAGATTTAAAACAAAAAGAAAAGCAAAATACCAAGAAGGAAAAATTGGGCTAGAAAACATAAATGTCAGTTTTATTAATTTTTCAATATTAGTAGCGAGTTTTGTGCTGCTGCTTTAAATCTCCAAAGCAGTAAAGTTTTAAAACACTAGCCATATCTTTGAATATAGACTATAATAAAAATCAGAGCTCTGCCTTTCTTTCAGTAACTACATATAAGGCTACTTGTAGCACTGATTTATTTATATTCCAAATAAATGGTGGTAAATGTCTGCAGTACACTTCTACTATTGTTCCTATACTTCTACTATTTTCCTATAAAGAAAAATCACACCAGACTTCTCTTTTCCCTTAGATTTTTATCATTCACCTGTTGGAATTGCAGAAGACATTAAGCATAAACAAAGAAGATTGATTTGCTTTCAACTTGTGTTAACAGGGATATAAAATAACATCCCAAATACCAGGGGAAAAGCATGTGGCCATAAAATATCCACTTAAAAGGCAAAGAGGTGTTGATACAACACTTGAAGAGGATTTTGTCTTTTTTTTTTTTTTTTTTTTTTTTTTTACATATATAACCAGGAAGGCAGTTCCTGAATTTAACTATAAACAAACACCTCTGAGGTGGAAAGACCATTGCTGACACATCTTTAAAAGATTTTACTGATATTCAAACACATTGTGTCCTGCATACTGCTGGAAAATCTGACAAGAAGCTTTATATAAATCCAAGTTCAACCATGGAGGGGAACCTCCTTGAATTTTCCTTTTCCTACATATCAAAAAGATAAAGGACCATCTAACTAATGATTCTCATATTGAAAAGTGGCAGTAAACAGAACTTTAAGAAGAGCTTAAGAGTAGACCCACAGTTTACTTGGGCGTTTTCAACAATCCTTAAATCCCCCATCAACAGATAAAGAATCTCAATATACTGACTAATCTTTCAATAGGAAATAAAGGTGTGTTAGATGAGATTGTAAATACCAGCTTTCTATTCTTAAATGATGTTGTCCTCTAGTCTTGGTTGGAAGAGCGGAGTTGGAAACCCATGAAGCCACAATTGAGGCTGTGTGGACAGTACTGAAATAGGCTGCCCAGCCTCCTGCTTGGATCTCACAGTAGTCCATAATTGCTACATTTTCCCCTTATACATTTCTAAGGGAGGAAAAGGCAGCACAGGCTACCCAAGACAGCCTATGTTTTGCTGGTAGAGTGCTGTCACAGCAGATGAAGATTGCTACTCACCCATCTGGAGAAAACACTGCATAACAGTGCATAACATTTCTTGGGAGACTGTCAGCATGATGCAAGATAAACAGTAAACTCACCATACCACTTAGAGTGCCCATACTTGTGTTCTCTTAGGTCCAAAACCCTGACAGCATAATATATGGGTCTTTTAATTTCTCAATAGATTGCTCCTGCAGGCTGAGGGATAATAAGTACTTAACCCACAGGGTTAATGTAGGGGAAAGCACTTAGCACAGATCACTGACTTGTCAAGTCCGCTGTCAGGCTTACATTCTGCATTTCCCTTTTATTCTCATGCTAACATATTTACATCTCATTCCTCAATATCTCCATGGCTTTAGTCTTCACCTCCCACAGGAATAACAAAATATGACTCCTTTAGCATGGTAGCCTCCCTCTATTGGAAAACAAATTTGATGCACAGCTAGTGACTTGACATGTTCCTCATCATGAAGCCCACACAGATTCTCCCAGAAATGATAGTAAGACACCTACTACAGATATGCTCAGCAGGCAACCAGAACACAGACAAGACTCACTAATGTGAGCCTGTAATTATAGAATATATCTCTGTACAGGTATTGTAGCAATGGAGCTACAATCTTTTTAGACACTGTACTTCTTCAAAGTGCAAATTTCTTGCTCAAGTTAGCCTTCACAGAAATTCTATTTCATATAAAGTTAAAAAGCAGACATCCATTATTGTACCTTCAGCCCTAAGAGATCGTGATTCATCCTGAGCAATAGCTTTCCTTAGAACAGGAAAATACAATATTGAATCTGAACTGTTTTCACATCACTGTTAAGATGCAGAAAAGTAAGAAATCTTCCTCCCATAAAAAGTAAAAACCCCAAACCAAATCTCACACCAAAACAGGATAATCTCACTGGAGCTCCCAAGCATCATGTTTTCTAGTAAGCAAGAATCTTTAACAATTCATGGATAGAGTCCGTGTACTATCATTGCTACTACTTATAAGTCTTCACTACAAGGATTTTTTATTTTTTTAGTTCAGGCTGACAGCTTACTTGTCTATGTAGTCACTGATGCTACCTGTGAGCATTTTCTCTCCACCTAGGGAAGGCAACTTGACATTGTGGAGCCACAACGCTTCTGTGAGATCCACAGTTTACAGTTTTTCTGTCAATAACTGCTACAGGATCAAGTATTTTCAGCCCCGATTTGCTTCAAAACACATTTTCTCTTATTGACGTTAAGCTCCCTGCAATCCTTTGTTCATACTGAAACTTTAAAAGCAAAAAAGCTCAGAGTGATTTATTGTTGACTTCCTACCTGTTGCCACCTTTCTCCCTCTACCCCAAACCAGATGCTTCCAACTGTAAACTGATTAGACAAATTCTAGACATGTTAGCTGAGCAGACTAGGTCAAATGCAAATCACACAAAAGACTAAGAGTTTGACACTGTATAGGAGCACAAGAAAGCAAGATTAATTTAAGTTAAAGACAAAAGATATATCCATACTGGTTAGCTGACCCTTTTCTGAATAAAGGGTATCAATATATTTTTCTAGTAGATACTTTCAAGATGGTCTTTATTTATAAGCCTGGGCAAGCTATGCATGCTTAAGCCACTCTTAAGCCACAGCTTCATAAAAGTAAATAGTTCTTGTTGTCTCTGTCAGAAGTTAGTATCTTCACCTGTAGGGAGAAGGGAGGCATACAGAACTATGCTGTGTTACAACAGTAGGTACTTGGTATTTCAGTAATGTAGTTTAAGATTAACACCAACCTTTGCTAATTGTTTTCTTTCCTAATAAGCACTGGTCCAGATGACACTTTCCCATATTGATGCGGTTCTGCACTGCGGTCTAGCAAGACATTTCAGCTTTTAGTTTTCTGTACAGCTCATGCTAGGAGTCAGTCAATTGGCAAGGCTCACAACTGCACGTGCCATACTGCTGAGCAAAGACTCAGGGGTGACTTAAGAAGTGCCAGTTTTCTTACCAAGCCTGTGTTTCCCAGGATTGCATCTCCTTGGACAAAGAGAGCCTGAAGGCTGCTGCATAGTGCTGCAGATCATCACACTGCAGTGGAAATACAGCTACAAGGCAAGAATATACTATGTGTAGGGGAGTCTTATTTGGCAAACATCTCACACGTGTACCGACTCTAAAGGAGATAAACTGAGCAGTCTTAAGTGGCTAGTCTTTATTTTCTAATATTACAGTATTATGCCTTCAAGAAGGTAGCTAACAACCCCAGAGAGCACCGGCCCAGCTGAGACTTCACAGAGTTTCCTCCATGCACTGCTCCAGGTTCACATATCAAGACTACTGACAGTGTGTGAAAGAGATGCCTTACCTGCTCTTGTAACAGAGTTGTGCCTAATACAAAGGTGAACATCCTCACTTCAAATCTCTTCAGATGCTGAGGAAATTTTACTCTGAGGCTATAATTAACATTGTGGAAGACAGCTTTGTAGGAGTCTTCACTGTTTCCACACCTTTTTGAGAATGGGAAAGAAATTGTATTTAATCTAAACTTTTATCACTTGAACCAGATTTTCAAAAAAAAAAAACAAGGAAGCAAACTAGAGGAGCTTCTCTCTTCCTTTCTCTCAGGTCAGAGGCATAAAAATAGAGACTCTCTTATTTATGATCCCTGCTTTTGGCCACAGTCAGGGTTGCTTATTGTTCTTTCCATGTGGCCTTTAGACCCATTCCTGTGTACCCCCATGACTGCTGCCACCAGAAGGCATAATCCGTGTGCTGATGCTGACATGCACTCCTCAGCCTACCAGCAATCGATCATCAGGATAAAAAAAAATATGCATTCAAGCTGACTTCAGTCCTCTTCTCCTTCCCCCCCCCACCTAAGGTAAGGGCCCTTGTGCTGAACAGTTACCAAACACAGGAGGAAAGCCCTCCTTACCCATTTATAAGCATAGGCCACTGTGGAAGACTGTCCTGGCTTTGGGAGTTCGTAGCCCAACAGTCATCCAGGTTTAGTTCTAGCCTCACATCTTTAGGCTGGAGCAGTTCAACTTCAAAATACAATGCCTCCCTCAGGTATTTTACCACAGGATATTCCAGCTCCTGGTAGGGCTCCGTGTAGGATTTATCTAGAAGAGAGTACTGATGTTAGAGTTGCCTTTTTACAGAGTACATATTCACAAGCTTTCTGCTTCACTTTCCACCATCATTTTCTCTGGCACAGCAACGCCAAAATGTGGGAGAGAGCATGAATGTCAACAGATGGGGATAGGGTAGCAGAAAAACAAGGAACAACAATGAAAGCAAAGATCTAAACTGCATTCCTTGGCTCTGAGGATCCAGAAATGAGACACTCCTGCAAAAACCCATTGGAATAAGATGCTCCTTCAAAAGCACCTCTTTGAAGGTATGGAGTGGTGGTGGGAGGCGAGTAGAAATACGCATCAGGGTCACAACACTTCAGGAACTGATAGGAGAGAAGCTCACATTACATCCACTCTACAACTTTTAGTATGCCTAGATCAGGCAGGGAAACCACACATCAGTAATGCTACATCTTTTCCACTACAGGTACTTGGCCATTTACTTTGCATTCTGGAATTGAAAAAATCTGTTAGAGACCTTAAAGAGGTTTCCTCTTCATCCTTGGGGGTAGTCAAAAGTCACGTGGACAAGGTTCTAGGCCACCTATTCTAGGTAGCCCTGCTTGAGCAGCATATGCAGACAAAAATCACTTTGAGAACCCTTCCAACTTCAACTACTCAGTGATTCTATGGAGTCTAATCATAAATGTTACCTTTAAAAAGCTTCATTGAAAGAGCAAGAGAGCCAAATCCTGGCTTAATACTGGGTGGTAGGTTCTTCTTAGATTCATATCGGACATCAACAGCCTGCTTGATTGCATACCAGCATACAAATTTCAACCTAAGAGTAGAGGTTTAACATGAAATTTTTAGAAAGCAAAATACCTGAGGCAACCTTTTTCTAGGGAATGACACTTACCGGTATACTGGTGTATCACTACCGGGTCTGAAATAGAGTACATCATTTTCATACGTCATAGTTGTGCTATTGAACTGAAAGACACATCATTGCAAACAAGACAGTTACATTAGAGTGTACTTTGGTTTTGACACAACATTCATATCACTTCTCTTGACTGACAGACTGCACTGAGCAGAGTACACTTTGGAATGGCCAGAAATTCCTGGCTAAGAGCCATATGCCTACTGAACTAAAGCTGACAACTATGCCATAGCCAAGAAGAAACAGCTTATTATCTAACCCCAGAAAGGGAGTGAACTGGGCTTAAGAAAAATCTCAGTTGTTTCTGTTGACAGAATCAAAGTACAGCATCAGACGTAACAATTGCAGGAGCAAGCTGCAGCTGTGGTGAAATGAATTTGAGCATATCCCATTGTTTTGTCCGTTTTCCATCTGTGCAGTACTGATATGGCAGGAAAAGGACCCACCCAAATTTTGGGCCAGGTATAGCAACACATAGCCAGCTTCTGGAGGACATACGATTATCTCTTAACAGCATAAACTCACATTCAAGTCCATTACTAAACATTTCAAAAGTGTCATACTGAAGGCTAGTTTCAGAAAACACCTCTGACCTTGAAAATAAATTACTAGCTAAGTAAGAACTTCAGCCCAACTGAATTTAATGTCCTCAAGAAAAGAGTGTAGATGTAGTAGATAACAAAGTCAGCTATGATCTTCTTGCAGTTTATGTTTACCTGTAAACCTCTGCCATTCTAGTAATAACCCTACCCCAATGCACAGTAAATTTCACATGACAAAGCCCTTACCTTTCTACTTGTTCCACAAGTGTTCACATTGAACTTGAAGGTTGCAGTCCTCTCTGTCACTAGACTAGGTTTGCACCGTCTGTCCCTTAAAACAAATAGGCTGGTGTCCAAGTCTGCAGCTCCCACCAATTTTACTGCAGTAATAAGCACAGTACCATTGGGCAGGCACTCTGAAAGAGAAAAATAACATTTTCATACATATCAGGACTCACATTCCTATGTTCTATGGCCTAGCATAATAAAGAGGTTCTGCATGGATTTACTAGCAAGGTTATTGGCACATCACATGTTTTGAGCAAGACTGCCTTCAGTATTAACACCCAATCTTCAGGCTAACTGCTAATAGAGTGAGCAGCACAAGTGAAACTGGTGATTTCATTTACCTTTCTCTTCCTAGGAACTCTCACCCTGTCGCAAAAGGACTTCTAGCTGAGATACTTTGTATATTCAATAACCATGAGTAACTTTAACATGGTTAATTTATATGCTGATCCTCCCTTCACCCCAACAAAAAAAAACAATCATTCAACATCTAAACCAACCACAAGAATCCTTTAAAAAGCATCATGATCTTGGAGTTGTGAGGTGAAGTAGAGTTTCCCACCTCCTGTACTAGACAGGATAGTCATTCCAACCTGTGATTTGACTTGCTTCTTAGCATATTATTTTGTAGGAAATCTGACAGCCAAATAGAGTATCACACAAGTATAAACTCTAGAAACATCTCAGATTTGCCAGGCTTGTGCAACTTAGTTATGCAACTCAAAGAACATTAACAGCTAATCCCCAACATGCTATTACGTATTAGCTGGGAAGGTGAAAAGCTGCAGGAAACTGAGAATTCCCTCCTGTTAGCCAAGGTGATGCCATCCTTCAAGGTTAGGTGGAGGGAAGCCTTTATTCCAGAGGCATGAAAATCCTGGAGATAACAAGGTAATAAAAACACATTGTTCAACTAACATATTCAGCAACTAGGAGAGAAGGTTACCACAAGACAAAGGTAATGGTGCCTGATCACAGTCAAATCCACAGGAGATTTTTTTAATCTAGAAGCTCACACAATGAGCTTTTTTTAGTCATTTCACAATAGAGTGCAATAAAAAACCCACTGCATGTACAGTTGTCATTAAAAGATAGCTCAGCCTTAAAATGCTTGCAGAATGTTTGTTTTCCTTGCCTACTTCTGCCAACATTAGCCAAGGGAAACTAAAGCTTTCTGCTAAGGGCAGAAGAGTCCTCCATTAACCGTTTGAAGCCTATCTCAAAGGGAAGTTTTATTTCACTTTCAAGGACATGGTGTATCATGTTCATATTTCACAGCCAGAGCATGCTTTTTAATTGCTATATGCTAGCATCCATACCTCATAGTTCACGTGGGAAGAAAGGAAAGGGACAGAGATTGCTAAGTGAGTGCCATTGTCTCTCAGGCTGTAGCTGTACTTCTTTACAGACTCTGGGGTCAGGTGCCTGTCCGAGATGAAGGGGAGCCAGTTTTGGTCCACATTCCCATGAGTGATAACAAGATGAAGGTTTCTCCCATCACAAAATCCTCTCGCACTGGGTAGTACTGCAATACAGTTAAGAGTCAATCAGCATGCTATCTGCCATCAAAGTTTAATAGGGCTATTTAGGACTAACAGTATCCCTGGCTGAAATTAGCCCAGTTAATAGCAAAGTTCACAGCCAGGTTGTCCGAGTTCCACTAGTTTACCTGCATCTTTAACAGCTGACACTGTTATGACAGGGACAGTGAAGGTCTCACTTGTTGGATGGATTATGAATGCAAGTGTAACATTCAGGGTGTATGCTCTCATATCTGCTCCCATGTACTAGGAAAATAATATTTAGAAATTAAAATCACCAGGCGATATCATTGCTTCTATACCATAGTATGCTGCAGTGTCCTAGTACGCACCTCTTTCTTAATGCTTGGTGCATCAAGTGGGACTTGTATTATGTAGGCTTTGCTTCCATTAGTATATCTGATCTCGTACGTTAGATATCCATGCTGAACAGCTTCAGGTAAGGCAACAGCTGTCCCTTCAATGGTTAATTTCACAAGCTTCACATCTGGGAGGAATGTTCCCACTGTAACATTCATTAGCCTCAAACTTAGACTTGAATCTGAAAAGGAATGCAATAACATTAAAGTCTTAACAGTGCCAGAAACTTCAGTAAATTGTTAGGCTACTTACTGTTAGTTATAGCAAGTTCTGCTTGTTCAAATGGTGTTTCTATTTCCTTGATGACAGTATATTTAGTTAGTCCCCATTTGTTATCTTCCCACCGATGTTCCAAGAACAGGTTGATAGCATATTTTGTCCCATGCTGTCCACTGCTCACAGAAGTCTAGAATTTCAAATCAAGACCCCTTAGTATAGCACAACTTCACATTAAAGTTGTATCGTAGCATCTCAAGGTCAGCTAGAGCTACAGATGCAAACAATTGCCTTCTCTCAGCTCAGAGATCACAAATTCCTAAGTGGCATTTGCTATGTCTCTATGAGTTTAGATTATCTCAGAATATTTGTAACACTTCCTTTGCAAAATTGTCTCCCATTCCCAAGTTTCAAAGCAGCAGGGGACCATTTCAGTAGTGAAAGAGCTCCTCCTGCAAGTTCCTTTGCAGTTCAGTTGTTACAACATTTGCCCAGGATTCAGTTCACTCGAAGCAACTAGATTTAAATGTTTAAGTCTTAGGGCATCCCCCCCAAAAAACAACCTGTAAAAAGTCTGTTGTCTGGCACTTAATATAAGTCACTAACCTTGTAATAGCCACCTTCTGCACCTATTGGTATCCTCATCATAATTGCATTTAAGTCATTCAATAACACATATTTCCTGGAAGCCATTTCTTTGGCAGAGAGTTTGTGTAGATCCACACCAGCTTCAACAAGCACATCCTTAAAGCTAGTTTCTCCAGTAGAGACTGGTTGAATATATTTTGGAACAGTCCAGATGATTGTTTTGTTAATGTAGTCCACACCATCTTAGGGACAAGATATGAAATCTGTAAGCTCATTACCATACTTGCAAGTTGGTTCCTGTGCATTTACATATTGGAGTAAGGTACTGCATTTCTCACCTACAGGACACGCGACAGCAGTATCCACCATCAGGATCATCCATCGCTGTTTGTAAAATACACTTGATCTCACTGCAGAGAAGGTAATTCCATGATCCTGTAGGAAGAGATCCATTTAGACCTCACAGCCTGGGAGCTTGCTGGGCTGGAATGAGCGTACCAACCTTGACCAGCTGAATTTGTGCAGCAGTATATGGTATTCGCAGCACAACCCTGGTGTCTGTGGTGTTGAGTCCATAACCTGCACTCCAAGCATCATTCACAAGCAGAGCTGTTTTTTCTTCTGGCTGATGAAAAACCATTTGCCATATTGATACTTCTCCTGCTTTAGCCTATCCAGAGAAATTCATCAACAGTTTAAACATGCTGTTTGAAGTAACAGATTTACTATGTGAATGATTCATTATATTGAGCTGCCCAGCAATTTTATTGCATCATTCTAAGCAC
Source organism: Melopsittacus undulatus (assembly GCF_012275295.1). NCBI lineage: Eukaryota > Metazoa > Chordata > Aves > Psittaciformes > Psittaculidae > Melopsittacus > Melopsittacus undulatus. Next base: position 24,502,808 of record NC_047529.1, on the reverse strand, counting down.
TATTAGTGGGATATCCCTCTAGCTTCCCTCCCCCGTTTCCCCTAGAAAACTTTCAAGATTAAGAGCATAAAGATTAACTGCAGTGCAAATACAGGATCCAAGAACAAAAAGCTTATCCACGGTTCACTCCTGCATTATGGGGTCTTAAAGACAGTTTTTGTTGCAATCTTTTGTCTTGGGAAAGCTTTATTTCTAGGCTTTTTGAGAAACAGGTTTCCGTTTCCTCATTGGAAACATGGCCTACAGCTGTCTATTTCTAACATACCAAAATCTCTATACTAAAACCACTTGGTACAGAAGTTCTGCTCTTCCTACTTATATGCTTTCCAAAAGGACATTTTGTACTGTGTGGACACAGAATAGAAAGATGATTGTACCTGAAGTAGCATTAGCTTTTACTAGGAAAAAAAAAAACACTGTGGTTTTACCTCCAGAAAGGCAAGTTTCCAGTCCTCAGCTTCATCTTGGATGAAGTCCTTTACAGTCTGCGGAACCTCTCTCCTGACAGAAACCTGGAGGGAAAGAGCTTCTGTAAGGGGTCTGCTGATGGTACTTGTTTCCTTGTCTTCAATGTCTTGCAAGTCTTTTCCAAGGGAAACTAGCATTTCCTAGAGGGAGGTTTCCTCCTGCCAAGTAAAAGTTTATGGCACAAAATGCATGGTGTATTTTCTATAACCCACTGGGTTCAGCTTGTTTTTATATTTTGCCTGTCTTCCCATTTCTACTTTCAGTTAAGGCCAGAAATTTATTTTTGACTCCCATGTACTCTTCCAAGGGGTCCTTTGCTCCCTCTCTGCATTTCTCCCCAGCAAATTCAGTAGGAAAACTTCCATCAGAAAGTAAACATTCCTGTTATTTCAAATGATATCTGTTGAGGCAACATACAGCAAGTTAGCTTAACGTTTTGAATATCATTTCACAACTTAATTGGTTATTAATGCTTACAAGTGGGCTAAATAAGCATAATATGAATGCACCACTAAACTCAAGATGCATGCTGTGCATTCACTAGTGAGCTATTCATGGTTGAGCATTCAGTTTCTGCTTCCAATACATATTCCTAATATCTAATCAGCTTCAAAGAGAGCATCTTCCAGTACTTACCTTCTTACCTTACTTTTAAGTACCTTCCTATCAGTGTTCCCAGTACTTACCTCCATGTAGTTACTTTCACATACTAGCTCTCTCAGACTCCATGGACTATAAGAGCAACTTGCACTTTTCACATGAGTTGTAGCATTCTTCATATCAGCAGCATAAGATGCCTTAATTTCTACAGTTATTACGAACATATCTTCCTGCATGGACAGAGAGAACACTTTCTTGTTAGACTGATTTCCCCTAATTAGGGACCATCTATCCTGGTGACCTAACAGTACATTACAAAACCCATCCACCAGGCTCTGCACAGAAGAGCAACTCCATATTGAAGCATTATTACTTTCTCTTTGATTAACTACATAGGCTACATGCATGTAGCTGCATAGCTAAATAGCAACATAAATACTCTGGGGAGTAGTCAATCTTTCATATAGCCCTAGAACTGAACAAAAAAAACCCTCCCTAAAGCATAGTTTTATGATACAGTAGGAGAGAGAAATTAAAGCAGCCAAAGCTTTAAAGTTTTTTTTGCTCTGATGCACCTCAGGCACTAAACACTTTGGCACAGCGCAACAGAGCTGCCAGGCAGAATTCCCTATTCTCACCCAAATGGAAAGAGTTGCACTTTAAGGGCATATGTGATATGCTTCTTTATGTATTCATGTGTAGGCCATTCAAATGTCAATAGCATAGAATATTCTAGGACCTCTGGATGTATTTGAGAGGAATTAAATATTTTTCTGTTAACAGATGCTCAAGACATTCCACACCTCAATATCTATTAGTGATTTGGTACTGTTTCACATAAGTCACACATACAGCACTGCAATCAAAACAGTTATAATAGACTTACCTCTAAGCGAGAATGGCAGCTGAGTGCAGAAGCACGAAACTCAATGTTACTCCAGTTGCTGTAAGTTACTGTATAGCCACACTGTGATGCCATGGCCTCATTAAGCTCCCAGGCTATGCCAGATTGATCTATGGGCAATTAGTGAAGAACTGTATTAATGAGTATAATAACTTCTGCTCTGCTAACTCCTTGGGCTACCTGCCCTGGCCCCATGGTTCAGTTGGCCCTGCTCCAATATGGCCCAGCTGTATACCCTGGGCTCAGACACAGAAGAATGGCAAAGTGGTAAGAGAGTTGTAACAAAACCTATAGGAAGTAAAACTAGAGGCAGGCTGGGACAGGGAACACTTGCAGCTCCAGGACTCAAGATGCAGGGGGGCAGGGAGAGAATGTCACCAACACAGAAAGATATTAAATCCTAAAAGGAAATAAAAAACAGTAAGCACAGAAGAGTCAGTTAGGTCATCAGCATCAGCGTTGTCAGGATTGGCACATGATGACAGACTAGCAACATCAGGAGTCTGATCTGTGGCTGGCACAGACCTGCGTTTCTTTTGGTGCATACCTGGCCAGCATATTCTCTTCAGGGGTCTTACCAGAATGACAAACACACTAAAGCTTAGCTTGGATTTTTCTTAGGTTACAAAGCTGCCTTGATGGTTTTGGGCATTTTTTTGTTTGTGTTTTAGTTGTCTTGCCTTTTTTTTTTTCCTTCCCAAGACAGTTGTTTTCTACTTTCAAGCTCTGCATATCCCAGAGTGTCTTTCATATCCCACAATGTCTTTCATATCCCACAGTGTCTTTCTTTGTGTATAAATGCCTGAACAAAACCACTATTAAGTATGTTTTTACCCAAGTTTAACATTCTAGAAAGATGGGTGTTACTGAATGCCATTAACTAAATCTAGTTAGACAGCTAACTAGCGTGGAAACACAGTTCAAGGCTGAGTTTACATTTTCTGCATATAATCTTATACCCGAGACTTCTGTATCCCAGAAGTTCTCACTCTGTCCTTCCAGGGCACTGCATGGTGCTTTCCACTCAAATGCACCACTTGTTGACTGGTGAGACCATAGCCAGAAGGCCCAGCTAATTTTTCATAGCATTCTGTAAGAATTTATACACCTCCACCAAGTCCCTTAGCTGTAAGCAAAAAAGGTGGAAAGTCACTAATGCAAAATCAGTAATGTAGTTCCAGCTTCACAAAATCACAGAATCCCAAGGGTTGGAAGGGACTTCGAAAGATCATCTAGTCCAACCCCTCCACAAGAGCAGGGTAACCTAGAGTACATCACACAGGAACTTGTCCAGGCAGGCCTTGAATATCTCCAACATAGGAGACTCCACAACCCCCCTGGGCAACCTGTTCCAGTGCTCTGTCACTCTTACAGTAAAGAAGTTCTTCCTGATATTAACGTGGAACCTCCTATGCTCCAGTTTACACCCATTTCCCCTTGTCCTGTCACTGGATATCACTGAAAAAAACCTAGCTCCATCATCCTGACACCCACCCTTTACATATTTGTAAGCACTGTTGAGGTCACCCCTCCGTCTCCTCCAAGCTAAAGAGACCCAGCTCCCTCAGCCTCTCCTCATAAGGGATGTGTTTCACTCCCTTAATCATCTTTGTAGCTCTGCGCTGGACTCTTTCAAACAATTCCCTGTCCTTCTTGAACTGGGGGGCCCAGAACTGGATGCAATATTCCAGATGTGGCCTCACCAAGGCAGAGTAGAGGGGGAGGAGAACCTCTCTTGCCCTACTAACCACACCCTTTCTAATGCACCATACAAATAAGTTTTCAGGACAGTATGTGCTGTTACTGGGAAACTTTTTTACCAGGATGGAAATCCACCATCATAAGCACACCTAGAAACTACCATGAGGCCAAAGATCACCACGATTAGATTTGACATTGTTAAGCTATCACACAAGTTCATAGGATATGTTCTACAGAAATAAAGGTAGCCTTTGGCTTTACTTAACAATGAGGACAAACCTACTAAACTCTATGGTCTTAGAACAAGCCAGAGTATTCCAGTATAAGAGTATCTCAGAGAACTTTAAACATCTCATTATGTGCAAATCCCTCTTCAAGTTCTTCTGTATCAACTTACCAACAACAGAGAAGGATAAGTATTTGTCCTCAAAGTATTCTGCACTCAGTGTTATACGCAAAAGGTTCCCAAAGCATTCTGCACTCATTGGCCCTGCATTGGACATATTGAAAGGTTGGTGAGTAGTGGATTAAAGGTAGCATTCAAACAGAAATCTGTTATTTCCCAGACTACTTTACAAAAACTCATTGTTGTGACAGTCCTATTCCAGCATCTTTGTCCAGGAGACTTTACAGTTGTTTTTAATTTTTAAACTAGCAATACTTCCAGGAGAAAAGCGAGACCTGAAATTAGCATTCCAGTAGTAACTGTCTAATTAGCTGGCAATGCTACCTGCAACAGCCAGTCATGGAAATAGGATTTGGAACACATTCAAAAAAGTACTAAATTAGCTCCCCTAATCTGAACACCTTCAGTGGAGCAAAAGAGAGGAAAATCCCCTCTACCATCCTGGAAAGAGAAAAATTCAGTCCCTATATAAAACAAACCCACACTTAAACTAACATACAAAAGCTCACAAAACAACCACTAACACCAATTAGACCTTTTATAGTAATGGAACATTTCAGGGGCTTAAAGGATACTTTTTTCTAAAGAGTTCATCATTATATCCTTAAAGTAACCAGAGATGGCACTCCAGTGTCAGTCATACTAGGGAACACCAGACAAATGCTAGCAAACACAGCTTCTTTTTGCCCATATTTCTAACTTGATTCTGTGCAGTGGCCATATAATTGCTCCAAGATGGGTAAAATCTCCTTCAGTATCTTTTTATTTTGATCTCTGGTGAATGCTAATATATTTATATAGCACCTGCAGTGAGTAGGGCAAACAGTTCTAGAACCAGCTCTCTCTGTATCTTCTGTTCCAGGACCAGCTCTGTTTTATAAGGAAAAAGTTAAAGTAGACAGCAATTTTGGCTAAAAAAAACTGTTTCTTTTCAGGCAAAGTGATGACACCTTTACAGCATCTAAAAGACCTTACATATTGTATGATCAATAAGTAGGGTCAAGAAAACAAGAACAACAATGACGTTCCTATTAATTCATCAGTGCTTGTTATCACAGTGAGAGATAGAAAGGTAGAAACATCTGCTTAATATGAAGGTATGTAAGCCTAAAGTGGAGCTACTAATAGACACCTGTATCTTTGGAGTTTCTCAGAAAAATGCACACTCTTCTGAAACACACAGATACCACTCAGGAGAAGGCCTGAAAACTGTTACTTGGAAGCAGTTTATAGCAGCACTACCTGGTCTCTCTTGGGTCCATATACCACAGATTAGTATTTCCACTAGTAACAACCTGTAAGAGAAGAGAGGGATTAGCAGCAGTCTCAGCTGTGACAACAGCTTGGTAAAAAAATTTCTGTGCTAAGAAAGTTCCAGTCTGGATATTAAGCTAATCTTAAATTTAGAACTACAGATCCGGATTTTGAAACTACAGAATAGCTTTTCCTCAGTCACCTCTAGAAAGACAGGGAAGGTAAACCAGAAAAGTTCATGCATTTAATGACCACTTATATTTAGCAGCCTTGAAGCTCTCACCTCTGCACCAGACTCAAGTCCATTATACATAAGCTCAGCCTCTGCTGGTGGTGTTTTTTCCTTTAGATCCCCACACAAAATCCTCCCTCACACTTTGCACAGACACCAACACCTTTCTGGTTTCTCAGAATCTTGGATTAAATAGAAAGGCTGTCACTTTTATATTGATGAAACTAATTTTCATCTGCTTACCATCCTATGAGCCTATAATTCATGTCAGCTGTTCATTTGCTTTGCTGATTAAATCTGCTCCTACCTAGTTCCCTAGGTTCCCCCTGTTTTGATGGTTGCTAGCTCCTAGCTAGCAGGTTGTAAGGGGACAACATGAAAACTGGTACTGTTCTGGCTCTCCACTGGTTGGGAGTTATGACTCTTCATCCTTTGTGGTGACTTGACCCTGGTTGGACACCAAAGCTGCTCTATCACTCCCCTTCTCAGCTGCACAGGAGGAAAGAAATACAATGAAAGGCTCATGGGTCAAGGTAAGGACAGGGGGAGATCACTCACCTACTGCCATCACGGGCAAAGCAGACTCAACTGGGGGAAATGAGTTTAATTAATTACTAATCAAACCAGAGTAGGATAATGGTAAATAAGTCAAATCTTAAAAACACCTTCCCCCCACCCCTCCCTTCTTCCTGGGCTTAATTTCACTCCTGATTTTCAGTATTTCCTTACCCCCAGTGACACAGGACAACAGGGAATGGGGTTTGCAGTAAGTTTATCGCATGTTGCTCCTGCTTCTCCTTCCTCCTTAGGGGAGGATTCCTCATACACTTCACCTGTTTCAGTGTGGGGTCCTCCCTGGGCTGCAGAGGCGCAGCTGCCTCAAGACAGTCTGCACCATGAGCTGAAGGAAATCTCTGCTCTGGTGCCTGCAGCACCTCCTCCCTTCCTGCTTCACTGACTTGGATGTCTGCAGGGCTGTTCCTCTCACATATTCTCAGTTCTCTCTCTGACTGCAGTAAGTTTTTCCCCTCTTAATTATGTTATCCCAGAGGTGCTGCCACTGTCACTGATGGGCTCATCCTTGGCCAGTAGCAGATCTGTCTTCAAGGCAGCTGGTACTGGGTTTGTCAGACACAGGGGAAGCTTCTGGCAGCTTTTCACAATGGCACCCCTGCAGCCTCTGGCTACCAGAACCTCGCCATGCAAACCCTGTCTCCTCTGTGGAGGACTTTGCATAACTTTCCCTGGACAGCTGAAGCCTGCCAGAGGTGAATGTGTAAAATACAGTTTTAAGGAAATTGGTGTAACAAGAATGGTAAGGAGCTGTTGACCTTTAAGGTAAGTGGTTAAAACTGACAGTAAAAGAAAACCTAGCTGGATATTATGGGTGTCACAAACTAAATGAACTGTCTCATAAGATGACCAGAAGTCATCACCAAATTTGGGGAAAATTAACCCAAAAACTGTGGAGGAGTGGATCTGGCCACAAACAGATTGGACAAAAGGCAGAGAAGTCATGCCTGTGGGTCTGCCTCTGGGTCAGTAACTGTTTCCCATGTACTTTGGTCACTGTGAGTGATGTGTGGGAACATGATGTTCCTGGAGCTGCTGAGCTGTTGATGGTCAGAAGGTGGCGATGTTATTTAGCATGCAAAGGGGTTGCTGTAGAGTCTGTTCATACTGCCTGTGAGTGTCAAGCGCTGTTTGTATATAACTGTAGCAACATCAGTAGCATAGACAATAATAGCTGCAATTCTCTTTTATGTAAGAAAGGATGCTGGAATTCATTATTCCTTGTCTTGGACATCATTCTGTTACGCTGTCATTCATTCTGTGCAAACACAACCTCAACTCTCAGAGCCATAGTTCTCCTGAGGCAATGAAATTATTATAGGTAAAAAAAAAACATATCTTGTTTCATGGCTAAGCCACTGCTTTCATTTCCCTATTTTCTTTGTGCACTTTATATCCAGCAGCTGTACCAGCAGGTAAGGAATATTCATTCACCTTGTGCATGTCAGTGCATGCCATTCTTCTGTTTGAAACACCTTTCCCAAGAGGCAAGCTTGGCAGTGATGCCAAATGAATGGTCAGAGCTGCCTGCGTCTCTCTACATAATTCGTATCTCGCATAATCGTATACTGCGGATTCTCTTGTCCTAGGCTGATGCCTGTAACCTTTGGAGACTGCTCCTTGCTCCGCAGACGGGAAGGCTGCGGGAACCGCAGAGCTGGAGGGTTTACTTGTAATTAGCACTCGTGTCCTCCGGAGGGCGCACGAGTCCCTCCTGCCGCTGCTCAGCCCTGTCCTCCCAGCCGCGGCTCCCTCCCGGCCTCGGCAGCCGCCTCTGGACAGGGTTTGTCCTTAAACCTGGCGATGGATTACGCAGGCAGACATATGTATTTATGCTGCTTATCACGGCTAACCTTATTACACCCTTCCCACATCCTCAGGAGCGTCAAACAACTAACTGAATGTAAACCCCAAGCTTTGCCGTGCTCCAAGATGATGGATTTTACTCTGGCAGTAAGTGTTCATGTTGCTGTTGTTTCCTTCTGAAATTCCCTAGATGGTAATTTTTTAACTTTATACAGAATGTTCCTGAGAAGCACTTTCCACCAAGGATACTATAAAAGTAATGGATTATAATAATAAATAAAACTATGATCAGGCAGTCAGGGATTAAATATTGGATCGTGCACCCCTGCTTATTATTGTTGGAGTGGAGACCACTTGAATTATGGCTTTATTTCACTGTGCAGTGTGTTTTACACTATCACAAAACAGCTACTACACTTCTCCAGAACTTGATTTTAGGTACCACCAGGGAAGAGCCTGAGATTTCTTCCAGTTTACATTACTACACTTTGCATTTAAAGAAGATCTGCACTGTCGACAAGCCCATCACAGTAATTATATGGTAAGTATCAAAGCTGCTCACACTTTTCCAACCCAAACAGATTCTAGCCATGTTTCCAATAATCCTTTCATCTGCCAATACTCACACGCAGGCTGAGGTTTTGGGGCAAAGTGGCATCCTGGATGTGTCTTCCTTCTCGCAAACAGGATCAGGATGACTAGCAACCATTTACTGGAATGGGAAGAGAACTGCACTAGTCCTGTTACAACTCAGCTCTTGTGGGTTTTTTAATTTTTATTTTTTAGTGTGTACCACATGATGACTTGGACCATAATCATGATTCTGGGCAATATAATAACATCGCAAATCTGAGGTCATTTATATCCAATCAAACCTAAATTACCATCTGATTTAACTAGAAAGCAAGAAGAATTCTTATCTGGCATAATTTTAGTTTCTAAAGAATGCTGAAATCTTAAAGGCTTTACTTCAGCTCTATGGTCAAAATGTCAAAGATTACAGACAAAATTTTCCTTCTGGCCTTTCAATCAGTATCAGGGCAAACCCAGGAAGAAATCATGTAGTATTATAAGCACTTTATGGCCTAACAACTACGTGGGACCACGTGCTGATGTCAGTGTATCTTAATCTTAATCTTACCAGCCGTGTCACTGGTAGCATAATTCCCCCACAGCAAGCAGTGGCTGGGCAATAGGATCTGATTGTGTAGTGACATGACCCTTAGGTGAAGGAAAAAAGGAGGTCCATACTATCTTCTACAGTTATCTGTAAAGCTATTTTGGCTTCATGGAAAAATGCACAACAAATTAGTCAAATCACAGTTCCTCTAGGATTAGGTAATAGATAATTCTATGCTGATAGGAGTAATAAAACAAAGAGAGATTGTCCATTCTCATCTTTATAAAGAGACCCTTGTAAAATGTCCACCACTCATTTTCTTCACAGGGTTGCAATGCAGAATAATAATCAACTATCTGTCTCTCTGTGTTTCCACTTCCTCCTGTTAATCTGTTCCTAGACAGTGTGCTGGTCTAATTCAAATGTTTTGCATGTAAAAATAAATAAATAAATAATGGGGAGACAGAAAACACAGTTAATCTGTAAGTGACATCTGCAAGAGCGACACATTAGATAGAATGAAGCCATTAAATAAAACTCAACAACTTATGCTGGGCTGTCTCTGCTGCAAGATATTTCTCCTCTGGGGATATAAATGATATCCTAAACCATCATTGATTTGATTTTCAGTTAGGCACAGTCCTGCTACAGGAGTACAGTAGAGCTAAAATCCCCAGAGAGTCAGGAAACAATCTTTTTCAGAGTTATGGGTGGTTTTCTGTGTGTTTCCCCATACTCAGGAGCAAGAGGTATGATGATTGCCAGCTAACAATTCACAGATTAAACCAGGACCTGCACAATTAACAGGACAAATGTCATAGACTCATAGAATGGTTTGGATTGGAAGGGACCTTAAAGACCATCTAGTTCCAACTCCCCCTGCCATGGGCAGGGACACATCACACTAGACCAGGTTGCTCAAGCTGGCCTTGAACACAGCCAGGGATGGGGCAGCCACAGCTTCTCTGGGCAACCTGTGCCAGTATCTCACCACCCTCATAGTGAAGAATTTCTTCCTCATATTTAATCTAATTCTCCCCCCTCTCAGTTTAAAGGCATTTCCTCTTGACCTATTCCACCATGTCCTTGTAAAAAAAACCACTTCAGACTTCTTGTAGTCCCCTTTAGGTATTGAAAGACTGCTATAAGGTCTCCCTTCTAAAAGCCTTCCCTTCTCCAGGCTGAACAAGCCTCTCTTCATAGGAGAGCTGCTCCAGCTCTCTGATAATTTTTCTGGCCCTCCTCTGGTCTTGCTGCAACAGGTCCATGTCCTTCTTATGTTTTGGGTGCCAGGTATGGATGAAGTACTCCAGGTCCTGAGTTAAAGCTTTATAACGCATGCTATGGTAGTTATTTCTTCCCTGAATAGGATACAGCAGGACATTTGAAACAAGCCTCCCCATAAGACCGTTGGTCATAACTTTGTGAAGCGCATCATGTTTTGCACAAAGAGCGGTGCCTCCACCCCACCTTCTCCCCGCTTGTCTCCTTTTGTGTCATCTCCTTCAATGTGGTGGTGCAAGAGGAGTGCATGCCCTTCTCTGAAGCAGGACTAAAACCTATAGACTTATGGACAATATCTCCTATAACTGATAATACCATTCTCAAAGTTTGTCTGCACCATGAAACTTGAGCCAAATTAAGCAAAAAAGAGTTATGCCAGGAAGTAATTTGGCCCTCGAAATCCAGTTAGGATTTGAGAACAGGAATTTATGTGCAGTGGAAAGCAGTTTGTAGAAATGTCTGGAACCAAATGCAAAGCAATTTAGATTACTGTGATAGCACAAAAGCGCTTTGTATAGACAATTTAAGACATCTGCCCATGGTCCAGACATCTGTGTGCAATGAATACCATTTCTGAGCTAGCTCTTTATCATTCAGTGATGTCCATTAGTAATTGCTGCCCCCGTACAACCCTGTCTTTGTCTATATGTAGTTATATTGGTTACTTGACAACTGTAATAAACAAGGAAAGAATTACTTGTTCTTAAATTGAAAATACAATCTGTGATCTAGTTCTATTTCAAATACAGATAAACACATTTTACTCTTCCCTTCCGTTCTCTCTTTGTCTAAATTTGAAGACGCTATCGCATATTTATGTCCCTCAAAGTAATGGACACATGAACTATCTCCTGTCATGCGGATGGGTCATGCAGATACAATAATTTTGTATTTGTAGCTGTTCTTCAGTTTCAATCCTTCTGCAATGCTGAAGAACCTTCGGGTTCATTCAGGCTCATGCTCAGAAGCCAAGATTCTTCAGACAGATTTCTTGTCTTCAGTCAGTTTCTATACTTCCTGGTATTTATGCTCACTATTTCACTGATTTGGAATCCTGTTTTTTCTCTGTTTATGTAAAGTGTTTGAGATCTTGCCTATCATTTACTTGTCTAGTAAGTAAGCCTTTAGTGCTGCAAGAATGAAGGAAATTTTATTTGGTGCAAAACCATGCACCAGTACTGATTAGACTTTGTAGCAACAGAGATAGCAAGTGAAAATAGTGTGTAATCAGCAGCAAATAAACAGATTTGTCCCATCTGTTCGAGTAATTCCATTGTCTTATTAGCAGTCAAAATGAAGCAATATAGAACCAAGAGGAGAGAGATCTTCCAATAGTATCTTTATAAAATTGAACTTGTCTCATTGTAATTTATTTAAATACAATTTTAAGCTTATTTATTGAAGTCTCTAATGTTTAATGCTTCAGTCTTGAATAAACAACAATCAGATCCTCTCTGATTTCAGTGAGCTTTGGATTAGGCTCTTGGTATTTGGAGGATGAGGTTGTCTGTGTTCCCAGCACACTGTAAACAGTGAAAAACTTTTTTATTGATGGATTTATTTTGAAATTTGGAAGTGTACTCAATTTCATCTGTGTTTATCTGCACTGCACTGCTGATAGAGCTCCATATTGCCTGTGGGGCAGAAGATAGGTTCAAATTTGGATGACACATCTCTTCTCCCCAGAACTGGCAGCCATCCAGTGTTAAGTTAAAGGTCTTACAGCACTTTTCATATTGGTTAAGGGGCAACTACAGCTTTTTGCCAGATTTCCTTCTACTGTGGAAACAGAATCTAATCAAAAAGACCCAAATGATAAATGACCTTTATACAGGACCATAAAATATAGATATTGTCCATGAATATCCCCACCTTGTGCAATTAATTTCATAAGGAACAGGTCATGTATATGGAGAGTACCCTATGAATAAGGCCAGAGAGGCAAAACAGCTTACCCTTCAGTTTGACTCCACAACATTCTGTGGAAAAGACTGTGCTAAAGAAAAGCCGTGTTGGGTCTTCCAGCCTCCTTTTCCATTTTTTTCCCCTCTTCATCTTGAGCAATGAGACAAAGGAGGAATTATTGCACTGATTTAGAACATTATACTGAGATTGGGGTAGTCTGCCTCAGATTTTCTACGGGATCTTGGAAGTCTAATTGGGCATCAGTATTTACATCCCTCATTTATAAGATGGGCTCACAATACTGTTAGCTAAGATACCAAAAAAGTTTGTGAACTGCTCACACACTACAGAATACGTGTAGCAAAAAAGTCATATAAGCCATATAAACATGGAAGATCATTTATGTTTTACTACAGTGGCAATATTTTAAATATAATCTGTCTAGATTTACACTGCTTTTGGGTAACTACAGGGAAAATTAGTCCCAGATTAGGTATTTTATGGGAAAGAGAGAAGTTTGAGGCCTAAGGAGATACTGCTCACATCTTTTCTGCATTTCATATACTCCTATTGATTCCACAATAAATGTCATTGAACATTCATCAGTTCAAGTCAAAAAAATGGAATTATGTCCTGGTAATGAATTTGACATTTGTTTTACTCCCAGATAGAGATAAAGATCAGAAATAATTAAATACTTAGAAGAAAAAGTTCAGAAGAAGAGAACTTCTGTCCGGGAAGAAGAAGAATTTAGAAGAAATTCAGGGGCTTTGCGTCATCTTGCTTTGAAGTTGGATTGAAATCTCTTGAGGTTCTGTGGTATCATTTGGAGATTACAGGTTAAATGTCTTTACAGTGGGATTCAATCTTAAAGGTCTTTTCTAATCTACATGATCTTATGATGTCACTGCTCTCCACAGCAGGAAAATTCTCCTGCCAAAGTTCCCTATCAGCAACACACACTATTGTCTTGATGGGTAAGAGTCTGTTCCATGTCCTGGAAGATGTTTCACAGCAAGAGAGTCCAGATCGTGGATAATAACAGATACTCAGCAACCCAACCATAACTTCCATGAGGTATCATGGTAGCTGATGACAGTATGCCAATACTAATCATTTCAGAGTTGCACGGACACTCAGTAGTTTAGTAGGAAGTCATAGCAAGTTTTAACATAGATATTAATGTCATCTTGCTGAAAGGAATTACTCTGTAGTAACTGCAATCACAGCTGAAGGAGTCAGGGTGATGCAAAAATCCTAGGATGGATGAGGGGTGTGGAAGTCACTTTTATCCAACACTAATCAGAATGGTTATGAGCCATTAAGGCATAACAACACAACCCTTTCTGAACCCAGTTCTGGTTTGACCTTGAATTATATGTTAAGTTTTGCATCTTAATTTCACTTTGCTGACAGAAAACACTTATTCACTAAGATTTCAGAATTTGAATCCAATTAAAAAAAATCATAAATCAATCTTTACTGGTTTCATGTGAAAGCTCAGTATTTTCTACTGAAAATGCCAACACTTCTTTTGTCTCCATTTTAAAAGAAGCATCAGAAAATGGTTCTTAAAAAAAAACCCCACAATTTATCAAACAATTGAGTATTTGATTAGGATCTTACTCTTTTCACAGGAAACTAGAAATTGTTCTTTTGAAATCAGTGAAGATCAGCTAGGACAAGACTAGTGTTGTGTGACCCAGGATCTGCTCTGACCCGGTTTTGGCTAGAATTCCATTATTTAGGCTATAGAAGGGATGTGAAAAGGTTCTTGAAAAGTTCACGAATACTTTCAGTACAGCTTAGTGAAAACACTTGTTTATTAGCTTATTTGGCTTCTTTTAGGATAGGCTATGGTTTGACTATGCAGTGCCCACAGTGGAAAAATTGCCTTAATATCTTCTCTGCTTAGCTCCCATGATCTGGTAGATCTTCGTGTCTTCATGCTGCAAGGTGCTGCCCACATAGGAGCATCATTTTGACTATGGTGCTATGCTGTGGACTGTATTTGCTGGCTGCTCTACCATTAGTTTTACAGTTCTCCTAAATGAACTGGATGCAAGGAGAGGAGCTGGGTTGTTTTGGTGTGGATGCAAGAAGAGGAGTGTGAGAGATTGACTTGAAATCAGACTCCACTATGCATTGTCTCAAAGATGAGATGGGATTCTACCTATCTTTTGTCTCAGAGATGAGTGGGAGAAGTTGAGATAAGACTCTTCCCCTGTCCATTGCCTGAGGGATGAGTGGGAAAGAGCTTAGACTCTTCCAGTCCATTACCTCAAGGATTGGTGTGAGAAACTGCTACTCATTCTCTGAAGAACTGCTGCAGATACATGTGTGCAGTTGAAGAGCTGGCTGCAAGACCAGGGAAACTGGTCCACCAGGAACGTGTAATATGTGACACAAAGCAGAGGTACTCCCCCAGCTCATCATTAAAGGGAGAAAAGGTAAACACCAAGAGGCACGTTGCCAGGGAGCCATTGCCATGAGGATCATTCCAGAAGGACACTTCTGTGAGGGCACTCTCCACCAGTGACTACTGCAGACCCTGATGACTGTTAGGGACCCTGTCCATCAGACATTACCATGAGGTCAATTCCACAAGGATACTCACCTCCAATAGACTCTTGGGGGGCACTCTGCTCTGATACTGACTATGAACCCTGAACTCCCACCACCAACAATGATGACAATGGATCCCCAGGATCCCGAGGATCCTGCTGGATCCACAGTAGTGGCTATCTCTCTCTCTGCACCCCGAATCCTTGCTTGATTTCCCATCCTTTTTCCAATCTGTCCTATCTATCTGCTTTATTACAACAATTTCCCTTTTTTACAATAACTGTCTTTTTGTAATTAGTAATAAACAGACAGACTAAGGTACCTGACCTTGTTTGCATCTTAATTTCACTTTTGGGATCACGAGCTGAAACAGGATCCAGCACTGGGGTTTTCTCCAATTGGACCCTGACAAGAAGCTGGGTTGTTCTGATGTGGAGAAAGGTCTGTGTACAGAGATGGTGTACTGCTAGTGATAACAGGTTGTCAAATAATCTGTTTGCAGCACAGTAGATGTTTTGACTACTTCAGCTATTATTGCAGAGACAGGCAGGGTCTGGCAACCTTGAACAGTAGAGAATGTGACTTACCCTTCTCTTGAACTTAGATGACATGGCTGTAGTCAGAATGCCCAAGTCAGGCAACTATAAGATGTGATTTGAGCATGGCACGTAACTACTAGTCAAGCCTCCTAAATATTGTGGTTCAGATGCTTTGCATCCTTGCCTGTTTTTATAAAACTACTATGTTACTGTGCTGAACTTGCAGGTCCATTTGTAAGCCTCAGATATTGCCCAGCAAAAGCAATCCTGTTAGAAGACTTATGTCTCTAACAGCAGGAGAAAAACAGGGGGAAGAGCTGTGGAGATGTCTTCACTTTTTTGTGGTACAGTTGCCATACCCTAAACAGCATATAAATATGCTATTTTAAATTTTATGCATATTAGAGCCAAGGTTACCACAGCTTCAGAACAAAATCACTCTAGATTTAGCAATATGATTTAATTTCATATAAGTTGGAGGGATCCCCTTTCAATGTTATTTTTAAATTAAAGAGCAGCACTCTGACATCTGTATGGGAGTAATGATGCAGCTTTTAAAACTATCTGTTAGCCTGATAATATTGCATATTAGTCCAGTAGATGTCCCAGGACTGCTTTTAGTGGTCCTATGCATAGCAAGTGAATTCTCTATGCTTGCATAGCAGTTGCTTTAAACTGCTTTGCATTCTCTTTATAGCACAGGACTGGGAAGCAATGCTGATGTTGATTTTCTTTTGAGAAAGCACTATGTGCTTTGAATGTCTTCAGCTCCTTAAGGTAACGAGTGCTGTTTTTCCTCTTGAAAGGCAATGAGCAGTGGCTGGTGTTCAAGAAAGTATTAATAAAATAACAGAGTCTCCTGCAACTACATTAATGCAGATATCTGGAAAAATCCAAGTGTTACAGGCATTGTCCAAAAAATTTCCATTCACCTATAGGGGTCAAAAAGCTCATGCTTTGACACTGTGTTAGAACTCCCATAATCCACCCAGACAAATATATAGCTGAGTTAATACTATGTATTAACTAATAATAGTTAATAATCTAATAGTATGTATTGCATTTGTACAAGGGGGTGCTATATATCCATTAAACCTAAGCTCAGTGTGGGATTCATGTATCTTTCTATTAAGCAATCAGATTGCTCCACAGCTGATTTATAACAGGCCCACCTGTTTTTATGTCAGTAAACTCAGTCTTATCAGATGCATTGTTTGGATTTATGTGGTGTTTCCACATTCAAACTGGTGTTTGTTGCTGAAGGAAGCCATTCTTAAAGCACCTAATTCTAATCACTGTGAGAAAATGGCTTTTGATCAGGGTAAATATTCACAGCTCCTGTTGTGCAAATATTAAATGCCCCTACTTTGATTTGAATGTTTTCACATTTGCTTGCAGTGGTACCTTTAAAAACTGCAGAAGTTTATGAGTCCACAAATCCATGTACTTAGTATCCCACTGTTGCAAGCAATCCTCTATACCATCGTGTTCATCAGCTGATTGAATCCTACTCCAAAACCAATCAAATTTGTTGCCCCCTCCCAACTCTCTAATGAAAGAATGTTCTAGATCTTTATTTCTTTGGCATTTGGGAATGTTCTAATTTTTATCCAGATTGTGTTCTTGAGCAGTTTATGTTGATTTGTTCTCGTACCAGTACAGCTCTTGAGCCTAAATTATTCTTATCTACCTCCTAGTTTTATTTCTCACTTTTGAAAGGACAGCTCATACTCACTGTTACTCTTTATTTTGTGGACTGAAGCATCCTAGTCTTTCTCATGCTACCTTACACTTGACTCTCCATTCCTTTGAAAATATTTAGCATATTTTCCTGTAATATGGAATACAGCGGAGGTTTCACCAGCACTGTATAAAATGATATGTTTCTCTATCTCTACTGAAAACATCTTGGGGTTTTTATGCTCACATTCTGTTGATGGCTCATAGCCATGCTGTGACCAGTTACTTTAATGGCATCCTTCTCTATTTTTGCTAGTCAAAACTCTGAGCAGATGGATTCAGCAAAAGGCATGTGTTCTTGCTGCGTTTGAACTGCTGGAAATGAGTCCCACCTTGAAGTTGTATAAAACTGTACCATGTTATATGCCCAAATAATGAAGTTATATGAAATGTAGCTTGTTTACATTCAAAAAACTCCCATAAGGGACAGAGAAGTCCCACAAAAAAAGGTATATGCAATGTGAAAAATGAGCCAGTAGTAAGCACCAGTACAGCCTGCATCTTGCTCAGTCATTCTTTGCTGGACATTGGATCTGATTTGAGTTCTAAGATCATCTTTGGGGTTTCAAATATGTTAATGTTCTGTGTACAAGGAGATTTTTAGAGAGACTATGGAACATGCCCAGCATAATGCAACAGAACACACTGCTGTTTGATGGAAAAACAGCAGCCAAAGAAGACTTTGGCAAAGCAGGGCCTTACAGCTGATAGTAAAGCAAGGTAAACCACCCCACTTCATCCACATTTTCCATTCAACATCTACATTTTTAGCCAGATGTGGTGATGAGGAATGCTATTGATTCTTTTGAGGGGAGAATAAACATTCCTTCTTAAACACCAATTTTCTTCTTGGTTGTGTCACCAAGAATGTGTTAGTGCTTCATCTGCAATGGGCTGTGCAGTCATTTTGCTAGTGCTGCCATTTTGGTCAGTGCTTCTTCCATAGTTGCTAAATAACAAAAAGAAAAAATAATGTAAATATCATTTGAACCAGAAAGATAATTTCCTTTTATTTAATCACATGGAATGTGATTAGCTTTACTTTTAGTCCTCTGATTTTTAGCCTGAGCCATTAGGCTTTACCTGCAGTCAGTCAGATGAAAATGAGCACCTTCAAAAAAGCAATTTTTATCATTTGTGTGTCTAAAACACATAGAATAAATCACTTGTCACTGACAGAAGAAGGTCCTAACTGATTATCTTAGACTGAAGACATGACCTTTGAAGGAATGAAAATGGGTGAACTTCATACCATTTTACTATCTCTAGAACTGAAAGACTTCTGTATTGACCTTCTTTGGAAATTACATAATAATATAGTCAATAATCTGCCCAGATAGATTCTTCAGAATAGAAACTTTCAAAATGTGGACAAAGTTCTTAGCTTTTAGTGCTGTTTTTTTCCAGAACACGTTAAGTAAACACAGGATGGCAATGAAGATGTAATAGTCCCTTCATACGCTCCAAAGATTTTATTTAGCTAACCCAGACCCACAAGAATGCCATAACCTCTTTCATTATTCATAAGAAAAACAAGGTGGAATGCTTTCAGATGTAAATAACCTTACATCTCAATAATCACTGCTATATGCCTGTATAGCAGTATTGATTCCTGGTCTGTCTTTCTTGAAAGTATTGAAGGAAATCTTTGCAATTCTATCCTTTACCCACACAGCCAATGACTGATGGCAAGTCAGAGAAGTGGACATGTCAAGGACTTCAGAGCTGAACTAAAATGCAAAGTAAGGAAAATCCCCAAAAAGAAAGAAAAGAAACTAGAACTAGAAATTTTTTGCTATATTTGAAAAGAAATAGAGGAAAATAAAATTTAAAAGTTAAACAAATTGAAACACTGCTAGTAGCTTTAATATGGCTCTAGTCATTTTAGTATTGCCTTGCTTTCCAAACCCTGATTTTCACTTTCTTTTATAGCCCTGTCTCATCCAATCTTCAGGATTTCTTCCTTTGTACTTGTTTGTATCATGTCTACCCAAATGAAGTTATGTGCCTGGACTGAAGTTCCTAACAGACCACCCTGGTAACACTGAATAGTAATAGAGTTGAAAAGCAAAAATAAAGGCAGCAAAGGAGAAATAAAAGAATAAAGAGAAAGAAGGTTGCAGAAAGAAAGCCCACCTTTTACTTAATTTTCGTAAGCAATGAAAAGGTTACATTTGATCTTTCTTCACCGTTCTTTACAGACATCCTTTTCCCACTAAAAAACTTGGTATTCTTTTACCTCACTAACTATGATTTCCCATTTTTTTTTAATGTGCAGCATTGTAAAGCCCAGCATATTTGTTGTAAGAAAGAATTCAGCAAGCCAGATTATATAGCCAATGTGTAATGGCTTTATTAGCAGCCTGTGTAATGATAGCTGCTGCATTCAGCATTTCCATGAGTTGTCATTTATAGATTGCACTTCCAAGGCCCTACTTTAGACCTTTTCTGCTACAGGTCACATTGTAATTTCAGATTAGTTTGAGTTAGGAAAGGTACCAGGAATTTCCTATCTACCTCAGTGAATAGTGATTCAGTAACTTGCCATCCATCATTTTCTATTAAACAAGCTTTTGTATTAATATGTTTTCAGAATAAATGGAAAACATCCTTTCCAGAAATGGAACATACTTAATGCACATGGACATTTGACTTCTCTTCCTAAGAAATGTGTCAATAGCCTGGTAATCTGGGAGTAGCTGGCATTGATAAATGTCTTCACTTCTGCTTCACTGAAGATCTGATATGGTTCACATATTCCTAGAAACATTTACAGATGTTTTTAAATGCAAATGCTAGCAGTATTCTCCTTTGACTACTCAGAATTTACTACTAAACTCAGCCTTAAAAAAAATCATTAAAAAACTCTGAGGCTCCAAGTTCTGTTACTGGTTCTGATGTAGTGTTTTCTCAAGTTACTGAACCATACTGCCTCACAAACCCTTTAAAACTCTCTTTCTTTTTCTTGATAATATTTTGTTATAATTAGACGTTGCTATTTGGTGAATTGAAGGTGTTATGTTGCATTATATGAAGTAACTGTCTCCGGCTAATTAAGAAGGACCCTAACCTTTGCAAAGAAAGTTTGTCTTCCTGATCTAAACAGCAAAAGTTGTAAATTCCCACTTATTTTCATGAACTGAAAGAACACAGACCCCAGATTGGGAACATAAAAGCAAGTACAGGAGCACACTGTCTCAAATCTACCTCTCGCTTTTGGCAATGTAAAACCATAATATTACAACAGTAGTTCCCCTGATTTGTATGAAAGGGATATCTGAACCTCTGTGGACGTAGTGCAAACTCCATGTAAAACTCAGTTGGATGAGACCTTTTGCATCCAGCCAGGGTGCAAATGAAACCCAAAGTCCTGCACTGAGAAACACATTAGGGCACTGGCAGAATGAAATGCTATGATTGGTATGAATTGTGTAGGAAGTGACAACTCCTTTTGCTAGCTGGTGTGGCAGCTGTAGATGTCCATCACCAAGTACTGCAGGGGCTGGTAGTAGATTTGCAGTCCCTGTTCTGTACGCCCTCCTGTGGGCTGGGGTGGGTGGAATTGCAGCATCAATTCAGCTTCTGCAGATCAGATTCATCTTTTGCTGACAGAGGAATTGCCATTCTAATTGCGTTTTTTTGCCTTTTCTCCCCAAGAAAGTACCTAAGGCAGAGTTACTCCCACTTTGTCCCACAGCTGTGCAGCTTAAATTATGAGCATTTGTAGAAGAAGAACATTGAATCTGTTTGCCTTTAATAGGGTCCCCCTGGTGTAACTGCTGACAAAATTTGGTTGAATGAAGGCAATTCAGGGAAGAAAACAAATAAGGGATAAAATGGCCAGCCCCTAGGGATGTCAGCATTACACAAACACAACAAACTCATGCACAACAGTGCTCAGGGCATTGTTGTTTCCAGTTTCGATTAGCCAGTGGCCGCTTGATTTTGGATAGGCTAAATGCATGCTTTAGAGCCATAAAAAGGATGTAAGATATTTTATGGGGGAGTCACAATCCCTTCTGATGTAGCCATATTTTAATTAGTGCAAACTTTCCACTTCACTGGTGAAAATCATCTCATCTTAAGAGGGACTTAAACCAAAAGTTTTGTCTTGAGTTAACTTACTACCAGCAGCTTTGAAGGAGTTAATGTTTGTAAAAACTATTCTGCAGACTTTGTAATGATTTGTTCCAGAATACAAATATTTTTGGCTGACCTTTGGCTAGAGCACAAGACACTGTAAGCCAGCCTTATATGCGCCATTTTCCCTAACAGTCTTCATCTCACAGTCCTTTTTGAGCTGATGAGCAACAGTTAATACTGTTTTGTGTTATTATAAACCACTGCAGTGCAACAGAGATGATGGTGGTATAGCCTAGATTTCCCTTCATCTCTTTTCCCCACTGCCAGCAGCTAAGCTCATGCCCAACATAAACAACTGGCAGTAAGTTTTCCTGCATCAGGAATCTAGAGATGACCTCTCTCCTTTTTCAGATGAATGAGTCAAGCAAATTCCAGGGCATGTTTTCAAATTAAGATGCAAAAACCTGCCAAAACCATCAAGTCTTCTCTTTGTGTAAAAGCATGATCACAGTTCAGGGGAGCTGCTGTGTTTTAGTGGAAACACATGAAAAACTGCTTTGTAAGAGAAGATGTTCCTTCGGACAGCTCAGTGCTCAGACACTGCTTATGAGAAAAGAAGCTATGAAATACAGAAATAAATGTAATTCCTAAGTCTTGCAATATTTCTCAGTGCAGATGCAAAGGAGAAGATGTCTGGCTCTGCATAATACTGGGAGGAGAGAACTGGCATTTCTAAGCGTGCTGCCCCAAGGGACTGGGTCTGTTGTCCAGAAAAAAAGCAATGCAACATCATGCTGATGTAAGGAGCTGTAAGTTGTGATAATGCAGGTTGCAGCTTGACAGGCTCGGTGGGAAGCCAAGACAGCATGTTTCTGCCCTCCATGCCAGGAGGACCATGGAGCAGGATCATGGGACATACCCAGTGGCCACAACAGTGGCTAAGGATAGGGTCACCAGTGTCATCAGGTGTATTGACCTGAGCAACGAGCTCACCACACCCTCCTTTGCCAGTACAGAGCTCACTGATGGTTACAAAACCGTGTCCCTGCTGCCCAGGGAGCTGCCTCTCAGCATCCTGGGCAATTTCCAGCATCCTGCATTCTTGCCTGTGAGACTTAGGTTGTGTAACTGTCTGATGCACTGCTGTGCTGCAGTACCATTTCCAAAGTCAGTAATGATATTTCTGCAGTATCTGTCAAATCTTATGCTGAAATCTCCAAATGACCCACTAAGATGACCTCATTTGTCTTCAGGAAGTATTCTGCTCACATTCTTGTATTTGGATAGTTCTAAGAAATTCACTCTGCACTCAATGCATTGCTTTCTCACCAACCTTCTGTAACTAAATGTCATTCTGTGCAGGTCATTACTTTTGGTATTAATATACTGCTGGTTAATTATGGTTTTATCAGATTGCCATGCACAATGTTGAAAGGTTGCTGAATGTCTGGACAAGGCATATTCTGCAGTGATTAAAATTTCAATGATTAATGGAACAGGAAGGTGATAAACAATGAATTTATTAATACAATTATACACCATAACTTGTAAGAGAAAGAACCGTTTCTGCACAGCAGTAGTAACTTAAGTAAAAGAGAAATGTACTACCTTAGGATCCACAGTCTCCTCAGTCTTCATAACTGAGGGCTCTTGTAAGACTTCAAAATTATTACCAGTAACACCACAGCATGGTGAGCATTCATGTTGACTCTACAACAAGAGGTCACTGAAGTCCTTAAAACATGTAATAAATTGTAATAAACCCACACCCAATCTCCCCCAAAACCCAGGGAAATTTCAGCAACATTTGTGCATTTTTTTTTTCCAAGGTAATATTGATTGGGGAAAAAAATGGCAGCTACAGTTACTAAACAAATATCTGCTGTTGTTTATGACGATGTTGGTGGTTCAGATGGCTTTTTTCTAATTAAAATTTGGGGAATGTTTGCCGGAAATGCAGAAAACACTTTTGTTTGTCTCAAAATTTGTAATGAAGGACTAAACCTCCCTATTCACCCTCGGCAATTTTCAAAACGAGACCAAGTGGAATGGGCATAATGTTCCATTCTCGAAAGTTTATACGAGTGTGCTTTTGTTATACCAGGAGCTGGCCTGGCTTCCTATTACCCTCTGCTTTCGACTAAGGCAGAAATAAGCCCTTATGCTACGGAAACTACTTTGGGGCATAATATGGAGAAGAAAACACTTCCCTCTGCAGCGTGCGGGGGACATGCCGCATCTCCCGCTGCACCGCTGGCAAACAAAGTCTTGGATTTACCATTTCAGCAAATCAGCGAGAGTGAATCAACCTTGGATCAATCCCGTTCTCGCCGTCACGATCCGCGCGGTACTTGGCACCACAACCGCACAAAAGCGGGAAGGTAACAGCCGAGCAGACCAGTTTGAGAGGACCCGCGGGAGAGGTGGGACTCGCCTGAGCCCGCCCGTCGCTGCCCGCCTTCCCCCTCCCACCCGGGCTGTGCGGTGCGGCCCCGCGGAGCCGGGAGCAGCGCGGCGGGGCATCCGGCAGCCCAAAGCTCCAGGTAGGCAGAGCCGCCCTCCCGCCGTGCCCCGGCCCGCAGTCCCGGTCCCCAGTCTCCGCCGTGGCGGGGCAGCCCTAGGGTGGGCGCCTTCGCAGCTTGGTGTGGAGGGCGCTCAGCCCAGCCCAGCCCCAGCCCAGCCCTGCACGGCTCGGCTCGGCTCGGCTCGGCTCGGCGCGCCGGAGGTGCGGTGGTTTCTCCTTGCGCTTTGCGGGGCAAACAGCCGGAGGAGGAGGAGGAGGAAGAGGAAGGGGTGTATGTGATGTGTGTGTGCAGCCTGATGCTGGGGAAGGCCCGGGGGGCGTCCCTGCTCCGCCGAAGTCTTGCCCGGCACTCTTCGATCGGGACTTGCCGCGCCTCTCCGACACCGGGCGGAAGGCGGCGGTGGCTGGTCCCGTTGGGCTCTGCCGGAGGACGGCAGCTGCTGGGGCGTCCGCCCCGTTCTTCTGCCCACTTCTCCGCGGCTGCTTTTTCATACTTGTGTGGAAGCGGATCAGTAGAGATGTATCCGAACCCTTTTCACATTTAGCGGTCTGCCTTGCCTTTTAAGAACACTTTTGGGTTAAAAAGTAAACTAGATATAAGCAGCCGTGAGTCACTACAGTAGCCTATATGGCTACAGAAATACGGGAGAAGTCTCTTCTCTCTAGATGGCCGATTTAAAGTAGACTTACTAAGTTGGGGATAGTTAACTTGATTTTAGATCCAGGTAGATTTTGAAGGGGCTTTGTCTTTTTTTTTTTAATGAAAAGGTTTTCCTTAAGAGCTGCTGTAAGACAGTGGAAATCCTCGTTGCTCGTTTTCTGTTTTTTCCTGCAGTGAGATAGCCCTGTGTCAATATTATTTGTCTTTTGTCTAATGCAAAGCACAACTGCTGGTTATTCTGGGAGCTGAACTCAGAGTGACTGCTGGGGAAGGTAGACCTCAAGATCTGAGCAGCAGTAGTGTATTGATTCCATTAGCAGAATTTACAGATCTACCGCCAGATCCCTTTTAACACAGTCACTTTCCCAGAATTAAAGTTCTCCTCAGAGCGTCGGTCGCTGTTCTAGGCCAATAGATGGCATGAGGTACTCAGGCTAACATCCTAAGAGGGCAGAGGAGGCAAGAATGCACTTTGTGCACGAGCCAGGATTTTCAGGGGATATTTGTGAGTCAAGTTCTGGGTGTCCGACTTGGGGTAATCTGGGAGGGTCTCATTTTCAGAAGCATATCCTGGGCCACACATTCTTACTCTTCTCTGTCACAACTGCAGCATTTTCCAAACTCCTCTGCTGTAAGGAGTGAGGGTTCAGTCATGTGCAGTTTTGGTAAGATTTGATCAGTGTTCATATCCTAAGTTCACTAGGATGCAGAGGTGGCTTTTTAACTTTGCAAGGCATATTTCCTAACTGCTGGGGGGAGGGTGGGGGGGAAAGCTGCCCATGCAGCAGTGTTGAAACTAGTAAACATTGTGATGAGAATGGAGGGGGACTTTATAGAGAATTGTATCCTCTCCTCATTGACTTCATCTTTCTAGATTTCACTGCTCAAAAAGGTAGTACTTGGGGGAGTGGAAGACAGTTGGCTAATAAGGAAAAAACTTAGTTTCAGTATCTATACCTCTGCTGAGATAGCACTGTGGGTAGAAAAAGGTTATTTTGTTTTCAGAAACTGTGACGATTATTTGTATATAGATGGTAACTAAATGATGATAAAGAACTTTAACTGACAGCACTCATACTTAGCTTTTATATGGTTCTTGTTATCTATAGATTTCAAAATGGTTCTTTTTACAAAGAGGTGCAGTATTGTTATTTATGGATGTTTGGGGTTTTTTTCCTCTTAATTGCAGGAATTGAAGAATGGGAAAGTGTCCATTAATAGTATCCAAATTTCCTAAGTTACAGTTACTTGCTTCTTTCTGTTCTGTTAGACCTTCTTTATACAGGCTAACAGAGTTTTTTAAGTTGATCTTAAAATAAGAAAAACCTGTATGTACTTACAGCAGAGGACGTTAAAGGTCTTTTTGAAGAGACTGTCTTGAGCACTGCATCTAAATGTCTCTCTTGTACCAGTCTCTGCTCTAAGGCAGTCCACAGAAATGGTAGCAGCCCTTCAACTTCCTATTTGCGAGTGTGGGGAAAAGAAAATCAGTGAACAGCAGTTTTCAGCTGAATGCAAACTCCAGTGTGGTCCCTAATGTTATTCCTAAGACAGGTGAGGTCAGATGTTTTCCTAAAATGTCCTCTGTAGAAACAGAGAGGCCCTGAAGGGAAAGCATTTCTTTGCTCACCCTCTCTAGTACTTAGCAAAATTCCCAGGTCAAGAAGAGTAAAATCATCTCAAACCTTAACAGATGATAAATCAATGTTAAGTCATCTTAGATGGGCAATTACAGCTATAGGCAAGGTAAAATCAACTATTAGTCCTTAGTGCCAAGAGCATGAGCCAGACTCAACATCACTGCAAAACAAGGTTCAGCAGTGACTGGGCTGAGTTGCAGAGGCAACTTAAACCCATATGGAGGGTGGAGATAGCTGGGCATTCCCAACTCAGCATTGGTACATCTGCCAGAGGTGAGCTTCCTGTTTTGGCGAAGCCCCCAGTGAAGCTGGCATTGGACACATTGCCTGCTTCTGTGCTGGGATCACTGCCAGAGACCTCTGCCACTGCTGCTGTGGCTGCCTGCTGTTTGCATCCCTTCTGCCTACCAGCTGAGCAAGCTGAACACCACTTGATTTCAGGTAAAGTAAGTGCTAGTTAACAAGGGGGTGCGTGAAAGGCAGATTTTCCGCAGTCTGACATGAGCTAGGGTCAGAGTGAGAAGCAAACTGTATCCTGTTGGACAATATCTTTCCTGACAGCTTGTCCTTCAGCTTGGTTACTTGAAACAAGTTGTGGCCATGCTTTCTGTCTTTTCTGCTGGAATCCCTCTCTGGCTAAACTCATTTGTTTGCAATGTGCCTCCTGTCTAAAGGCTTTTGATTTAAAGAACTTGCTTAGTTGCTAGTGGGGCACATATATTAAAAAAGATATAGCCAAGGCTAATGACTAGGAACAAGATTCAAGTCTCTTAAACTCACATTGTTCCTTGCCTTGCAAATTTTCAGTTATGGGATGTCTGCCAAGGACACATAATAAAACAGAGCTTATGAATAAATAAAATGTATTCCACTAATATGTGGATATTTTCTTCTTATCTTGCCTTTGCCCTCTCTGTTTGTTCTTATTTCTTGCTCTACATCTATTTTCCTTTTTTGTTGTTTAGCCTCTGTCTCCTTTTTAATTTATGGGAGCATCTTATTTTTTTCCCATGTTGCCGCTTTACTTTCTGAGGGGAAAAACACGCCCATAAAACTAGGCAAGATGCTGCCTGATTGCCTTTGGTTGTGTGTAGAGGGCCAAATTCCCAGCTGATAGAAACTGTCCTTGGCCTGTTCCAGTCAGTGGTTCTGCACCAGTTGGTGTCAGGTGATCGTCAGCTCCAAGGTATAACCCCAGCATACTTATCCATATGTTACAATTTATTATTAGTTTTTTTCCCCCCATTCCTTCTGTCCGCTTTTATTTTTTCCATATTTTACCAATGAATATGTTCTAGTCTGCCTTGTCTTACCATCATTCATAGCGTATCTGAAGTGCTAGCAGTCGTGTGTTAAACTTTTGTTATCTGTCATTTATGGATAACTTGCCCATTTTCTCTTAGAAGGGAGTCCTCTGTGTGACAGTTGCTTGTAATGGTTTTGTTTTTCATTCAGCTCTAGAAGAGATGACTTCTAAAATACTTACCTTGAAGAGGAAAATGGTATTGACCATATTGATTCTTAGCTTCTGAGGTAGCTCGTTCCACAGTCATGATCTTATTTTCAAGGTAAATTTGTCTTCTGGAAATATGAGCCTCATCACTTATGTTAGGAGGTCCCATTGTGGTTACTGTTCTTGTTCTAGAGCTCAGTTTATTCTGGATTCAGGCCATTTACTCTGCTAGAGATAAAGCCTGAGACCTTGATTTTTGTGTGCTATTCTGAAAGGAGCTATGGTAAGTCTGGAGTAAACATGGAGGTCTCTGTGGCTGAAGTTTTGGTAGTGTTGATATGAAGGTCATGGAAAGCTTCACACTGATATCTGTCTGGTAGGTATTCCTGATGTCCTTGGTCTTAGCATGACTTTATGTTCTTCCTTTACCCCTCTAATCCTCAAGCTCTCTAACTCATCTTCTTGCCCTTCACGCTAAAGTGCCTTATCTATTTTGCCTTCCCATCCTTGGCTGGTGGCTGGGGAGTGAGGTGAGAGATTTTGATTTACTGGCTCTCAGAGCTGCTGAGGAATTTCTGGGAGGGGGCACATCAGGAAGCCATTATGGCTCAGCCCCTTGGATTCCCAAATGTTCAGAGCAGCATGTCCCCTGACTGCAGACATCAGGCTGACTTCAGTTTGCTCTCTGCCTATTGCTGTCTCTTGGAGGTGTACTTGTTATGTTGGAGCCATGTATGCTCTGAACAGGACTGTCTTGGGGTAAAGGCTAATAAATGAACTTCTCTGTTTTTGTCTCTCCTCCTCACACCCCCCACTCCTTTTGAAATGTTTTTGTCTCACCAGCCATTAAAAACTAGCAAAGGCTACAAAGTGAAGTGTGGCTCGTTTAAGGACAGGTTATTTATCATCGGAGATGGAGAATTTTACTCCCCCCCGTTTCTTCCTCTTTTGTACATTTTTGCCCTTTGTTTATCAACTTGGATAAGCAATTTAGATGCTGACTGGTACCTTAAAAACTGAGTAATTTTTCTATCTTTAATCATTCTAGCTCACCACTACTCTAATGACAGGCTCGAAGCTCAGCCTGTGCAGAGGCTTGCTTGTCTTCTCTTCTGGTTCTCACTAAAATCAAAGCAAAACCAGAGGCTTTATGAATTTGGGAATGTTCAAGTAGAACACGTTGACCCACAATGCAATGTAGAACAGGTCACTTCTCAAGTCTCAGGTTTGGCTTTCATAACATGGAGCTTAAGGCATGTGTCTCACAGCACTCTTAAAAAAGTGATGTGAAATTTATGGACAAAACAGTCTTGTACGTAATAGTCTTGTAAAACTTAGTATTAAGAATTTGCTGCCCTGTATAGAAGGCATTTTATATTTCTCTGTATTTTTGTTCTTTTTCTCTGAGCCTAATAAATTGATTGCTGCTGTTCGTGTGATTACAGGCAGGTTACCTGTGGGATGCAGAAAATCAACTTGAGGAAAAGGTTATTACAGCTTTGGTTTTGCATGGAGGAGTTGACACACAGCCTGGGTAGTTTGATAAAAATTGGAAGCATTTCTGATAGCTTCGCTTCTTTCTTCTGTTCTACCTCCTCTTCTTGAGCTCACAAAAGCTGATGCTGCTTCCAGTGGTGTTAACTTCTGTGAAGGCTTCAGTTCAGAAACCTCACTGGTATTAGAGGGCATATAGCAGAGGGCAAGGGGATCCTCACTCTTGACTTTAGTGAGAGAAGAATAGACCTCATAGTTTGTGAGATGCAATGATAAGCCTATAACATTACTGTAGTGTACAATTACTGTCAATCAGTATGCTTAAAAGGGAGGCTGCAGAGGATCAGATGTGTCCCAAAGAAGGCTCCTTTTTATTAAAATTTTTATTATATCTTTTCAATTTTTTAAATGAAAATTCTTCAGTTATCTGAATCATTGTGACTGCTGGTTTAACTGGATTATGATTCCAACTCTGCTTTGTAATTTTATGAACTTTATTTGTTGCCAATTGAAAGAAGACCAAATAGAGCCATAAGAGGTTTTGATTTTGAAAATAACTAACTCCTTACAGCAGCACAAATTTAAACGAGTCCTCCATGGTTTAGCCCGTGCTAGTGACAAGCACTGAATGATGGTTTCAGCATGACATTTTAGTGGCATACACATTTTCCCTGAATAAGCTGCTGAAAAAGATGCTGCCTTGTATATTCTCCTTAATCTAAGGAGATCTGTGTATCTCCCTTTCCAGTGCAATGTTTGCACTGGAAAGGACAGCCAATAGTGATAAATACTGCTCTTTTAATTCACCCATGAAATTGATAAAAGCTTGAGCTGAACAAGGGGGATAGCATGGGTCCTTGATGATATTTTAGCTCAGTGCCATTAGTCTGGAAACAGTAGTGGTGTTTATGGTCTCAATTTTGTAAGCTGTTCTTTTCAGGGAGTTGTGATTTTTGTTTTACTGTTTGCTGATTGTTATGCTAGGCAGAGAGCAGTTTTTCCCACTCATTTTGATTCGTTAGGATGACAGGAAATACAAAACTAAGGACAAGTTAGATCTTTGGGTCTCATAGTATATGTGACACTCAAATAAGAGTACTTGTGGGACATGCTGAAACCTGTGAATCTTAAAAATGAGAAAAGCCTAATCTGCAAGCACTTACTGCTGCTCAAAGTGCTTATTCCTGTGTGTTTGGGATGCTCCATCCATCTCCTAGCTGTGAGGCCAGCCTTTTCTGAGTTTTTCTGTGAGTGCTGGAGGGTAGGGAATGTGTTTCAGCCTTCTTAAGCTACCAGCTGTCCTTGAAGCTGAGCAAAAGCTGCAGTTCAGACACTTCTTGCTTGTGTATATCCACCTCTATCTGGAAACTTTGGACTCTCTTAGCTGGCATCTCTGACAGCTCCTGGCCCTAGGCCTGAGGCTTGGATCCTGGGGAGTCAGACATGTTTCTCTTAGAGATAAATCTCAGTGATTTCAGCTTGTATCAAGTGTTTATGTATTTGGATACAAAGGCTGAACTTTAAAGATCTTTGGGGCCCCTGGAGCCTGTGAGAAACTGCCAGAGAAATGAAGTGAGAGGCAAAAGTCATCATTTTTCTCTCCGAGGCTCTACTGAGCACATAATGAATTACTTCATTCAAACAAAGATCAAAATAAAGAAATATAATTTCATGTATCTTCTTTTTACTCCTATTGAATTGTGGATTAGCACTGCTGCTACAGGTTTTCACTTAAAGTTGTATTTAGTGGTACTTAGCTTCAAGCAGCAGCTTATAAAGGGAAACTACCAACTGAAACCAAACACATATTGCTTTTAAAGTAGTTTCTTCCAGTGCACTGCATGTACTTAATTAAATATATTCTTTTCTCTGAAGGTATGTAGTCAGGGTCTCAGATCTTCCTCTGGACTTGTTGGTGTGAACTGCCTTTGAAATCCCTGGGGCTCATTGAGGGAATTATGAATCTGTCTAGCTGAAGGTTAGCCCAAGTAAAAGCCTAAGAAATTAGTCATTCAGTTAAAGACTTCTGCAAAATCTCTGCTGATTTTGTGGGATTAGGATTTACCCAGCTATCTATCTTCAGTTTTCTTCCCTGGACACTTGCATTGGTCATCTTAGATGCTAGAAAAACATGTTTGTAAAAATAAGGTGGTAGAAGGAAGGAGAGGAAGAGTTGTATCTGGATTATGAAATTCTTTCTAATTTGGTTTGGCTTTATATTCTGTTCCAAACTTTCTGTCGTTGGAAGGCAATAGTAAAAATTACACTTGAGTAACTTTATAGGGCTTTATATTAGGTTGAGTAAATGGCCATATTGACATGGGCTGTGTATTAATATTGCCAGAATACCACGCATATAACACCTACAGGACCTTACAGGCTGTGTAAATATACATTATTATTTTGCATATGTAAATCCAACTCTTCCTAAAAAAAAAAACTATGGATAATAATACTGTCAGGTGCTGAGATGAGTTTCACTGATATGATTAATGCTTATTTGGTGAACAACCTACTTGCTGGCTGTTCCTTTTTGTGTATAATGACAATGCCTTAGGTATTTCAACGAATATTCATTTGAACAGTGGCACAGTGATGTAATTTTATATCTTAGCCTGTCATGTACTTGGTTCACACATTTTCTGGCAAATGTCCTTTCCTCCTCAATGCTTTGAGAGGGCAGCCAAGTTGAAGTAAGTGGGGGACATACCTTTGTTTTTTGAGGGCTGAGATAGCTAATACAACTGTCATACGCTGATGGGATGCTAATAAAAGGTAATTTGACATCCTGGAGAAACTCCATCTGGGCTGCAGTAGCCTCATGCAGTAGTACAGTTTGGGGGCCTAACTGAATGGAAAGAGCTCTGTAGAGAAGGACATGGGCATCCTGGTGGGCAATGTATTGAATACAAGTGAGCAATGTTCTCTCACAGTTAAGTCCACGTCCATCCTGGGCTTTATTAGCAAGGCTATATCCAGCAGCTCCACAGAAGCAGTTATTGTTGCCTGCTTGGCACTATGAGACTGCAAGTCAAGGACTGTGTCCAGATTTGGGCTCTCCACTCCAGACATTGACATACTGCAGTGAGTCCTGCAGAAGGCCATCAAGATGGTTGGGGGTTGGAACACACAGCTTATGAGGAGAGGCTGACAAAGATGGGATTGTTCAGTCTAGAGACTGTGCAGAGGAAACTTCACTGTGGTCTACAGTTACCTGATGGGTAACTTTTCTCAGAGATAGCAGTGGGATACAAGCATCTGATTAGACTTTGGGAGAAATATTTTAACAAGAAGAGGGATCCAACACTGATCTAGATTGACCAGAGTTTGGGAAATCTTGGAGATATTTAAAAACTCAGTTGGCCCTGAACAGCCTGCTCTAACTGGACCATCTTTGAGCACTGAGTTGGAGAAGATGACATCCAAAAGACCTTTTAAATTTAGATTAGTTTATGATACTACCTGGAAAGCTAAGAGGAAGGGTGGAACAAAGCAATGTCCCTTATAGGAGTGGTAAGCATCTGACCCAAAATGTGAGCTCTCTGAAAAACTGAGGCTTCTAGAAGCCTAAGTATGCATAAGGCTTACACAGTAGCTACAAACAGTATGTCCTCAGAGCTTGATCTGCATCTGACATTTCCCTAACACCATGCTACGGTTTGTCTCCCACCCTGAGTTGATACCTGATGGACAGAGGTGGTTGGCTTGAACTGTAGCATGCTGGATCAGCAGCTCCCAGTGTTGGCTGGAAGCCACATCCAACTTCTTTCACATCTACAGGTTTCTGTGCTCTAGAAAGTCACTCATTGTATTCCCTCATATCACACATGCTCATACATTGTAAAAGTTACTTTTGTGCTTGGAAAGTGATTATTGGATTGAAGCAGATTGCAGGACTTGCATAAATGAGATCTGGAGCTCTGCTTAAGTTGCCTTGGGTCAAGAGAATTTTTATCTTGAACAACATACTCCTTTAGTGACATTAACATGCTTCAAATAGGTTTTTACAGTCTTTCAAATGAAGGTTTCATCCAAAATATCCACAATAACAACTTCTTGTGTTCTTGTTGTCCAAGAGACTATAGGCATCTTGGAGAATTTCACTGTGGTAAAGAAAGCCTTTGTTCATTTCTGAGATTAGCAGACCTTTTTTTTCAAAACATAAATAAATACCATGTAGCTGTAGCTACTCAGGCTGACAAGTAAAAATAGCTATATAGCAAAGGAAGAAACTGAACCGTGGTGGAGAATTTGTAGATAGCCTGTTTCTGCTGTCCATCCTCAAGTCCATTCCATGGGCCTGAACATGTATGTACATACATGTATGTATGCTGAATATAGATGAATTCAGTATAGATTATAGTTATAGTATAGATACTGAATATAGATTCAGTATGCTGAAGTAGATGTTAGGAAGATAATTTTGAGAGAACAGGGGCATTCAGCACTGCACTAGATTCCACAACCTCACTGTGCAAGCCTTATTAAGGGAGATTAAATAAACATGATGAAAATTGTTTAGGAATAACTCATCTTGCCTTGAGGTGAGGGAAAAATTTGATTGTATTACTCTTCAAGGTCCATTTCTGACCTATTTTTGTAGTCAATAGTATATTGCTAACATAACCATTTTATAAATAAAGAACCCAAAGTGACTGAGATATACGTGCAACAACACTGTGGAGAGAAAATTTTTTTTTAAGCAGCTTACCCCAAAGACAGGTCTTTCTGGAATAAAACTATAGCGGAGTGGATTAGTACTGTTCCATCTGCAGCCAAATAGCCCTTATAGCTGTTCTGGTCCTGTAACTGAGTGTTACTGAAGGTGTGATTGGTAGCACAGGCAGGACTGATTTTGCATGTCTTCTAACAATTTTTATCTGCTATGATGTGTTACAAAATAGCCCTAATTTATGACGTGCATCAGTCTTTCATTGTTTAGAACAACTTTTTCACCCAGTGAAACTGACTTTTGCGATTGGACTGTGTGTGTGGGAAGAGATAATCTAGGAGCAGAAATGATCCTGCAGCATCAGGACTCATCTGTGCTAAGAAATTGAGGACAATTCCTCAGACTCCAAAGTGAGAAAGAAGAGTAACTGTTTTTTCTTTACAAACAAGAAATGTAGGATGGACTAATGAATAGAAAATTTTGAATATCAGGTCAATGTGCCTGGCAGTGAATTAAAATCTTAATTTTAACTCTTCCCCTTCCACAAGAGATAAAAATATTCTGAATTTTGCAAAATTCTATATTCAGCTTCCTTCACATGGAAGAGTTATAGTTCGCTGTGGGTATAATTCACCTTTGTGCAGAGAGACAACTTCTTTTACCATCAAACCACAGCAATGATGACTTGGTAGTAATAATGCCTTTGGGATCTTACCATCTTCTCAAATATATGTATGAACTTCAGCAATTGTGACAATATAGCTCAAGGAGATGCTTAATGTGGTCAGCTGGCTGTGGTAGCCAACAGGTGTTACAAGTGCAGCATTATAACTGCTTAATTGGTGATTTATGGGTAGATTTTCAAGCATTTTAATCTGTTATTTCCACTTAGTTAAGGTGGATAATGATCTTTTAATTTATATGAACAGAATATAAATTACAGAGCCTTTGGGAGCACCACAAGGTGCAAGCCTTGTTAACTGTCATAGTATGTGTTATCTCCAGGAGCTTTTCAAGATAGGAAAAGGATACATTTTTCTTTTTCTGTTTTTTTTTTTTTCAGTCATTTCACAGTGTGACATTCTGATAACTGAATGGTATTAGATCACTCTCTCTGCTCTTTGTGTATATGAAAAGGCAATTCAGATCAGACTGCGTTCCCAAAGCTTCTGCCATGTTGATGCTACAGCCGGTGCGTTTTTTCCCTTGCTCCGTTCTCATACCCACCCCTTGGCATATATTCTGTCCTTGCCAGCATCATCACAGTGAAAATCAGCAAAATTTCACTTTGGGAGCATTCATTTTACCTAGTATTAGCTGCATGCAAGTTAGGCACCTTATGACACTACTCACGCAGGCTGCTTATCTAGTCAGTATAGAGCTGAACCCCACCTGAAAATGTGTGCCTAAGCTAAGTGGTATGAACCATGGCCTTGAGGTGCTTATTCTTCTATTTTGGCTTGTGTTCTTTTATAACTCTGAGTTATAACAGCTCCATTTCTTCCTTATGCAGTCTTTTGGAGGAGGTGATTTAAAAATATGTATTTTGCCTTCCACAGGTACAGATAATTTTACATTAATGTCAGCAGTGCTCCTAGCAGCTACTGCTGTTTCCAAGTGATGATCTTTCTGATCTCCATTTTATTACAAAGATGCATGAACATTTGGCCCATGTTCAGTTTCTAAAACAGTCTGGAGACATCAGTTACAATTGTACCAGGGCTGAACTTAGCCCAGTAGGTTTATGTGAAAGTAATAGGAAAACAAAAATTCAGTCCTGGATATTTCAACTCAAACTTTATTTACCTAAGTTCTACTGGGAGATTGTACCAAATCCATTTTGAAGAGAGATGTACTTGCATAATTCTATTATTTTAATGGTCTTTTAATGTAAAATTCTGGATAAAGGATGTCAGTGCCAATGGAGTATAAAGAAAATACTACAACTGATCAGATAATTTAGCTGATGAATTTATCCTGTTTGCCTCACAGAATGTCCATAACCACAGACTAATTCCTTCAGATTGTCTTGCTGTTTGTGTCAGATGACTTTTTAGTTAACCTCTGTTGCCACAGACTGTTTGCAAATGACTTTACAGTTAACTGGGTCAAGTACTACAAAGGAGAGTTGACAGTTACAGCTTATATCACATTGAAAGAGGCTGTGACAAGTAATACTGCTTTACATTTTTTTCAGGCTTAATTACACATGCTAAAGCAGTTATAAATTGCCCAGCTGACAGACAGCAGGTTAAGCCATACTAACTGGATTTCAGTCCAAATCCTTAATTGTGATTAATCAAGAAAATTATACATGCATTTAGATGTTTTACTATGCTCAGTGAGTCACAAAGCAAAGATGGTTCTTTTAGGTGGAGTGTTAGACAAGTATTTACCCTATGATGAGTGGAGCAATTCAGACACTTAAAAAATCAGTGAAACTGTTGATCCTGAGCGGAAGCTTGTTAGGGTCATATCCACAGGTTTTTAAAAGTACTTATGTGTCTAAAGCTGCATATGTGTAGGTAGGGTGATTTGTAGAAGCTCTGAGCTGTCAGGAAATTAGCAGAAGTTAGATCCCAGGTGGTTACCTGACTCATTAGGAGGCAAAATCTGGTGCCTGGGGATGGTTGGGTGCCCAAATAAGACACTTTCTATTTTCAAATACAATTTTCTGAATTGGGAACCCTAAAGTGGAAAACCTACCTAGATTATCAGATTCTTTGGTGAAAAATATCCCTGATCTCTGGACATACTTTATAGAGTTATAGAGATTTGCATGCTTTTTTAAGTGCATGTCAGTATCAGATTCCTCTTGACTTCAGTGTGAGCAGGACTAGGCGATTTTTATTTATATTCTTTCAACTTAGAGGAAGCCATTCTGAAATGTGAATTTTCTTAGTGTGGGGAGGTTTATGAAGTGCTCCTGTGTAACAAGCAGGAGGTGAGGCTATAGATAACATAGCCATAAAGCATACCGGGAGAAAATCTGTAGGTCTGCACTGTCTTTTAAGTAGCAAAGCACAATATAGCCTGTCCAATTGTAAATTAGTTCAACTTTCTATTGTGTCTGGATAATCACAGACAGATTAATGCTAACAAACACTGAAACCATAACAATTTGGAATTACCAGTAGCTGAGGTGCTGCCATACTCAAATGTGCAATGCATCACAGATGTACTGAAGCTTGTGTTGCAGAACCTTGTTGATGCAGGAGTCACGGACAATGTGGAGACAATCAATGTGATCAAGCGATTGCCAAAATTTATTCAGATACAGTGCTCCTTTTATACCCTTACACCCTCAGGTTTCTTATGTAACAGCCTTGGATACTGAGCTCTAATTGGTTAGTCTAGAGGTTACTACCATTTACAAAGCTAATGTTTATAATTTGTTATAATTGCAATTAAATAACTTACTCTAAAAATACAGTGGGAAACTACAACCTTGGCAGAGATCATTCTCTGCACGTTTTCAGTGGAAAATTACAGAGGCCTAACAAGACAACTGACCTTGCTTATGCCTGCCAAGAATCATCTTACTTTACAGTAATAAGGCTCAGGGTATCGGGATCGCTCACTACGTGGCCTTGGCTCTTTAAGAATCCCACAGAACCTTGCAGAGTATGGGGCTTTGTGCAGAGACTGTGTGAAAAATAGCTGCAACAGAGAAACTTTGCTTGACAAAACATGTTTCCAATGTTCCACATTGCCACTGAAAATCTTTTAGGGGTTTGCTCCAGAAAAATTTGGAAACAACAGCATTTTGGGGTATGTTATACTTCTGTGGCATAGTTCTCTAAAAGGGACTGTATATACAGACTCTGTCTCAGTGCCTCGCCTTGTGAGCTTTAGGGATTTCACAGTGTGTAAAAGCCCAGAAATTTCAATATCACTTCCATAGTCAGACAATGGGCCTGTGACCTTGCCAGCAATGTACGACTGCAGAAGCTCTGGCTAGAGCCCATCTGCAAATTGGACTGGAAGTTGGATCCTGTAATTTTGATTTTTATTCTAATGTTTGTATCCTTTTTCACACAACTTTGCCTTATGACTGGCTTTTATTTAGCCCTCAAGCTTAACATTTGGAACTTTTATTTGTTGGGGTTTTTCATCATCTTGGAAAATAACATTAATTCTTCCAGTAAGCATCTTTCTTTTATATTCTGTTTCGTTTCCTGATCTATATGAGTTCTTAACCAGTAGCTCATTCAAACAACTGAAGCAATGAAGGCAAACAAATAACTAACATCTGGTATGTGTTTGTTTACTCTCTAATACTCTCTCCAGGACACGAAGTGTGTGCTTTGGAATGTTTAGCAGTTTATGATTTTATATATGGATATTTGTTGTGTATGGAAGATCAAAGACCTTAATGTTGCACTTCGAGAGTTGCTAAGTTTATGGTAGCTTTATGTTCTTAGGGTGTTCATGACACAGGCTTTGGCACACCAGGCAAATGTTGTTTCCAGCTGAGCAGTTTTACCTTTGGTTGAGTAAACAAAGAGTTCTCTTGAGTAGAGAGCAAGTTGGGCTGAGGCAGTTGTCTTCTGTGGTCTTTGCCCTGTGGCTGAAGTCACTTGTTTGAATGCCACAAATTATTCTGATGGTGCTTGGCATAACAATGTCTTGGTCCATGGTCAGGGATCAAGGTCCCTGCAAGTCAAACAAGACATTCTTCAGATCATGAAGCTTCTCTTGACATAGTTAGCATATTTCCTATTCATAGTTTCCTGTACATTCTTTATTTAATCTAAAAATAACTAAATAGTAGCATTATAGCAAATTCCTAAGCAAGATCTATTTTTATTCTGTATCTTGCACAAATTATGACTACAGTGCCCTCAAAACAAAGCAGTAAAATGTTGCTCATTTAATTTATTATACAGAGCAAGTACATGGAGGCACCATTATGAATATCATCTACATAATCAACATGGTTTTATATTGTTGTATAAAACACTAAGTCAGAGTATAGTGTGCTAGGGATTTGCTGAGCACTGAGTTCTCGCTTTAGTTATTTCAGAGTAAAACTTGCTTTGTTTTTATTATGGTCAGAAGAGCTCCTAGATCATCTGACATTTTTTTTGGATTTATAGTACTAGTTTACGTTGCTAGTGCTCTCAATTGCTGAAAGCAAAGTAGTGATTTTACTGAAAGTAATTGATAAGTGAAATGTTTGGTTTTGAATACACTTTGACCTCCAGTTACTCCAGTCCATGAGAACTTTTTGAGTTTTTTTGATTGTTTTTTTTTCTCATGTAGAGAGTTATAAAACATAGCTTGGCTCTAGGTCATGAGAGAAGTATGGTACTGTTCATCAGCTGAGTCCTGCTGCCCTTCATCTGTGAGAAGGGATCCGTGCTTTTATTTTATGTCTTAATCATTCATTCCTAAAAACTGAGCCTTGGGAAATGATTGGAGTAACTGTTTCTTACAGTTATTCTGTTTGGCTAGTAAATACCTGTCTTAAAGCTACATCTTAAGGTGTAAAATCACATCTGTGTACACAGTTTATCATGCCATAAAACCTGCCTATTCTAGTCTTGCTTAGTTAGACAGCAGTATGTTTCATATAGTACTTTTCCTACCCGCTATGTCTTAGCAGAACAAGAACTTTTATTTTGATTGTATAGTAGGCTATACAAATAGTAAACAACTCATCTCAAATCTAAATTAGTTTAGAGAGGGTTGTACTGGGGCCAGAAAAAGAAATGCTTTTTCCCATTTTTAAAAAGAATGTTTTTCTTTCACTGTATAAATAAAGTTCACTCTGGATGTAGATCTGCTTCTGCAGAATTAATTATGAGAGCAAATATGTAGTTTCAGCATCTTCTAGGCCCAGTTGATCATGTGTTATACGTGTCAGTAGTTGTTGTACACAGGGAGATTACTGTGAGATTTCCAGTAGGTTTGATTGGAATGAGTGTTATGAAGAAGCAGAAGTAGAATACGTGAGGTTTATAGTGTCAGACCCTGTGTTCCTACTTTCATGAAGGACTATCAAAGTATAATAATAATAATATAACAAGGTGAATAATGTGAGAGAACAGCACTGAGTAGATCTCTAGTGATATTTGTGACAAACCTAAAAAAAAACCTTGTTGAGGGGGGAAGTTAAAGATGAGTTAAGTGAGAAGATCATGACAAAAGTCCTTTGTAACCTCACCCTAAACAGAAAAATGGATCTGTATTAAAACCTGATGTGCCTTAACTTGTGCCCTGGAACTGTGCCACTATGGGCTCCCAGTGATCATAGAGTCATAGAATCATAGAATAGTTAGGATTAGAATGGACCTCAAGAACATCTAGTTCCAACCCCTGTGCCATGGGCAGGGACACCCCACGCTAAACCATATCACTCAAGGCTTCATCCAACCTGGCCTTGAACACTGCAAGGGATGGAGCATTCACTACCTCCCTGGGCAACCCATTCCAGTACCTCACCACCCTCACAGTAAAGAATTTCTTTCTTATATCCAATCTAATCCTCTGCTGTTTAAGTTTCAACCCATTACCCCTTGTCCTATTACTACAGTCCCTAATGAAAAGTCCATCTCCAGCATCCCTGTAGGCCCCCTTCAGATACTGGAAGGCTGCTATGAGGTCTCCACGCAGCCTTCTCTTCTCCAGGCTGAACAGCCCCAACTTTCTCATCCCATGTGGAAAGCACTGGAGTGGGGTATATGGCTCAAAAGAACTAGTCCATTAATACAAGTACCTGAGGCTGAAATGAAAGCTGAATTGTTCTTCCTGACAGTTAATAAAGATTGTGGAGAGGGGTTATTTATTTTTTTTTCTTTTTCTTCCTACTTGTTCTGATGGTATAAAGGGGGGCTTAACCTTGTAGCCCAATATCTCATCCATCCAGTCTAGCACTCTGATTAAAGTCTACACTGACTCTTGTTTGAGGAAAATGTCCAGGATTCTTTTATGTAAACCAGTGCTGGTACACCCCTGTTATGCTGGCATACAGCAGAGCTGCAGCCATGGTGTACCTACTGCCAACAGGAATATAATCTTAGTGACCTCATTAACTGAGTCAGGAGACTGAGCTTGA
Source organism: Melopsittacus undulatus (assembly GCF_012275295.1). Classification (NCBI taxonomy): domain Eukaryota; kingdom Metazoa; phylum Chordata; class Aves; order Psittaciformes; family Psittaculidae; genus Melopsittacus; species Melopsittacus undulatus. Next base: position 24,462,124 of record NC_047529.1, on the reverse strand, counting down.
GGAGCTACAGAAAATATCCAAACTCTAACATGTCCTAACTTCAAACTGTAATTGGTGCTGTTGCAGGAGGCACTGGAAGATGAACAGGTATAGAAATTAGTCTGTTCCTTGAGTAGCTTACCCAAGCCATTAAAAAGCACCAAAGCAATTTCTGTGCTGCATACAAGTTCATCTGTTAGGACTGGAGAGTTACATTGCTCTCTTGTCACATTTAAAATTAATGGACTTCCATATTAAATTGAAATGAATTAGCTTAATATACATCAATTAATGCTGAAGTGTCAGAGATCAAAAATTTTTTCTCTCCTTGTGGTCGGAAGTTATACATAATCTCATGACAAATATAAGAACTACCAATTTTGTCTTGTAGACAACTGTTCCTTAGAAGGGAAGCAAGAGCTAAGTTCTGAAAAGTTTAACTTATTTTCTAGTAACTATATCTGCCATTTGAATGAAGTTTCAGGTGAATGATTTAACTTACACTGAAGTATGGAAACATTGAAATGTCCTTCTGTCTGTCTGCAGGTATCCACAGTTACTTGCTAAGTCAGAATTACTCTGGGAAGTCTGGAAGCCCCTGTTTCCAGAAATGACATTTAAACACCAACTTTTCAGCATTGCCTTTATGGTTGTGGCTATGCTTTGGCAGAATAGGAATTGCTTCTGGAACTGACCAAGGCTGAAGAGGGCTGTGACACTCCAGGTGAGTAGGAAGTCAGGTGCAGATACCCAGATATGTACTAGACAGAACTCTGAAGTCAGAAATTGGAAAGCTTCAAATGCACGTTTGATATCTTTTCAAGAATACAGAATGCTCTGCTGTGGGTGACTCTAGAAAGAAATTAATTGATATGACAGCAGAAGTAATTGCAGTCCACATTCAAGCAGATAATATTGAAAATAGTGGGTTATAAATTGCAACATCATATACATCAATGTAATTCTACTTGCATAATAATTGAGAGACACCTGCTCTTATGCTTTGGCCTAAAGTGTTGAAGATGTCCCTGCTTATTGAAGGAGGTTGGACTAGATGACCTTTAAAGTCCCTTCCAACACAAACCATTCTGTGATTCTATGAAATGTGTTGATGGATTGACAAGTTTTCTGTCTTTAGTTTAAACATTTTTATCACAGTAAACTTATTTCATGACTACTTATTTCAATATGATAGTAGAACACAGACTGATTTACTGATGAATTAGGTGTTCTTCTTCCATACTAGAAAAAATTATGGAGAGTAAACAGAACCTGTTGATTTAAGATTTGCTAAAGCTGTGTTAAGCCATAAACCTTATTTAAATGTGCTTTTGTGAAATGCTGAATAATAGTATTCATTACTTCATTTCTTTTTTTTTTTCTTACAGCATTTCACAGTAACCAGACATGGAAAAAACAATGTGGCTCAAGAGCAAAACTGAATTAAGTGCTCTAACAATACCTTATGTTCTTTTCAGATTCAATGTAATCACGTGGGGCACCAGAAGTGGAAGTCAACTATTCAAAATGGTTTATGGTGAATTTTTCCGCAGACCTGGCAAAGATGCAGAACTTATCAATTTGAATGTGGGTGGTTTTAAGCAATCAGTGGATCAAAGCACCTTGCTCCGATTTCCCCACACCAGACTTGGGAAACTTCTCAAATGCCATTCAGAAGAGGCTATCCTAGAACTGTGTGATGATTATAGTGTTGCAGACAAGGAATATTACTTTGACAGGAATCCTTCCTTGTTCCGATATGTTCTGAATTTTTACTATACAGGCAAACTTCACGTCATGGAAGAACTTTGTGTCTTTTCCTTCTGCCAGGAAATAGAGTACTGGGGGATAAATGAGCTATTTATTGATTCCTGCTGCAGCAATCGGTACCAAGAAAGGAAAGAAGAAGGCCCTGAGAAAGACTGGGATCAGAAGAGCAACGACAGAAGTATAGACTCCTCTAACGAAGAATCATCCATATTTGATAAAGAGCTGGAAAAGTTCGACAATCTGTGTTTTGGTGAAATAAGAAAGAAGATCTGGGTCAGAATGGAAAATCCGGCATACTGCTTATCTGCCAAGTTAATTGCCGTGTCGTCCCTGAGTGTTGTCCTGGCATCGATTGTGGCCATGTGCATTCACAGCATGCCAGAGTTTCAAAGGCTGGACGCCAATGACAGGGAGATTGAAGACCCTGTGCTGGAAGCTGTGGAGATCACGTGCATCATCTGGTTCACTGCAGAGCTAGTGATCAGGCTCATCACTGCTCCAAGTCAAAAGAAGTTCTGGAAGAAACCACTGAATATCATTGATTTTGTCTCTATTATCCCATTTTATGCCACGTTAGCTGTAGACACAAAGGAAGAAGAAAGTGAAGACATAGAAAACATGGGGAAAGTTGTTCAGATCCTGCGGTTAATGAGGATATTTCGCATCCTGAAACTGGCCAGGCACTCCGTAGGACTGCGGTCTTTAGGTGCCACTTTGAGACATAGTTATCAGGAAGTTGGACTTCTGCTTTTGTTTTTGTCTGTTGGGATTTCTATTTTTTCAGTGCTTGTTTACTCAGTGGAGAAAGATGATGACTCATCAGAACTGCAAAGCATTCCTATTTGCTGGTGGTGGGCAACCATCAGCATGACCACTGTTGGTTATGGGGACACTTATCCAGTCACTCTTGCTGGAAAGCTGCTCGGCACCTTGTGCATTATCTGTGGGATACTAGTGGTAGCGCTTCCAATCACCATTATTTTCAATAAGTTTTCTAAGTACTATCAAAAGCAAAAAGATATTGATCCAGACCAATGCAATAATGATCACAAAGAGAAATGTAATGACCTACCTTATTTTAATATTAGGGATATTTATGCAAAAAAGATGCACTCCTTCATTTCTAGCCTTTCTTCAGTAGGAATTGTAGTCAGTGACCAAGATTCAACAGATGCATCCAGCATCCAAGATATGGAGGATGCTTATAACACAGCATCTTTAGAGAATGGTACAGGAAAATGAGTTGAGCAGTGTTCTCTTCATTTCTCTTCTGATTCTTGGTAAATGTGGACTTATAAACTTCAGTGAATTTATTAAGAGCAGTTAATTCTCAGGGTACTTAACTCTCAGCCATATTTGGACATTCTTTGCTCTGAGGATGGCATAAAAGCATCGTTGTTTATATGAGGCTTTAAAATATGCCTCATATGGTGGTTTAGTCTTTACACAATTAATGTTATGCATTTTTTGGGGAGGAGAAGTCAGGAAAACAGTTTTACATGTGAGGTCAGTGTTTGTTTGGTTTTGTGGAAACAGTTTTTGTTTGGTTGGTTGTTTTTCCCCTGCAGCAATCTGATAGTTTATACAGAATCTGCTTTTATAATTTGCTGCTCTTCAGGTAGAGAGATAGTAAAAATATGTAAGAAATATCACACAAGTTGGTGAAGTTTTTACCTATAAATACATCAGGAAAAAGAAGGAATTATGTACATGTAAAACTGTGCTCACTAACACACTGATGTAATTTTGGAGTTGGGAACCTGTTTCCTATGTTGCAGAAAATATATTGGTACGTATTGTTTTTACTCCATGGAAGCATAATATTTATGAATTTCTTCCCAGAAGCACAATACATATTTAGTTTTTTAAAATAAATTATTCCCATTGTGCCTGTATTTTTCCCGGTGTCCAGCATGGCCAAGCTCTATCAGGTCCTACAGGATCTACGTTGCAAGTCTCAGAATGAAGCGTCTGGTGTGGGGAGGGCAGGAGCTTAATGTCACCTCTTCTGCCATTGCAAACCTGAGAAATTCTGGTGCCCGTAGAGGACCCTCTTCTGACTAAGACCACCCTGGTGGCTTCTCCAGAGGCTTTGTTCTGTGTGCACTGAATCAAACATCTGAGGTGGTCTTTATAAGTTATTGCTCCCTGCTGTCAGCACTACTCCTTTGCTTGAGGTTGCTGCCTCAGTACAAGCAGATACAAGCAGTGTCTTGGCTGCACTGGTTCTCAGCCCAGGGGTGTAATGCCAAGCAGCAGAGATGTGTGGACATACTCTCCTCTACCATACCTATCAGAGGTGTAGGGTGGGCACTCGTATGAAGCTATTTCAGCTCCTTTTGTCTAAAGCTCATCTGTTGCTGATGGAAACTTTCTTGGTTTGTACTATGGGCTGGAACATTGCTCATTGCCTGGCAAAATGCTGCAGCTCTGTGCGTTCCTCTCCAGGGTTTTCTTATGCAACCAGCTACTCCTGCTGTGGTTTAGACTGGATCTTCTAGGACTACTTAAAAGGAAAGGCAGCCGTTGAGCCTAGCGTAAAGGAGTACTGGAGAAACTCAAGGTTCTTATAGAAGTCCATAGTGTTTAATTTTGTTTCATTTGTCTAGCAACTAAATAAGATCGCTGGGCAATGGAGAATCAAAGATGCTTTGATGTTGATATTTCCTTAAATAGGGGCTTAACTTTTCTTTAATTACTATTGGGCTAAATGCTGAAAACCTTACTGAGTTTCTACTCAAGGCAGACCAAACTCAGTAGAAGATGATATTAAGACTGAGTAAAACCAGAAGATGGCAGTCAATATTACTGTCTGCAGAAGGATAATTTTTTTAGGTTTTCTAATGATTCTCCCCCTCAACTCCCCTCTCTTCAGACCCCATCTGGAGTACTGCATCCAGCTCTGGGTCCCTGGTATAAGATGGACATGGATCTGTTGGATAGATCCCAGAGGAGGTTGCAAAGATAATCCGAGGGCTGGAGCACATCTCCTATGAAGGCAGGGTGAGAGAGTTGGGCTTGTTTAGTGTAGAGAAGAGGAGGCTCTGAGGAGGCCTTACAACAGCTTTCAGTACCTAAAGGGGCCTACAAGAAATCTCAAGAGGGACTTTTTATAAGGGTGGGTAGGGATAGAACAAAGAAGGATGCCTTTAAGCTGAAAAAGATTTTGATGAGATATTGGGAAGCAATTCTTCACTATGAGATGCTGAGGCATTGGCACAGGCTGATCAGAGAAGCTGTGGCTGCCATATCCTTGAAAGAGTTCAGGGTGCAGTTTGATGGGACTTTGAGCAACCTGGTCTAGTGGAAGGTGTCCCTACCCTTGGCAGGGGGTTTGGAACTAGATGATCTTTAAGGCCCCTTCCAACCCAAACCATTCTATGAATCTATTATTCTATGAAAAAATAGGGTGGGTCAACCTATACCTCAGAAATAGATGTCCCTCAGGACCTCTGTGCACCAATATCGTGATGTGGGACTTCAAGAGACTATTTTGGGCTTTGGAGAAGCTTCAAAATTTGTCTTACTACTTGCAAGTGTTCTAAGTGTATGTGATGCTTGACAGATAATTAAGGTTAATTTATCCCATAGTGCAGGAATACCAAAACGGAAAGAGCCTAAATGTGTTTTGTTCTCACTGAACAATTAACATTACAAAGATGCAATGATATAAAATATTAAATATGTATGTGTGTATAAATCTATTAGGAACTAGCAGAATAACAGCATAAAAATCACTGTCTGTCTAAAGAAACTCTCTTGGTAGTCTCCGTATAAAGATACATTACAGTGCTACTGGAGTTCAAAAGCAATGAAAAATCTTGTAATGGAACAAAAAAGGTAAGAAATCTGTATTAAATAATTGAGAAAAGCCTGCTACTGAAAAGATCTTGCTTTATAGATCAAGCATTACCCAATGATCACAGAGTATACAAATTTTATATTAAATTTTACAGACTTGGTAATATGTCATTAAATTATTAATCTCTTGATCACACACATGAATCGGTATTAAGGCTGTGACACTGTTTAAGTTCCTCTGACTTTCTTTGTGCATAGATACAGCTTGTTTAAAAAAAAAAACCAAAAACAAAACAACAAAAACCCAACAGGAAAAGCCCCAAACCAGCCAAATGTGAGGTGTCTTCTGGAACATACCAGAAGGTAAAGTGCATACCCATGTATCATGCAATGTATGTAATTTTGATTTCCATGATGAGATTGTGGCTTTTTTTCAAATCACTTGTATCTTAAAAAATGGCTTTGTTTTCTGTTCCCTTTGTTTGAGAAAATAGAGCATGTTGATTTCACGTAAGTATAACTGGGAGCAAGATTGCTTTTCCACTCAACTACTCTGTTTCAGACCCCAAAGCACAGAAAAGGTTACTGGTCAGATACGTGTCTCATTTTCTGTGGTAGAGATTTGTCTTTATGCAAAACTGTTTACTGGCATGTTATTAGTTTCTTTGTCTTGATAGCAAATACTTCCCTTTCAATATCCAGTATTTCCGCAGTAATGTTCGTCTTTGAAGTGGTTTTCCCTAGTGTAGCATGGAAAGGCACCACTGCACTGCATTTCATTTCCCTGTTTGAGTAGCTTCCCACTGGCAGGGGCTGTCACCCACCTGCCCACAGCTCATGCCTTGCTGCCACCATTTTTTGAATTGTGTCAGAAGAGGGAAAAGGCCAATATTGATGAATGAGAAAAGAGAAACAGGAGAAGTTAGGAAGATGTTAATCAAAAGGGGTGATGGAAGAGCCTGAGAGGACCTTAGAAAAAAGGGAAAGAGACAGAAGTTGACAGAAAAGAGTCCTCACTTGCTGTGATTTTATTTTCTCTTTTTTCCATCCATGCTTTTCTTCCCTTTACTCTCTTTCTGCCTCATATCCCTTCCTGTTACCACCCTGTTCTGCCTTCCCACCCAGTCTGTATTCCAGCAGTCCTGTTCCTGTCCCAGAATGAGTGTCTCTCTCAGCCAAGAAAGGCATGTTTCATGTACTTGGATGGCAGCAGGGAGAACTTAGCCAGGATGAAATTAGTGATGACTCCTGCTGTGTATATGATCAGTCATTAACATACGTATGGGCTGTGCTTTTGTGTTAGAAAATTTACAACCTGGCTCAAATTAATAAGCCTAAATACGAGCTAAATAAACAGCGCATGTGTGTCAGGCCTGTAGACTAAATATTGCTTACGGCTTAGGTAGAAATTAGTGTCAGGCACCATACTGTGAAATATTACCCTTTAAAAGCAGATTCCATATCTATTCTTATGCAATAAGTTTGGTGTCTGGGAATGCTGAGAGCATCTTGACTGGCAAATGCAGTACATGGGCTCGTGATGTGCCAAAGGCTTCTGACAGGCTGTTGTGTATTAATACATTTATTAATTTCCACACATTCCTAACATCTAGAGCAAGTGACAGGAAACCACTAAGCTGTGGAGAGTTTTTCTAGTATTTTTTGATTAGCTGACAGTGTTTGTGAAGCTGCTAATACCTCTTCATCCAAAAGAGGATATTTCTCAGACAAAATCAGAATAACCCTGTGCTAGATGTGCCATTTGTGACTGATATCAATAGCTTGGTTGCAGTCAGTAAATGTTGCTGTCTAGTGCCATATGACTGCAGTGCTGTTGCTTGTATTTCTGAAATGTTTATGCTCTGTCAATCAAGAGACAGCAGATGCCATTAAAATCATCTCAGCACTTTCCTGCTGTACAATAATTGCAGCATCTCTTCGAAGCGTAGCAAAATGTCCTGACTTGCTGAGACCTCTTTTTCAATTTCTTGTGCAGTTGTAGTTAATTTTTCATCATGAGCCTATGGTCCAAGCAGAATCTAGCAGAAGAAAAGTCACCTTGTGTCTCTAGGCAAGTTAAAAGACTTTATTATTGACTGTTACTCTGGGTATTGCCCTCCCACGTCACTGGTATATCTAAAGAGTGGTACCAGCACAGGGAGTGGTAATCTGTGGTATAGGCTGACAGCTGTTACAGGTAGTTAAGGAGTAAAAGGTAGTCCCAGTGCTCACGATTCAGGAGCAGGCAAAAACCCCTTTCTGTGAAATGCATGGCATTTGATGCTGTCAAAAAATAGTATTGGACTAGAAAAACTGGTTTTAACTCCTTTACACTTGTAGTTTCCAGGTTTCTGGAAAATGGGGTAGAAGCTGCAAGGATTTATAGCATGTGCAACACTTCAGAAACATCCAAGGTCCAGTCAGCATAAAAGGCAGAGACGGCATCACATCTAGGAAATGGCTTAGAGAAAAAGACATACTGTACCTACAGCTCAAAGCCTGTGTAATAACAACATCTTATTCAAGCTAATGGAATGGGTTCAAGGTTATATACAGATCTCTGCCTGTGTGTGATTCAGCAAAAGCCCTTGGATTGACACAGAACAGAGTAGTCCTCAAAAAGCTGCTGCTAAATACCTGAACCTTGAACTTCCTTGCTTTTGTTTTCTCTCCCAGGTCTCTTAGAGGTGTAGAAGAGTGTCAACATCAATTCAGTGATATTATTCTACCTCCCCAAAGGCCAGTTCACGCAGAACTCATTATTTTCTAACTCAGTGCCATCCCTTTCTAGGGACTGCTTCTGAATTGTGAACACTGGGATTTTAAGTATTTATTTAATCAAGTATTTGAAGACCAGCTTAGGTCCTGAAACAGGGAGATGTATAAATTTGGTATTTTATTCCAGTGGGTGTAACTCCAAAGTGCACAAATAACTATCCGTTTGGGTTGTGGGTCTTTGGAAAAAAAAAACCCAAACCAAAACATGATGAATAAATAACTCATGGTGCCAAAATGCTGGCTGAGTGCACAGGAATTCCTTATGAATCAGAACGATGCTGATGTCTGACAGCATGGCTTCATAAGCCTCCTGGGTGGAAAGCAAAACACGTTGTGCTTTTTTTTCTTGTATCTAAATATTTTGGGAGAGGGTGAAGTAACAATCGTCCGTTCTGTGGTGATAGAAAGTGTTGAATGAAATGAACGGTGATTGAAGTTAAGGCAGTTAAAAATGAGCATGACTTTTTGTAAACACCCCTCTTCCCTTGGGACAATAATTTTTCCATGTTGTTCCAACTTCTTTTTTTTTTTTTTTTTTTTTAAGGTAAAACCATAACATACCAAAACCACAGCAATATTTTTCCTTGCTGGCTATTTTTAAGATTAAAATCACTCTAGTTATAAGTATGGAAAGAGAAATGGCAGGTGGGTAGAATGTAAGGGGAGCTTTAATTTTCTAACGTATATTTTGTAATTCTGTTCTTCAGCCTTTGGCATCACACACTTCAGCATTAGGGTTTTTTGACTAAAGATTAAAAAAAATAATAGATAATATTCATCTGAAGAATTATTTTATTTTTGACAATTGAATCTGAAGGAAAATATAGGGCACAGTATTTCAGTCAAGTGGTGTTGAATGCACTGTTGCAGGTCTTGAGAATGAATTTAATCCTCATCAGACACTACATGTGGATTCATGCATAGTTGTAGTACATTTAACATATCTCAAACCACAAAACTTAAGTTCTGGCAGTGTTCAGGGAATGAAAGGTTAATAGAAATCGAGGTATTAATCTGATTCTGTTCTAGTTTCAGCTTTTTGTGTCATGTACTCTCAGCTTTTAGGCTGCTGTATAAATGGGAGGCTAGTTTTTTGGCATTTTATATATCTAGACATATACAGACTGACTGAACAGCTGTCAAAGCGTTATTGTGCAGGCTTTTAGATGTCTAGCACCAAAGGTAGCCTCTGTTAAACTGCCATGTTAGCAGTTGCTGCATTATGGGGGTGTGCGGTGCATATAAAGTGATCCCATTAGGCAATGCAGTGCAAGCATGCAAGTGGGAATATGGGTCTTTGGCAAGGGCACTTGTAGCAGAAATGCTGGGGTTTGTTAAAATGCTTTCACTGTACAATCATCTGCTGAAAACCTCTATGTGCCCCACTTAATATTTTAATTAATTCCAGGAAAATTTAAGGTATCTGGAGAGGGTTTAGAAAACACAAGGGTTCCTTGAATGCAAATAGTGAGACAAGGGGGAAAAGGTGGCTCAAGGATTTCTTATCCTCTCTTTTTTGCCTTGCCATAGGAGTAATGAGAGGGCAAGAATGGAAGTAGCATAATGAAATACAGGTGAAAATTCAGTGTTTGAACGGTCTTTAGGGCCACTGAGTGTCTGTATGAAAGTAAGTGTTGGAGGAATATGGGGATCAAAGTAGGGAATTTATATGATGGATGTATCAATCAGCTGATGTACTTGGGGTGATGGGTGGAAAGAAGATGATATCTCTGCATGAGTGGTTTTCTGCTGCACAGGTGCACTACATGGACTGCAGCCTTCTCTGCCCTACACACAATGTCCTTATCAATCTGATTACAGTTATCCCAAGCATTAAAATGCTTCTTCAGACCTGAAATGAGAAGAGATGCAATAAGAGCAGCTGGAAGGAGGTAATGGAGCATGAAAAAGGGGCTGATGACATAGCCAAGTCTATAGAGGACATGCTGCAAAGATTGGAAATCTTACGCACTGTGTCTTGATGCTTTTCCTCTTCTCAGCTGCTACAGAGGAACATCTCCAAGGAAGAGGACTGCACCATAGCACAGCTTTGGCAAAGTGAAGCCTTTCTTGCAGTCATTTCAGAATGGATGAACCAATGAGGGAGATAGGTCTGTTTGGGGACAGTCTATCTCACTTTGTGGTCTTTCTTTTCCTTTTGGTTCTTTATGGCTTTGGAAGGAGGTCTTTGGCAACAGGTACTTCCCTTTTAGGCCTACAGCATGCGTCAGGCTATATAATCCTTGCGATGTTCCCAGCTATTCAGCAAAATGAAAGAAAGTGGGAAGGGAATGAGGTCAGGAAGAAATGCTTTGTATTGCTAAAATCATGTTCTCCCATATATGATTTCTATATCCAGTTCCCTTACAATGCAGGTGACTTCCCCACGACAAATCTAATTTACCACACAAAAAACATTTGCAGTAAGCCTTACATGGGCTAATTGATTTCTCTATTTTATTTTATTTTTTTAGTGGAGGAGAAAAAAGAAAAATGTGTGGATTCTTGTGTGGTGAAAAAAGGCAGGCAAAAATCTTTGAATAACTCTCATAGATAAATAATTCTACAGTTTTCAGAGTGATCTTTGTTGGACAAAAATAAAAAAAGGAACTGTATATACACTTGAGCATAAAAAAAATAAGGACAAGAAAGAAAAGCTGCTGGCTCTTTCCTGCATGAGACTCCTTTCGTAGAGCTTGAGATACCTTTCTCTTGGCAAGTCAGATTATGATCAGACAGATTATGAACAGACAGATTATGAACATTAAGTGGTCAAGAAAAGTAGTTGAAAAAGGAGTTTAGAATATGAGACAGTTCAGCATGAAGAAAACCATCTCTATGATCCATCCAGTAAGTTTTTGACACCTTAATTAAAAGTCATCTTTGGCATGTGAAGGCAGCTTGAGTTCTGGAAAAGCAGGCAGCTAAGAATTTTGTTGTGATCATCTGGGGAAAAATTGTACTTGAAGGGATCCTCAATCAATCCTGCTTTCACCAGGAAGATAAAACTGCAGGTATGGCAGTGCAGGAGGGCATGGAGCATCAGGGGTGCATCTGGGCTGGCTCAGGCAGATGGCTCTCGTGGTGGAGAGCACTGGCTTTCAGATACAAAAGACTAGGCTGTTCCTTTGTGGCTCTAATTGGAGTTTCATATGATCCCATGCCAGCCATTCTGTCATCCAGCACTTCTGTTTTCCATCACATCTTTTGCTTCTCTTTCTGACATTTAAGCTACGCAGGATGTCAGTTGTCTCTCAGTCTATGTGCTCCTTTCCTGTGGGGAGTGTGGTGGTCAAAAAGGGGATGGTGATCTTGAAGACCTCTTGTTACTGGGAAAGTGGTGACTTAATTGTAGAGAAGTGGAAAAAATTGAGGTCTTGTTGGAAGAGCTGATTTTAGTTTTGGCCAACTTGTTTAAGATAATCTTTAATGAAATGTCTAAGAAAACAACAACAAAAAAAGACACTAGAATGAGGGGGTGGAAATAATCATCCCATGTGCTGTCCTGTCACAATTGTATAAAAAATTAGTATAATTTATTACAGCAAACAATAGATTTTTCTGTTTGGTTGCTGGACCACATTGTTTTAAACAAATCATTAAGAACCCTTAAGCTTTTTTTGACTTCATGTTCTGTTTGATTTTGAGGGGTTAATTCTTTTGCATCTAATTAAATTTAGGCTGGTTTGACATAAGAAAACAGAAAAAAGTTTCACAATGAAAAAGTATTTTTTTTAGAATATGTTGAAATGCAGCATTTCAGCATGTTTGGAAACAAGATGCTCTCAGAAAATTTCACAATGAAATATGCACTGTTCCAAGGGCCCTCCTGCATTTTTTGTTTTGGTTTTGTTCCATTTGTTTGTTTTGTGGAAAATTCCCACCAACTGTGGGCTGGATACAGAATTAAAGTCACTCTTCCTGTCACAGACTTTTCCAATGAATTTTCTATTCACAAAAAAAAGTTTTTATCCAGTTATAGCTGTATTCTTTGGGAAAGGCTGATTTTCCTTGGAGAATATAGATGGAGGGAAAAAAAATCTGTGTCATCTTCCTGCTTGCTGTTCCTCATCCGTTGCCTCCCTTGATGTATATGATGCTCAAGTGGTGATTGGTAAAGAGAAATGAATCATCTAGTTTGCTCAAGGCAGAAAATAAAAAGCAGTTACAAGAAAAATCACCTCCTGAGAAAGGAAATGAGCTCATTTTAACAAGTTTATGAGTGAGAGTTTCATTATAAAGCGCAAAAAAACCCAATGTGAAAAGCCTGTTTGACCCCTTCTGTTCATGTGATTCATTTGATGGGAGTGAAAGATAATTTTTTAAGTAGTAGTTACAAATGGAGTCCAGAGGAGGGCCATGACTATGTTTGAAGGACTGGAGCACCTCTTATAGAGGCTGAGAGAGAATTTGGCTTGAGGAGGCCTTAGAGCAGCCTCCTGTACCTAAAAGGGCCTTTAGAAAGAAATCTTGAGAGGGACTTCTTATAAGGGCATGTAAGGATAGAACAAGGGGGAATGGCTTTAAACTGATGGAGAGGAGAGTTTGATGAGATATTGGAAAGAAATTCTGTACTGTGAGGGTAGTGAGACACTGGCACAGGTTGCCCAGAGAAACTGTGGCTGCCCCAGCCCTGAAAGTGTTCAGGGTGCAGTTTGATGGAGCTTTGAGCAACCTGGTCTAGTGGAAGGTGTCCCTGCCCATGACAGGGGTGTTGGAACTGTGTGATCTTTAAGGTCCCTTCCAACTCAAACCATTCTAAGATTCTATGATTTATATTTTTTTCTGCAATTGGTGAATATGTTTCAAATAGAGCTCTTTCCAGTGAATAAACTAGCATCAACCAGTAACTGCTTAGCACCTGGTAAACAGAAGTAGTAGGGTTAAGAGAGAGATTGTTACAATATTGTTTGTTAATATTTATGTTGTTCAGTCTAGTGAAGAGAAGCTTTAGGCAGTTAGAGTGATCTTAATGTACATGAAATGCTTTTGAAGAAGACAAAGCATAGGGTTTTTTTCTGTACTGTTTAGGAACGAAAGAGATCAGCTCAAGCCAGGGGGAGTGAAGAAGAACGGTTAATGGTAGAACTGGCTCCAGAATTCCTCCTGCTTCTCTTCAGCCACTTGCCCAGCCCCAGCTCAAGCTGCTTGGTATCTCAATCATGCTGATATAAATCTGTGTAAAGGTAAAGCAGATTGCTCCTATGATGCAAGTTTTAAAAAAATAATAATTTTATTCTGAGTGGGTGGAAAAGAACTTCCCTGAAAGTTGAAGAGGCTCTGGATTACTGTCCTCTTGGTGGGGACCCAGTTCTTCTGTCAGCGACTCTATAGTTGTGGCTGCAGTCCAAAATTTCATGGAACTTCTCAGTTTGTTGGGGATAGGAAAACTTATACAAGTAAGGACTTTACTGGACTACCTACTTGTGTCACAGAGGTGTCCCTAGCACAAAAACTTGTGTGGTGAGGAGAAAACAGCCAGATGGTGGGACCTAGCCTTGTACATTTACACTGCCTTTTTAGCTGGTCTGGACTTGAGGGGAGAAGTTGATATCCTTTGTGGTGCTGGCCACTATTTTCCCATAATCTCACCGGTGGAAAACAAAGAAGGACCTTTGTAGAGAAAAATGGGAATACATGTCAGCAGAGTGAAATAACTTCATATTCAGTAAAAGGGTCCTTGGGATCATGACAGAGATGCAGTGACAGTCTGCCATGAACAAATTCAAGGTTATTATCAGTCTTTGTCGTATTTACTTAATTTTTCTTGATATAGATAATTTTGGTATATGAGCACTATACTTATGTGATTTATCTTCCCAGCAGCACCCTTTTAGGACATGCTAATAATTCCATTTTATGTCCAATTTTAAAAGCCAAAGAACAAACCAGAAATGTTGATTTTTTTTTTGTTTTGTTTTGTTTGCTTTTGTGATCTGTTTGATTTGTCATGCCTGTATTTGCATTTAGTACTGAAAAGTTTTTTCTTCTGTACAAAGTATATTTGTTATTATACAGAACCACAGAATCATTGTTATTACATAGCTGTTAATATTTTGATTACATAAATAGAGGTGAGCTGAGCTCCTGAAATGAAATCCTGATTCTTACCTGCACAAAGGATTTTGTAGGTCACAATCAACATATTTTTATGGCTCTGAATTGTTTTTTGGGTTTTTTTTTTTTTTTTGCTTGTTTTCTTCTTCCCTGCACCCCCCAAAACTTTTTTCCAGAGAAAATTTCAAAATCCCACCCTTCCATTGTGATTGGAAATGGGTTTTGGTTTTATTTCGATTTCTGTGACAACAAGAAATCTTGTTTTCTGACAGGCTTTGTGCACAAAAGTCTGATTGCCCTGGGCTCTTTTGAATACATCAGTTTGCATTTTTATCCCTCCTAGTATTTTTGAACCTTTGTCCTTAACCCCTTGACTACATTTAGCTCCCTGAAATCCAATCTGTTTCTCCTTAGGTCAGACAGGGGTTTTTTTATACTTTCTTAATTTTTCAGATATAATTTGGTTCAGTGTGCTTATATCAGAAATATAACCACTTTTTATACTGAGAATAGTTCAGTTCTGTTCCTTAGAGGATCATTATTACTTTTAAAATTACTTCTTAGCACTAAACTTATTCTAAAACTGGCTTCAAGGCTGTGAAATATAACCTCTTTCATTTTAAAGTCAAGACCTAACTTTCTTTGTTATGTTTTGCTTACATTCATATATCTTACTGTGTTTGACATGGTAATCAGCCAGTCCATGAGTGTACTTGAAGAGTGCCTTATAAATAGTGTAGCAGCTACATAATCATTAAACTATGTACTAAGTCTCCTGTAATTTTGAACATAATATTTCAGTTAATTTCTGAATGAATGCCAGACTTCTGTGGTTTTTAAAGCTTCATCATTCACTGTGTGAGTGATGAAATCTCTCTGACTCACCTGTGCCACTCAATTGTTTATCATCAGTGCTATAAAGCTTCAAGATACTTCGTTTAAATTCAAGCAGCCTCTTAATTTTGAATGTGAAATAATGGAAAAAAGTGGGGCACGTGGTAATCCTTTTGTGCTTTGCCTGCCTGTTTTGCTCCTTCTACGAGTATTGTGGAAAGAAATGACATCTCTGCTCCACTACCAAGTGTTTCAGCTGTGAATCATACCATAAATATTCTTGTGCCACTTTGAGCCTGGCCAGTTTTCTTGCTTAGTTCCTCTCTAGCTGAGCTGAAAAATGTGCATGGCTCCTCAGCTCGAAGGGAAAATATTTCTAGTAAGTCTCAAAACTTCTCCTTGCTCTTTGGCCCTTCTCTGTAAACGAAAGTAAGGCAGCACACAGAAACTGGCTATGCAGATCTGCAGTCCTGCCTCCTGCTGATTAAAGAAGAAAAGAACCAGCAACCCTGACATGTGAGTAATTGGCAGGAAGATAAAGCCTGGAGTAAATTAATGAGGCAGTGCAAGCCTTTGAACTCTGCTTTGACACCACAGCATTGGGGGAACTTTACAAAACTGAAAAAGCTGATGTTCTTGGATCACAGCTTCTGGGGTAGCATCTTCAGAGGACAGCTTATATACCCTTGATAGGTGTTTCCAGCTGCTTCCTAACTCTTTAGAGCATGTTGTGCTGATAGAAAGTAACTTTCATTTCATTAAAGCATTAATAAGATTTAACTTCCAGCGCAGTCTATTTGGACAGTTATATACAGTCTTTTTTATTTATAGGCTTTTTCTATATTTATCCATACCTTTGGTATAGTTGCTTCTCTCTATTAATAGATATTTATATTATGTAGACTTTGCTGATGCTGATACAATTGAGTTTCTGTTGATGTTGAGATCTGAGCTTAATTATGACTCTCTGCTCTGGTTTGAAAGTCATGATAAAAGTGCTCTGCATTTTACTTTTGCTGTCAATGAAATACAGCCAGATTGTATTCATTACCACAATAGATATTTTTAACTATATCTGATGTTTTTTCTTAGTTTTTAGGTCCTTTATAGCTTTCCTTGCATGGGTCATCTAAGAAAATTGCATAGGCTTTCAGTTGTGGGAAGATTCAATCCTTATATCTTAATATGTACCAAGCAAGCATATCATGTTCAGCTGATTCGAGATTTGTTTTGCTTTTAGAGATATATTTTTGAGACTGTATCTATTTATAACTTTGTCCCCTTGTGAATGGTTACTGCAGGTCATCTGTTGTTGTTTCAGAAGTATCAGTTAATCATACAGGAAGGGGACCATGGGTGAAACTCAATAGTTTCTTCCTGTGGGAAAGTGAGCAATCATTTTTGCTCTAGACTAGTTAACTAGAAACTGTATTGCAGTCCTTGCTTTTGTAAATATTTAAAATAACATTTTTTAATTCAGAGGGCATAAAGAAACAATTATTTATTCCAGCATCTATCCCTACTCAGTCAAAAAACTTACACCTTAATGAATATAACAGTCACTTACTGTGTGAAATCAGATGTCAGCAAAAATATATTGCTCACTTTGCTTAAATATCTGATGATTTTTGATGCTTCATTTTCTTGTCTTCATGTAACCAGGTAGGAGGTGCTCAACTAATTTTTAAGCCCCAGAATTTTCATTGTGTCCCAAATGAATGTGCATCCTTAATAAATACTGTAGGGCTTTAGAATAAGTCAGAATAATTTTTATCAAAGCATCTTTATTTCTTCTAGACCCTTCTATAAAGATACTGCTAGGATCAAACTAGAAAGCTGCAGCTCTAGTCACTGCGGAGATATGTTGCTGTCAGCAACATGAATCTATGAACCTCAAGTGGAATCAGGCTGGAAGAAAGACAGAATCTACAGCCCAGTCTGACTGCTCTGACATGGCACACATGTAGACGAGAGGTGAAGGGGTCTTCCCCTCCCAGACAGGGAAGAGCTGTGTGTTTGTTCCTTGGAGGTTATTGGCAAAAAAAAGGCCAGTAGAAAAAAAAAAGATAAAAAAGAGAATGTCTCACTTGAAAGTTTGGGAAGCACAAAGGCAAACTTCTACCAGAGTGAGGCTCGGAGGAGGGCAAGGAGCAAGGATTCTGGAGTGGGGCAATGGAGTAGGAGCTGTTCAAGCCCTTCATCCTCTGGAAAAAAAGTTTTTGGACTGGCAGCAGTAGTCTGGAACCAAGGGGAAACATCATGAGTTAATCCTCTTCATGAACAAGAAAATTAATTTGCAATAATTTTACAACCTTCAATTTTCCTAGAACCTTCTTGTTTACTGCCATCTACACTAGAAGAACTGCTTGCTGTCACTGTTGGTGCAAAGACATTCAGAGGTTTACGGAAGAAACCAAAAGGGGCAAAGATGCCTAAGTAGTCACAACTATACTCAGTGGGTTTTAATTATCCTTGCACTAGTGATCCCTCCAGTCCTTCTGTTTCTCATCCTCATGGATGGGAGATATTTTTCAATCTGGTTTTGGAAAAGTCCTGTGTTCTAGGTCATCATGATTTCTGCATCTTCTCTCCACACAAAGGAGAATATTCAAGCTTTCCCCAGGGAACACTGAGCTTTCCAGGGGAGGAAAGTGAAGGCTTACTTTAATCCTGTTTGGAAACCAAAAGCAGATCTACTCTATTTTTGTGTCCCTATTTTAATGAAACTTATCTCCAAATCCTTATATATATATATATATATATATATATATATATATATATATGTGTGTGTATATATATATATATATATTTTTTCTTTTTCCTGAGACAGTGTGGGGTGCTCTCTATCCAGCATAAGAAAAATACTGGTTTTGTTTACTTTGTTACTTCTGGCTTGGACAAAATCATGGATTGATTTTTTTTTTTTTTTTTTTTTTTTCTGGTCAGCAAATTATTTCCATTCATCTGCAGCTCCAGAAACATGCTTGGATCTCGGAAATGCATCTGGTCCCAGTTTCAAATTGAATAGTCTCATTTTCATTTGATGTGAGTGAGTTTGGATGCTTATTTCCTGTGCATCACAATACAAGGAGAATTCACTCAGCCCTTGCCTCCCAGTCCTCTCCCATCCTCAAAACAAGCCTTGGTTCCTCTCTACTGTAGCTGTCTGTCTGTAGTAAGTTTTCTGGAGGGTATTTACAGCGTGCAAGAGTTGTGAAGGGGGAATGTGTCTCCTTCTGTGAGCTCCTATTTGTATTCATAAGCTTTCCTTGGAGTACTGAAGATGAATTTCATTACTGATGTTATCAGTGAACCTCTGTATGTCCAGTGACTGACATTCTTTGCAAAATCCTTTTAACTGAGTAGATGATAGAAGTCGAATAAGAAGGTATTTGACAAGGGTTTGATGTTTGGATCTGACAGATTTATCAATTAGTTAACATTCATACCTGTGGGCTTCCCAGATGCTCCCATTTTTAGCAACCTAAAAATGGTCAAGATAAGTTGCAGAGTAAACAGAGTTTGGAAAAAAACTCTGTTTGACATCCCTCTGAACATCATAGATATTCGTGGTAACAGAAAGTCTGAAGGTACATGACTGGGCTGAGATCATTAGACAACATCATTGTAACCTAATTGATTGCTATTAACTTTTGCCCTCAAAACACCTGGCAGAGAGCCCCAGCTGAGCTTCTCCAGGGGTCAGAGTTAGATGGGACACAGAAAAAGCAGCTGGTAGCGGACAGCAACTACACAAATGAAACCTTGTTCTGTGTTAGTCAGAGCCTGAGCTGTGACAAGGTAGTGGCAGAGGAGTTGTCACTGACTCATCATTTCAGATGATTTAGCATCCTGTCCTGAGCTTACCAGCATTTATCAGCTGTAGTAGCTGTTCCCTTTAATTTCAAGGCAAGGCATTTGCCTTAAAATTTGTTTTGATGGGTGCAATTCCTGATAGAGGGACTGAGAGTCTGAGTGTGTTAACTGATAAACTAGCTTGGGAATAGAAGCAACAAAATATATTGTTACTTAAGGTTTTTGAGGCTTCATAAAACAGGTATTTTGAGTTTGTTAAACAGATTGTTTTGTTTAATAACATTTATTTACATAATAGGATGGAGTAAACTTTTCTCTGCTTCTTTACCTCTGCAATGCAGGACCTACAGATTGAAATTCTGTAACTTGTTTTATAAAGAGCAATGAAGACTTCATATGTATAAGCCTTAAAAAACTGTAAAATTGCTGTGACCTCTGCAGGAGCTGCTGGGCAGCTTTTCTCAATGTGCTCCATGAAAGAAAACAGAATTATTTTGAGAAAAAATATTTCAAAAGACTGAGTGTTTGCTTTTCATCTGAGGCATCCAGACTTTTTATTAGAAGCCTTAAAATATTTTGGGAGACATGTACCCTTTCATGAAGCTGATTTTCAGCTGATCTAAGCATGGAAGATGTTAGCAAGCAGGTTATTAACAACCTGTCCTAAAGGGTTAGTGTGCAACATTAGGCAAAATATAGATACAAAATAACTCTTTAGTTATTTGAAGATTGGCTAATATATCTCAAACTCATAATGAGTCTGACTGCATGTGGCACCCAACCACATTATGTTTTTCTTTGAACTATTGAATAAAAGCAGGAATTGTAAAGCAAACAGTTAAAAATGTTGAACTCTTTTTTTGAAAATAATATTTTTACAGTGATCTCTTGCCTTTCATGGCCATGAGAGAGATTTTCCTAAGCAGTCTGATATATTAGTGCTCATAGATGCAACTTATGATGATGGTTGTTTCTTGGTGCTGAATGAAGCAAGAAACAATAAAACCAAAATGCAAAGCTCTCAGTTTTACTGTTGGCTAGTGGGA
Source organism: Melopsittacus undulatus (assembly GCF_012275295.1). Classification (NCBI taxonomy): domain Eukaryota; kingdom Metazoa; phylum Chordata; class Aves; order Psittaciformes; family Psittaculidae; genus Melopsittacus; species Melopsittacus undulatus. The sequence continues at coordinate 24,442,043 of NC_047529.1, read as the reverse complement.
CATCAACCTCTTCACTATACTGGACACAAACTGGACTAGGTGGTTTGTTCATCTGAATGAAAAATTGGATAACTTCTCCCAGAAGATGGCAGTGCACCGATGAGTAGTGTTCTGCCAGCTTTCCAAGCTCTATCATTTCTAGCTGTTTTTTCAATATTGAGTGCAATAAAAAGTAAGTAATGAAAGCAATCACAGTAGCGTGTAGATACTGATGATATTTTTAAATCTGAAACAAGCACTAGTAACCTACAGAGTCTTGTCCTGCATGGATGGTGACAGACTGGATGCCTTTGAGTAGGTTGGCAAGTTACTCAGCATTTTGCTACACTCACCAGCATGATGAATATCCCCTTCCCATTGGAGTCCTACAAATAATCTGTATGCAAAACCCATTGACTACATCCAGAGCTTTAAAATGTCTTCAATTACTAAAGTGTCATTGCTGTCAGAGGAATGGATCGTTATAGGATAACAGTTATTAATAAATGGAATAAATGATGGGATTTGAAAGTCTGGCCATTTCACATCTTTACTCCATTTTCTGAAATTCTTCATTTAGCTAGGTATCAAAAGAAGATGTTCAAAAATACCAAAAATTCATACATCTGTGTTAGTTCTAGTTTAAGAGCAATCAGTAATTGCTGTAAATTTAGAGAAATTTACAGTTAGGTTTCCAAAGCAAGAGTCTAAATGTGGATTTTCAAACATGTAATCAAACCAGAACTACTTAACCTTTCAAAAATTGATCCACTCCTTATAATTTTATTTATTTCAGAATTAGCAGTAGGCAATGCTAATGTCCCCTTTTAAAAATCCATCTTAAAAAAAAAAATAGCTGTAATTTGCAAATAAAATGCAGTAGCTGTCCTGTAGTGTTTGTTTTATGAACTGCTTGATATGCATATTTGGATGAATGAGCAAGCTCTTCTTGTGGTGTCCCTGAACAAAGAAATGCTTGTAAATCAAAAGCGGAAGAGAGGAGGCTTTGGACACATAGCAATGCTTACACTTAAATTTTGAAACTAAGCTTTGCTGTCCATGTTCTGTCTTATTCAGAATTACTACCAGTAAGCTAAAAAAAAAAAAATAAAATATCTGTTCTCTATAGCTTAGTCTAAAAAAAAAATAAAAAAATCTGTTATGGCTCCTGTGTAACCATTTATTTAGTTTTCCAAGCAGCTAAAATGCACTAGCAGTAAAAAAAAAAAAAAAAAAAAAAAAAATTAAAAATTGCAGCTGTTTCTTTAAGATAAAGAAGAGATGAAAGCCAATTGTGTGTTCCTGTTCTGCAGTCAAATATAATTGCATATTCTTGTCCTAGTGCTTAGACACTCTGGGTGCTAATTTTACCAAGTTAACATAAGCTGCATCATTTCCTTTGCACAAAACACAAAACCAAGCAAGAAATTAAATTTCTTTTACCCTTTTTCATTTATTTCCTCCCCCCTCCCCCCCCCCCTTTTAGTTTTCAGCTTCCTTCTCCATTAAGTCATGGGAGTTGCAAGATACATTGGGTTTTTAATTTTTATAGATGTCTGCCTCCATTTTGAAAGTATTTTTGTCTTCCTCATAGTGTGAGCATCTTTGGTCTCTTTGAGGGCCCATCTGTTATTGAACCTGTCATTAACTCAGTCAGGCAAAATCTTCCTTAGCACCTGAAGAGACACAGCAGCACTTTCCCATTCAAATGGCCAACAGGCCTATCTAGCCCATCTTTAATGGCCAAAATCACAACCTGTACCTTGCATGAAGGGCACAGCAGTGACAGATTTGATCCTGTCACCCTTTCACCAGTAGAGCCTATTGCCAAAAGCCACTTCACCACCTAATAATCCAGCTTTCACTATTGACAAGCATCGTCCTTTGTCAGGAGAGGGTTTATGTTAAATTACAGACTCCCTGCACCCAGTCACCTTTTTAATATAATTTTTCTGTTGCTTGCATGATTTGCAGTGCTAATGTGACTGATGGAGCTTCTGGGTTCTGTGCAGCTGCTCATGTTGTAAATGCTGGCATTTGCTGCTGCCTTTGTATAATCTGGATTTGCTGTGACATGTAAATGATACTGTTTGCTATTTCCTTGCTCCTACTGTTTAAAATTTAAATAAAAGTGAAAAACATCACTATACGAACTGCTAATATTTCAGCCGACTATTTCACAATAAGCCAAGCTACCTCAGCACCAATAAAAATGTTAATATTACTTTTGTTGTGTATTTATTTTTCCCTGTGTTTCTTAGTGAATTCTCCTTTAATCTCCCTGTCTGAGGTAAAACTAACCTTATTATTTAGTCTACAACAGTATACCCTAACAATGCTATGATTCTGTGATAATGGAGCAGATTCTAGGACCCTTGTGCAAGCAAATGCTCTTTATGTTGGAGGCAATATTGAAAACGAAGGAAGGATCACAATATGTGGTTTACAGTAGTCAGTGGCTCACAGAGCATTTTTCTTTCATTTTGTGAACTGCATCTGACATAAATAAAGCTGCAATACTGTCTGTATTTAAACCATTAAAGCTGAAATGACTATATAAATGTCTAATTTTCTCTTAGGCTACATTTTTGATTCAGTCTGTCGAAACAACTTCTTAATTAATTACAGGCTGATCTCTACACAGGTACACATTATGTACACACAGTTCTCAAAGAACTGTGGAGCAAGATGATCTGGTGATGTAGAAACAGGAAATTCTGTGAAGAACTTTTATGCTAAAGAATAAATCTTGCTGACTGATATAAATAAACCATATGGCTTGTCAGGTTAAATGCACATAGTATAGTAATAATATTGAATTTGTGTATTTAATTTATTTTTCATCTCAAACTAGTTTTCTCCACAGCACTAGAAATCAGGGGAATTATAGAAGGAAGATCTGAATAATTAATATGGTCAGCGAAGTTCAAAGAATGCTCAATTAGGCCTATTGCAGACTTTAAATGCACTTACATTTCCTTATTGCCACAGAGGGGATATACAGGCTTCCAATTTAAGTGACTACAGTGCAGTATTTTTGGATGTAGGTAACTCAGTCTTTTGAATATCTGGTATTGTTTTTAAGATCACTTTGAATTTGTCCCTATATCTTTAATGTTATACATAACTCTCAGGGCAAGATAATTTCTTAACTTTTCCCAATGACAGTGAATCACTTTTAGGTTTTAACAGATTGAAGTGCAGCTACACTGCAGGCGGAGGGAATGCTGCATTGTCAATAGACTGTTTTCAATCTGAGTTTCTGTGTGTGGGCCTGCATTAAATTACTGCTGTGAAAAAGTATCAGTCTCATCTCTGGAACCGAAATTGCTGAGTAAGTTTTACAATTGAAAAGAAATGCAATTCCATTTCTCCTCTTTGAAGTGAAAGCGGAGGGTTTAAGAAAATTAGTGTATCAGTATTCTGACTGGAATACCCATCACAAAATACAGGGGTGAATTTTATTTGGCTTATGTTTTATTTGCGTGTGCTTATACATATACATGAGTATGTACATGTACATACAATTTATATATGGTTATGCATGCATATCAGTGTATATAACTAGTTGACACAGTCCATGCACGTAGGATAAGCTTCTTCTCTTAACCACCCTTTCAAGGATTTCTCTCAATTCATGTGATTTAGTTTGATAACAGAGTCTGGTAGCAGAATTTTCAGAAAATCCTTGATTCAGTGTGAACTGTAGAACCAAGCTGATTGAGTCCATGAGGGCCTTATTTCACGATGTTCATATGTATATATGTGGCATTCATTATGTGAGTTAATTTTCACAGGTACTATGGTAGCAATTGTAGATACTGGGCCAAAAACATTTCACATTATATAGAATCACAGAATCCCAAGGGTTGGAAGGAACCTCGAAAGATCATCTAGTCCAACCCCCCTGCAAGAGCAGGGTAACCTAGGGTATGTCACACAAGAACTTGTCCAGGCGGGCGTTGAATATCTCCAATGTAGGAGACTCCACAACCCCCCTGGGCAACCTGTTCCAGTGCTCTGTCACTGATAGCTTTGGCAATAATGTGTTGATACTATTGACAGGAGGTGCTTGGGAAAGGAGGCATTAAGAGAGATACAGGGTTTCTTTCATAATCTAAAAGGACTTCAGCAGAAGAGTCAGGACTAACTTGGTGAGGATCAGGTTCCAAAACAGCTTATAGATCTTCAGTATTTTCCGAGTCCTTTTTTGATTTTTTTAATAAGTAATATCCTTTGAAATAATATCCTTCCTATTATGTCTTTATATGCTTTAGGAAATGAAGAGAAAGAAGTCTCTTACATTTATCAGTGATGCCTCAATAGATCTCAATGTGTATTCACAAGAAAAGTGTACCAGTTGTGCAGATTTTGGTTTAAAAAAAAAAGAGTGGAGAAAGATACATGGTAACTTTCAATAATCAGTGTCATCTAACTGGGATATTAATAATGTCTTTGTGTACCAGACACCTTGGCCTTAAGTGAAAGTTACTGTTTTCCAAAGGAATTTGGTTACTACTACCCAGAAAAACTTTTTCTCTCTTTGCAGTCTTGGGTTATATCAGCCATTGGCTCCCCAGCTATGTTCTAAGGGGTTTTGTAAGCATCCAAAACTATTTTTATGTTTCCATTCTTGGAAAACAGTAAAATGAGGAAGGTAAAGCAGATGAGATCCTCTTTTGCTGATGAAAATCTTTCATTATCTAGTCCCAGGAGGGAGTCCCTATCTCTGAGAAGATTACTGGCTAACCGTTATCAAATATTTCCCATCTGTGACCTTAGATAGCAGCTAGAAGACAAGAACATGCTATTTTATGAGCTAAGTAAAATTTTCTGCCTTTTCCCCAGGAAGAGCTGTGGTGACAGTTAACAGCAGAAGATAAGCAACTGCTTGACCAGTGTTTTCAGGAATATCAAGAATGTTGAGACTGGTTTTCCTTTCATCTACCAGATGCTGCTGGCATTTCTTAGAGGTAGCCACATAGAACTACAGAGACAGGCAAATGGGGAATGAAATATGTTGGTAGTCTTATCAAGTTGGTTTCTGTAAAGCAATCCTTAAGTCCTGACCGAATAGGTTCAAGCAGATGACACATTTCCCTGCTGTTGTGTGATTTGATGCACTAAGCACATTACCTGTAAGTTATATGGTACACATTACCACTAGTCATTACTTCAGCTCGTTATCCACTAGCTGAAGAATATACAATAAGCAAGTACACAACACTATTGATATGTACAGCTCATGCCTTTGGTACATGTAGGCAAGGGGAAATAGAAAATAGTTGTTTCTGTTGTATCACAAAAGCTGTTCCAGCACAACACACTGCACAGTTCATGTATGCATTCTGTACTGCTTGCATGCCAACTGTACCTTCACCAGTGTTCTGAAAACCCTGCTTAAGTTTTGAGATAAATGGTGTCTGATACTTAATAACCATGTCAGTGAACTTAGTGTATCTTTAATTAGCATAACATTGGTTAGCAGGAGGGCTTTAACCATAGGATGTACTGGAATGCAACTGTAGCTTTCTCCCGTTAGTGCTTCTTGGGAAACTGCTTTTTCTGCTTCACAGTGTTCAGTTGCTTTTGTAACACATCTTGCCTCTGTTAGCACCACCTTTCCATTGATCTTCTATTGCTAAGGTACACTCAGTTAACTGAAAAGTATCTGAAACTGACTTTTATAAAGATGCTACAAATGAAGATGTAGAAGTTTTTGAAGTTGTTAATTAACAGCCAGTGAAAATGTTCTTCTGGTTGGCTCAGGGATTCAAAGTCATGATTGCTGGGTGCTATTTCTGCCTTTTTTTCTTCTTTTTTCTTTTTTTTTTTTTTTTGGGGGGGGTGGAGGGGGGTTGGAGAAGACCTTTAAGATCGCCAAGTCCAACCATTACCTCTTCTGTGTCTCTGAGAAACAGTTCAGGCACCTGCAAAAAAGCATGCGGCAAATCTGTAGCATTCAGTGTGCTGTTCGAGATGGGAGGCTGGAGGCTGGAGGTGACCTGTAGGATTGCTGAAGAGGCACTTCTTTTGACTTCTCTCAAAAAGTGAGAAGGAACAATAGTATTTTCCTACCTCACTGGGATACTAGGAGATAAAATTAATTACTGCAAAAGATGCTGAGTTCCTGTGATTGAGAGTTCAGTATATATAAAGTATAATTAATTAGTTTCTATAAAGTTCTTTGAAATTCTAGGGTGCTTCAGTGGTTATACTTAATGTTTTGAAAATAATGTCTCCTATGCAATTGTTTCTTAGATCTTTATGCACATGCTACCTATTAAGCATAGGTGGTTCCTTTCAACTTATTTGGAATATTTGTATTTGTGGAAAATAGAATTCTCCTTTAATACATTGAAAGTATCGTCACTTGCTGTATATTTACATATGTATCTATTAAATCAAATTAACACAATTATCCATTTCATCCATTACTTGAAGGAAGCTAAATTTTAGGAATGTTTTCAATAATCCTGAACACGATCTCCGATTTCCTCATGCACTTTTAACTTAAAGCTTTCACACAGGAAACCCAAGCTATTCCAAGACATGAGCATTATTGTAATTTGACAATAGGCAGAAATTCTGAAGGTGACTAGTAAAGAAGCTTGAAAGACTGTAAATGAATCAGGTCTGGTACATGCCTTCATGTGATAAAGGGAAATTTACTGTTGATCTCAGTGCTGTAGGGACTTTATCTTCAAATCTGTGAAGGTGTGAGCTTAGCTAGTCACATATACTATGTTTAAGAGGAACCCAAAGTAACAGATCCTTTGATTATATCACACTGGAGTGGATCAGTGCAGAAGGAGATGCAGGGTAACACATTTGCTGTGGCTGTGTTGCACTTTGTGAGGGATACTGTGCCTGTAGCTACACATATATCTGTGTAAGAACATCAACATTTGTGCATGGTCCAGTGCAGAGACAGAGGGATCAGGGTTTGGTTTGGTGTGATCTATTACAGTCTTAGGACAGAACAGCCACTTTGCATCTTTGTTAATGATGGTGTCTGCAACTGTTGCCATCTTAGCCATACACTGTGTTTAATAGTTGCTACAAAGCAGATTTCTATATGACTGTCCCTGACTGATTTTCCATCGTGAGTACAGTTCCAGGCACATGGAGAGCTGGGTGATGGAGGGCCTTGTAGCTGCGTTGAAAAGGGGGTTTAGGTGCAATGGGAGTGCTATTCTGGTTCCCTTGAGAGAGAAACCAGTTCAAGGTGCATACTGAAAGACACCAAAGGATGCCATATAAATGCTAATTTAGGGGACTGTTGGCATCTTTCAGCATAGGAAGAGGGATTGTCAGACCATGTAAATGCATCCCTTTACATACCTCTTTAATTACCTCTTTCTTTCTACTTTCATAGGCTGCAGTAGTATAATGAGAGCTGAATAGTTTTGGTTATAAAAGTAGCCATGGAATTAGTTTAGAGGGATAATACCATATTTTGTCTGAAATTAGATGGCATTAGCTATAATCCATCTCTCCAAAATATTTTGAAATTATCAGTGTTAATTGACTTCTGGAAGCATTCGCCACCCCTTTGTAAATAGTATTTTAGTTTAAAAAGAAACATAAAATAAGCAGTAGGCAAATAGCATTTCTTCATAATTGGTTATTCAATATAAACTCAGGTAAGTGTAGCATGATCAGCTAATTGAAAATTGCTTTCCATTTAGAATTCACTCTGTGCTAGCCAATGACAGTTATTTCATCTGTCACATTTCATATTATATACTTTAAACCCTCAAGCTTTGACTTTCAGAAACAAACCTATTGTTCTCTATTCCACAAACTTTCAATGCTTTATTTTCTTTATTATGTTTCATTCTCCTACTTTATTAGCACTTTTTTTGCTGTTGAATTGAACTTATTCAGACAGATGGAGAGACAGTCTATTTTAACTATGATTTCTTATTTCCCTAAAGATTGTTCCTTATTTGAAATATAATAAAAGAACTGAGTGAACTCTTTGACTCAACTATTGTGGAATAGGTGCTATAACCTGCAAAGGTACGTTGTGTTTTCAGAACTGAAGAGATCACGTAAGTGCCTGGGAATGGAGAAAAAGAACTATGCAAACAATCAAATTGAGAAACGGATGTTGCAAAAATTTGCGTATTTTGTATTATCAACTTCAAACACTTCATGGTGGCCTGGAGAAATTTTCAAGTCAACTGAGACCAAATTATAGTCATACAAAATGTCCTGTTGTATGAAATGAGGATATGGAATTCTTTAGATTGCAGTTCACCTTGGGACTTCAGATTAGCTTGAGCCAGTAACAAGACAAGGTGACATTTTCATCTCAGATTTATCAGAACTTCTTTCTGAAAGTTCTGTTGCTATTGATCTAATTGTTGACAATTCTAGTCATAGGTGACATTTGGATATTTATGTGGCTGTAAGAGTTTTATATTTAATTTCTTCTTTCCCTCTTGTTTGCTGTATTGATGTGTTCTGTCTTTCATTTGTCTTCAAGTAGCAGTGCAAGCACTTCAGAGGCACAACATCCCCACCTTAATATATTCATTCTTTAAGTAGCTTTATGGTGCTACTGCAATTATTTACATTAATGGGCTTTCAAATATTGGGCTACTGGGTTTGTTTTCCACTCAGCTTGATGCTGACAACTAGCAGATCAGCATGCAAATCAGGAAGCTCAGCTTTAGTGCTTGATTTAAGCTGAGCTGAATTTATGTCACAAGAGTAGAGAAGGGAAATAAATACAATCTAAAATTCTGATTCCTTAAACTGTCCCAGACAATTTACTGCAGTATATAGAAAAAGAGAGACAGAAAATCATAATGTGGTTAGTGATTTGCATTTTATGGGAAGAGATAATAGCTGAAGAGCTCAATGTAGCGATATTCACGTCAGCCATTACATCCCCTTCTCATCCAATGTAATCAAAGCCCTATGTAAAGTGGCTCATTACTGTGAATGCTGCAATATTAAAGGTTGAGAAGAAAGAGTGCTAAACTCTCTTTCTCAGACATGACATGATTCTGTTTTGAGCAAAATGTTTAGCTTTATTTTTTAATGAGGTACATCATCAACTTTGTCTCCCATGCAGATATGTGAGCTTCAGACATTCAGGTGGAATAGAAAAAAGAAGTAAAACATCATAGTAATAAATATTTTAAATTATGGAAGACAAAACATTTCAGTAAGCAAATCTCAGATATTTGCTCTACTTGTAAATGAAGCATTAAAAGTCTACACTAGGTGTCAGATTCTCCATACTGTTGTACCTGTCTTGAACTAAATGAACTTGAGCTATCAGAGAGTCAGGAGCCATCCACTCTGCTAGAAATATTTCTCCTCTTGATAGAAGTAATAATTTCATTCGAGATAGAAGTAATTTTCTAATCTTATACTAAGAGGTCAAAGTGTTTTTTTGGTTTTGATTTTGTTTTCAGCATTTAGGACCAAGATTATACTTGGAAGAAAGAAAAACTTTTGCATTTACAAGTTTTAACCTAATCCCCGGCTGCAAAGCAAGAGTCCTGGATCATATGCCATTATGATAAGAATCATCATCTTGAAGATGCAAATGGAATAAAACCAACACAGTGCACAGCAGTATATAAAAGGCATAAAATAATTTGAAATAACTTAGAAATATTCAAGAGAACTTCATTATCTCTCAGTTGTATCAATTGGTAGTACAAGTACCAGGAATAACACCCTAGCAATATTCCACATTTCCTGTTGTTCTTACCATTGCTACACAAAAAAGAATACTCTCCTGACAGACCTGAGCAGAATCCATACTGCTTCTCTAGAATCTTAGAATCATAGAATGTTCAAAGTTTTTATTACCAAGAAAACTAGCTATTCTTGAAGTTTTATTTCATTTCTCAGTGAGATATCTTGGCCAGCAAAGGCTGAGGAAGAATTCTGGAGAACTTAACTGGCAGTGTTGTCTAAGCAGAGAGGAATCTTGACAATGAAATGGTGATAGTAATTAGCACAGAGATTGGGTATAAATAGTTAAATTTACAGGTCTTGAACAAAGTAATGGTTACCTCTTCCAGCTCTTGCTTACCACTGTCTGAGTCCTCTGTTTAGTGGCCTGGATGTTCAGTGCCATAAATGTTAACTGGATCATTGAGGAAGATACAGCCCTCTGCATCGTACCATGGAACAGCTACAGATGAGGTGAACACAACACAGGTGATGGGTGCGCAAACTCTGAGTTTGGTTTGGTCACTGAATTTCCTTGGGGAGTTCACTTCATTGCTACTTCTCCTCTGTCCCTTCACTGACCTGCTCTGCTCTGCTGTTCTACTCCACCCATGCCTCAACTGTTTAGATAGCAATCAGTTTGTTACAGAGGCTGTTGTTGGTTTATCAGAAGTAACATTTTCTTAGACTTCATGCTGCTTGAGTTACCATAGCAAGTTGGATCTCAATTTTTGTCAGACATGCACATTCCTCCTCTACAGTACCTTGAGACTGGAAATCAGTGTATTACTTTAACTATTAATATAGGACAACTTCATCTCTTTTTTGATACTCTATATCCCTTTCAGTGTTTTAGCTGACTATCCATCTTTTGTGGCTATTAGCTCATGTCCTATAAAAGATACTCCAGAGATCATAGACCAAATATGACTAATGGATAGGCCAAACATCACAAGTACTTGTAAAGAGCTCAGAAGGCTTCAATTTCTTGTCCAATATAGCAAAATGTTGGGCATCCCATACATTCTGCTCAGCTCATCCCATGAGACTATGGTTAAATGGTAGCAAAATAAGTGTTTCTAGATTAATTGTATCCTATTTCAGACTTCGATCACACTTACAGGATTCACAAATGCAACCATCACTCAAGAAAACAACAATGAAAGATCATGGTTTTAAAAAGGAATCACTTCAATACTGACATGAGAACCTGAAGTGGAGCAGACCTACATCCAAGTCTAAATATGAACTGCAAGGACTGTTACACTTAAAAGACAAATTGCAGTTCTCACTGAAATAAATAAGTCAAAACACAAAAATAATGTCAAAATAGGAAGAATTTCAGAGCAGCTTAAAAATTATTTCTGGGCAGTGAGTCCCAGTGAAGACAGGTATTTACTCAGCGATCAGTAAATACATTTCAAGTTATTTGCATTTGTAGAGAGCATTGAAAGGCTGCTTTTCTAACAATGCTCTCATTATTCTAGTTGTTTTCATTATACAGGATTGTCTATTTCTTTGTGCTTATAGTCAGGAAGAAGTGCTAAATGAGTAGTATTCATAATCAGACGTGATATACAGAGAGTCTTATGACTGATCATTATTTTATCATAAATATTATTAGCACACAAATATTGGATAAAAGATATCATTGCTTCAGAGCCTTGAATAAGAGTTGGTTTAGAGGGAAAGGAACATTTTATTCTACCTCTGGAATTTAATTCCTAAACAGCTGCCTTTATGTTTATAAAGACATCATAAAAGCACAGTGAAATGCAACGCATAACCTAGGATTTTTGACCAAAACCAAAGGGCTTTCATTGTTGGTGGTTTTAATGTGATTTTCTCTATTTTCAAAATTAAAAATACAGAAAAAATTCTTCATAATGATTAAATAGGGAATAAAGAAACCACAAATCTATCTTCTGGCAATAAGGAATTTGTCACATGATATTACATTTGATATGTGGACAGGCTGGAAGTACTGCAGAAACAACCGATAATCTTGTTGGTCTCTGACTTTTCAACTTTGCTTGTGCAACTGTTTGCTTATTCTACTATTTATATCTCAACTGCCACTTGGCAGAAAAACATGGCAGAAATTTCCAGTAAAATAACTTAAATCAGATGGACTGTCTTCCAGCCTCCCTTACTTAAAAAGGGGAAAGAATCCTAGAACTAATGTAACTCGGAGAAGCATACATCTTAATTTTACAAAATACTGCTCTAGCTTCAGATTTGAATAGGACTGGACTGACAGGTCCAAAGTTTAGTTTAGAACAGATTTTTTTTTTTCTTTGAAGCACTATTTTTACAGGCTGCTTTCCATATGGGAGACATTTCTTAAGTTTGTTTTTCAAATGTAGGTCCTAAGCCTTGTTCGTGATTTTAGGTCCTTTAATGAGTAATAGTGAAACCTACTTTCTATGCAGACTATCTTTCCTTCATCACCCTCTCAGCATCTTGCCAGCACTAAATACTGAGACACTGAGACAGTGATCTGTTCTGGGGGATTGCACCTTTGTTTTCTCAGTTCAGCCTAAACATTCCCAACATAAACATTATGGTTTATGAATCTTGTGTTTCTTTCAGTTTGTTCTTCCAATCCAGTCATTGAGATAATTGTTCATACTTCCAATTGAAGTTAAAGACCCCACTTTAAGCAGCACCTTGTGAAGGTAAGTTTTGCAGGAAACTATTTTTCACCATCTGTTCAAATCAAGTATTACAATGATGAATTACTGTTGTAGATGTAGCCTCCTAGGGCTCTAAGGGTAAAAGCTGTTCCTCCTACTTCTTTGTTCACTTTATTATTCTACATTCTTCTTTGTGCTTTGCTTTATTTTCTAGCCTTCTTCCTTCCTCGTTGAATGATAACTTCATTCTCCTTTTCCTGTTGGGTCTCAGTGCTGATACTGATCTAACCTAGCAGCAGCAAGAGTCAGACTTCAGCAGTCTTGAAGAAAATTGCATCCAAAAATGTCTTTAATAGCACAAAAGCTTCCTAGTTGTCCGTTGCTGTTCTTAAAACCCCATGCATAAGCAGGTAAAGGGCCCTAGCTATATCCAACAAGAAAAAACTGAGACAAGGAAACGTGGGATCACTGAAGCATATAAATTTCTCAATTGACTTTAAATACTTATATAGGGGTAACTTACCCTGGGGACAGGGAACAGTTCCCCATGAGCTATTTATGCCAAAGAAATTCAAAATAATTTATCAGGAAACTATCCAAACTAAAGATGATCTTAGCATCTGTTGGACATTTTCCCTGTTCCTTGATGCCTTTTTGTTGTGCAGCAAAGATCTGAAGAGCCACTGGACAGAGCAGAAAACACAAGAACAAGCACAAGTAGTTAATACTATTATCAGGAAATTTGTCTAAAAGCAGTGAGTTGTGGATTCCTGTTCTTGTCCCAAGCAGTGTTTACGTACTAAATGTTAAACAGCCAGTAAGTAAAATAAACAAACATGCTTGAGAGCTGGGACTGGAACCTACGATTTAATCTTCAGTGCAGAGAGTTTTGCTGTCACTGAGTGGCTTAGCTAATGTTAAAGTCATCTGCAGAAATTCAGGAGACCCTTACTGAGAAATTATTTCTAGCTTGCTGTCCAAGGCATCTTGCTGGGAAATGGGTGTTTTGGCAATATCCCATGCAGATAACTCTCCCTTGGTGTGTAATAAGGCGCTGATGTGCCCAGCAAAAGGCTGAACCTTGTTTGCTGAGAGCCAAGAACCTATGCCTGCCTTCCTAGGTGCCAATACTGACATTTATACTTGGAATTGTGTCTAAGTAGGTCTGTTCTCCGGCATGGAGGTCAATGGTCAGAGCACTGCCTGCCTTATTGCTGTTCAGCTTTTTTACCTTTTAGAATAAGGTGCTAACAGCAAAAGTGACTGTTGGGAGTGTCAAAGAGCCCATGCTGGTTTACAAAGCATGTTCAGGCACTGTCTGGGAGACTTAAGTGCCAGTTTGGATCATTTCAGCTGCTTATCCATGTAGAGTCAAAGTTCCTCTGCTTAAGAACATTCTCTTGCACTGTTTAATCTATACTTTTAAACATATCCATGGTGATCTGTCAAAGTCATGCAGGAAGCACCTCATCCTTTCACTAATCTGGGTTTATTACACTAAGTGATAGCTGGGGCTCTGGCAGTAGTCTTCACTTTTCATGGGGCATGCACTTACTGCTGCAACTGACAAGATAGCACCAGTGAGTGTGGGGCTTTCTTGAAGCTTCTTCGCTACCATGATGGATGAAAAACTTCAAGAGAAGGAATGGGGGCATCTGTGACGCAAAGAGTGTATCATGTGTGCATAACTGAAGGTGTAAGCCATCTTTACTCTTGAATCAGAAACTCTTGCTCTTGGCATTGGTTGCTTGATCAAGGTGTTAAGTGCTGTTCTGCTCTTGGGTCTCTGATTGCCCACAATAAGGAATAAATTCTTGCATAAAATCAGCATTGATCATCCTAACTACCTTTTATTTCCAGCTTTGAAAAGAAAATTGGGCTTTTTCAGGTATTTGTTAATTCCAGTTGGGTGAAATCCTTTTTAGCACCATTTTAATCATTGAAGAATTCTGAAATGTCTGGAGAGACTGTTTCTAGTTTTTGATGACAAAGTATACCAACAAATCTCTAGATATCCCTTGACTTATTTGGAGATGCTTGATGCAAAACCACCACAGAATATTAGACTATTTACTTGTAATTCAAATACGCATTTAAGCACTGACATTTTAAAACTTTGTCCCTAGTGTGCCAGTGAGGCCACTTATCTAGCTGATGGCAAGACACAGCTTTGTGTTTTAGCGCACAGGCATCAGGACTGAAGTGGAGCTTCACCCTTTATTGTTCTCGGTTGGATAGCACTAGAACAGCAGGACCTAATGAGCTGTGCGCTGGTGCATGTGCATGCCTGAGTTAAGAGCAAGACAGGGCATTCTGGCCCAACTTTGACTGTTGCCTGTACTCCTGTCAGTATGCTAAATCAGGACTATATCACTTTTTTGTTGCTTTTAATGAGTATTAATGCTCAATGGATGAGCTATATGAGCTGGTTTTAGCTGGCATACTGCAAAACTGTCAGATGTTCTGAACAGCAAAAGTAGCATTTATTTCTTACATTTGCTTGGAAAATCCTAGTGAAAATAAAACTCTTATATTACTAATTATTTGGATGTTATGCATAGAAGAAAACATCTGTCAAGCAAGAAGTTATTAACTGCTTAGAGGATTTCTCTGCCTATCAACTGTTACCTTTTTAGACAATGTATACAGATTATGGGTAAACCAATCAGTTCTTTGACAAGTGTGACTTGATATAAGTTTGCAAATTCTTTAGAGTTACCAGAGCTATATGATTTACATAAACTGAAAAACACTGTTCAACAATTTTTTGAACATATTCTGTAGATTTTAGGTACTGACCAGACTGCCCATTGGGCTCTCAGCTGCATATTAACAGCAATAGCATGAAATTTGTAATTGCAAAAAAATCTCAGTATTTTGGGAGCATATATAAAAGTGAAATTGTGACTGTATTGTTTATGTGCCTACTACATGAAAGCAACATGATCTCAGGCTTCAATGGGTTTTGCCATTCTGTTTGATAGCGCTTAATTATTCATAAGCCTTGTAGCAGGCATGGGATGGCATATGAAATCTATAGTAACTAGTTCATTTTAGGGAGGTAAGGTGAAGTGTTGGCAGACAAATGGGTATGCATAAAACCTGTTTCCACAGGAAACTGGGTACTTTCCCAAAAGAGCTCAATTTCTTATATATCTCTCGAAGAAAATGTGCAGGGCAAAAATAAGTGTACATTGTAAAAAGTGCAGCTGCATAAGTTTTCAGTATGATTTACTTTACTCTAGTAGTGCTGCATTTCTTACAAGCAAACCCAATGAAAAGGTCTCATGACTTACAGAAATTAGCTGCTCCTTGAGCTACAGAAAATTAACTGTTCCTTGAGTTACAGAAAATTAATGGTTCCTTTTAGTTTTCTTGAATATAACTGTTGGTAAATCTTTTGTTTAGCGTAAAGAGAACTAAATAAAATGTACATTTTTTAAGATAGAATTCCCATGAAAAAAAGTTTATAAAAAAGAGAAAGGATATATCTAATATGAAAAGATATAATACTGTATGCTTGCTTAAAATGTCTCTTAAGAAAGCTTAATATGGTCCTTCCATCACTCCTGAAAAGAATGCATTCTGTAAAGAAATGCCATTTCCAGAAAGTTTGTTTCCTTTTCCCTTTTGATCAGGTATTTTATTCCAAAACTTGTTTCCATAAAAAAATTATGTTTTGTTTTTCTGATTTTTTTTTTTCCACAAGAAAATCACAGTTGCAGCTCAGTTAATATGAAATGAATAATCATTCACACCACAGAAGCCACAGGGTCTTCTCTGATCCTTGTCTCCCATGCAGTTGCAAAGAAAGCAAGTCAACATTACTGATAGAGTGGCATCTCTATAGCCTCTTTCAAGTCCTTCAAACCAGCAAGTTTTGGGATATGCTTTTTTCTTCAGCTAGTGTCTTGTCAGCATGGCTACATTGGCCTTAGTATTTTTTTTTGGTGGACATTTGTCATTTATGTGGTATAATAACTTTTACTTTGGACGTGAAAGTCACATTGTGATTTCTCAACTAATTGTAACCAAAAAACTTATTTAAAAAAAAAAATTATTAGGTAATTCTTCTAAAGATCCAATGATCCTTACAAATAGTACAAAATTGTCTTTTAATTTCACTGTTGCTTATCTACATCACCCAAGATCAGGAGGTGAATTTTAAACTTATATAAAAAGAAGAAGGGGAGATGATGAATTACAAAGTTCACTTCCTATTATAAAACACATTAAAATGCAGAGATAGAGCTTGAATTTACTAGCTAGGGAAATTACAGTACAGCTATAAGCTAATTCTTCTGTATACTACCTTATAACTTTGGAAAATTGTACAAGATACTGAGGTAATTAGTCACTTCTGACATTCAGAACAGATCTCTTTTTTGAAAGCTTCATCATTCTGTATATATTGTCGTAGGCGTACAAGGTGTTTGAGAAGTAGCTTGTGGGCAAAAGGCCAGCCTCTCCTGAAATAACCTGGGAGAACCTGTTATCTAACCAGTAGATGAAACCATTTCCTATATATTAGTGCCATCTTCTATTACATATTCTCAAATCTGCATGTCACTGTCGTAAAGCAAACCAAATTAGTCTGAAAATAAAAGGATTTGTTATCTTCTTCAATATTATAATTTTAGAATAAAAGTATATTGTTGATGAATAGCTCAAACATTTTCCTAACTTGAAATGTATCAAAATAAGTGTTTCAGTAAGCTTTGTTTCTCAATTATAACTGCACCCCCAATTTAACTGCATTATTTTAAATCTATCCCCCATTTGAAATGGGAGATGTGTCAAATAACAACAACTTTGCTTGTTACAGAGAAACCTTCTTTCAAAAGGTATTGTCAAATCAAAGACTTTTTTAGAGGACACAAAAGCTTGACAAACTGTTTAACAAATATAAACTATGGGGAAATGGTTTTATTGTCTTAAGAGGAAAAAATGTTCTTCACAGTTTCCATGTCTGGAAAAAGTGGTTATGAAGAAAACAATGATAGATTATTTTCCATGCATCCTGCTGCTAGAAGAAAACAGGAAATGGTTTTATTTGTAGCAAAGACTTATTTTTAATAAACATACTTTTTTTTTCCCTTAATTTTCCAATGAAGCTGTGGTAGAACAGCCACCTTAAGTGGCTAACTTAAATAGAAACAATCCATAACACAGTACTAAGACTTTTTCTTTAATTGCAAAAATGAGAGGTGGGTGCAGGGCTGTAAGCAGGAGCCTTGGATTTTGCCATACTCAAGGGAAAACAGCTGATGAACTGACTACCTGGGCTCCATTGCACCATGGTACATTCATGCTAGATGTACCTGAGGAATGAGTTTGGGATTTGGATCAGGGGGGAAAAAGACTAGTGACCAAAACCAAAGCAAGCTGGAGAGAACAAGATAAGAAGTAGCATCCAAAAGTTGTGTGTTGCCATGAGGAAGCCACAGCAGAATTCACAAGCTAGTTAGACAATAAGCAGCAAAAAAGGACCATAGTGGGATTTTCAGAAGCACTTAGACACAGTGTCTGGTTTTTCAGCCAAAATTAGAGTCTGAAGTGCTTCACAAATCTCAATTGGTCTATATATGCCTATAGTGACAGTGATACCTTAAAAATATGGACTCTTAGCAGCCCCCTTTTCTCTAAAAGGGGAATAATAGCAAAAAAAACCCCAGTAGTTTCTCTCTTGCAGGGTGTCTCTGAAGACAATTTTGTTAAAAAAAGCCTATGGTATTCTCAGGTGCTGTGAAAGCTATGAAAGTTACAGAAGCAGCAATATTTGCCTGTGTTCAGGATCAAGTGTTGACCCAAAGCTCAGCTCCACTGCAGGGAGGCAGGTTAAGACAATCATAATGACAATGCCATTTCATCAAGAAGACTCAATAGCCACATCTTTTGTTGACCCCAACACATTTAAACCAAATCTAAGGTGCAGTTCCTGCTATGACCTCTGGGTTTTGATCTGATCCAAAATTGGGACAGGATTTAGCTTCAGAATAATGCATCTGATTTATTTATGTGTATTTATGTGTAGATTCTTGCACATGAGTTAATGTTGGCAGTGGACACACAGCCAGTACCATCAGTGGAGTCTGGAAGTCTATTCAGCTCATCCTAAATAAGAAAGCTGCCTAAATTTAGGCACCTACCACTGTTTGAGATGTCTTCAGGCTTCAAATATGTCTGCTGACAGCCAGCAAAAAATGCGCAAGAGTTATGGGAGGTAGCATGCCCTGGATACCCTTGTACTATCTGATGTGACAACAGAGAGCTATGTTTAGGCAACTGAATCTCAGCCTTACCTCAGGTCTCTGGACTACAGTGACCATGCTGGGATCTTAAGCGTCAGTTGACATGGGGGAATCACCATGCAAAGAATGATTTCAAGGTCTTAGTGTGAAATGGAAATCCAGCTATTGTAGAAGATACTATATCCCACTGCAAAATGGGGCTGTCTTACATAATTGTGCTTTGGGTAGACAGTTACATTATGGTTTCAGCCACAACACTTACTGCCGATGCATAGCACCATTTAATAAATAGCATACACTTTATTCTCAGAAGACAACGCATGCAAGAACATTAGTTTCAGTTTGTTTTGGCTTCTTTCCCTGTCTGCCAGGAGATAAAATATCCAGAAACCTTTTTCTAGACTATGAGTCTTCAGTGTCCCTCTTGTCAGTACAAGGTGCTTTCTCACCATTCCCTTCATGTTATCAGCCAGTGTCTAGCCTGAGAGCATGATCCAGGTTAGGTTGAAAACCTGAATGTGTTTATTAGTTGTAAAGATATTACAAACCTGAGACCTTTACTGAGGCTTCTGCTTCTCACAGAAGCTATTAAAATGCCAGATATTTCTGTATAAAAAAAAAACAGTATACAATTTATGGCAAGTATTTATACATTCCCTTTTTCCTCTTCATTATTTCCTTTGCTGACAGAATCTGATTGCCAGGGACAGGAAAGAGCAGAGACTTTAAATGAAATGACTATCAAATACCACTACTTTGTGGGTAGCAGAGTACAGGTTTTGTATTCTTAATTTTCTCCTTCCTGACAGAAGTACCGGAAATCTCCATTACATGTGCTCTTTTTAGCCCCTTGCCTGGACATGTATTAAAAGTATTTGTGCCATTTTGGTTCATTCGTGCAGAATTGAAAGGAAACGTTTTGGTGCTTAACAGGTTCTCACTCTGAATATGCTTTATTCCCCATACTTTGGCCTCTTTATTTTCCATAAACATTCATTTCAGGCAGCAGAAGCAGCACTCAGCCAGCCTTGGGTGTGTGTGCAACTACTAAGGGCTTTTCCCAGAAAGATGCTTGGGAAGATACCCAGTTGTTTGACCCTTTGACCCTGCACTTATACTGCAGGAATGCCATAATTTGGGATAATTTATTGGTGTTTTCTTTTTTCTTTGTGGCTATTTTTCTTACCTTATTTTCCAGGCCTGATGCAAAGCTGTTCTCAAATAGTCATATTTGTCCCCACTGGTAATGAAAGATGTACGTGCCAAACTCGCATACTTGGTGGCAGTTACTGGTTGTTTAATCTGTTTGCTGCAGAACAAGATTATTTTGTTTACGCTGAACTTTCAGTATCTCAGTTTTCTCAAAGGAAAGGGAAGAAGGAAGGAATAAGAGGAAAAGAAACAACCAAAAATCACATGAGGACACTTGCAGGCTCATATCCTCATCGCAATGAGCCACCAACATTTGCTCCTGGTACTGGAAAGGCAGGCTGCCCCAGGGACCATATGAAAGTTCCATTGCTAGAGTCCAAGGGGGGCAGATGAAGGTGATGGACATAGTCAGGGATGCTATGCCAAATGCATTGGGAAGGGGAAACTGATGGCAGGCACAGCTTCCATACTGGGGGTTGCATGCATAGAGGGGTCTGGATGTGTTTCCCTGTGTACTGCTTGGCACATAGAACACACCTATGTGGAGAAGGACTGTCCAGTAGTGGCTTGCTCCCATGCTCACAACCTAGCTCCACAGAAAGATCCAAACAACTTGCTAAAACTTTTGGCTGAAGGTGCAAAAAGCAGGTTTGAGGGTTAGAAGGCAGGAGCTATTTTAGCATGTGTCTCAAATATCTGTTACCTCACTGTTTAGCAGAGTCTTTCATAAAGCCTTAGTTAAGTTATAACTAATACTTTCCTTTTAGGACAACTGCTGCTCTTTCACAGACTCTGAGACACACACTTCTGTCAGGGGCCGGGCAGAGTTACCAGCACACAACTAATGCTCCATATATTGAGATGATGGGGAAAAGGAAGAGATTTCAGAGCAAACGCCAGTTTAAGAATGGAGGTACTGTTGGATATTTAGGTCTCTACAGTAAGATTCACTCAGTATAATTACATTGCAACCAGTCTGTATAAACTGGCATTCATCTGTATCTTTTCTTGAATTTACATTTGCTAAGCCCCTGATTCAGCACTTCAATTAGAGAGCTTTTCCTATTGTGCCCTATCTGCAGGCCTTGCAAGAGATGTCTAATTGTTCTGTCATGTTATTTTGTTTAATCTGCTTGATATGAAAAAGTGCATACCATTTAAATAACAGGACTAGTGGATGATAAATGCGGCTTTATCAGTCACTTCTCATAAGTACCTGAGTGGGCTATGTCAGCTTGCTCTGTTTGTTCAGCAAATTCAAAGGCATCTATCTTGTACATAAATGAACACCAATCCCACTTGTTTTGGAGAGGACAGACTGAAATAAATTCCAGTTAAGTGACTCGAATTTGAAATTTGTTTATAAGAGGAGAAAAAGAGAAGTTATTACTTTAAAATGTTTCTTTGGAGTATGCTAACAGAAAAAAAAAAAGAAATCAAGGTGTGAATGATGCTGTAATGCCATCTATTGCTATTTTACAGCATGAAAAGCGTGAATTTTCAGGGACTCATCAGATATAATAGCCAGGCCAATATTCTACTTTCTTGTGAGCTTCAGCACTGTGCTTCATGCAAGCTTCATCTTCTAGCTAACAAAATCAACTTTCAGGTAGCTACTTAAACAAACACATACAATAAAACCCAGAAGTGTCTGTCAATCCTGTAGATTCTGTTTGAGGGAAAGGCACAACATGCAAATATCTTATATAGTACTCTCTCCTGTATCTCTAATTTTTTGTCCATAGCATTTGAATTTCAGATTAGACAAGTGATTCATCTCAAATAAAACAGTTCCATTAAATTTAGGTGTAAGCTATGCATGTACCTCACCAAGGTAACTTGGTATACCAGCAAGCACAAGTGCAGTGGGAAGCTGGAGTTGGTCCTCCGGAGTTTCTGAGCTCTATGTAATAGCTTTAGAGTGAATCTGGTGAGTGGATTTCACTAGATGTCTAAATTCAGGTAGCTAAGTTAGGCAGAAGGAATCCTATTCCATTTTACTGCAACAGTGGAGATGAACTGGCATTTTAATAGTGGAGATGTCTTTAGAATAAGTCTTAGGCTAAAGGTAGGGTCAAGAGATCAGCCATTATCCTGTAGCTCTAAGCTCTGATTCCAAAATCAGGGAACAACTCTAGGTTGTACATAACATTGTGCAACAATCAATCAGTGAAAAATTATGACAATTTAATAGCAACTGCCTTAAATAGACCACTAAATCCAAAATATCCATCAACATATCAAATGAACTGCATCTGTAAAAAATATGAGTGGGCCATAGATTAACCTTCTGCTCCAGTTCCAGCACTGCATAGAGCCTATGAGAACCCCCAGAAAGACAGTCCAGCCCCTGATGTTGTTCCAGAAATGACTGACCAGTCTTACTGAAAAAGTTTTTAAAATAACTTCTGGGTATATAGGAATAATAATCCTATCCATTGCCAAAACAATAACACTTAGGATAGTCTAGATATATTCAACATGATAAACACTTAAGATTCATTGGGAAGTTTAAATGATAGAGAATTTTCACTGGGATAAATGTCTAAATTTCTGTTGAAATTTGAAAACAAGTAAGTTTGCCAGTCTGCTCAGTTGTTACCTGTGTAGTAACACCAGGTCACCACTGTGTTAAGTAAATTCTACTTAGATAAATGTTCAACTTTCTCAATAAAAATTGACAATGATTTCTTTTTAGGCTAAGGTTAAGTTCTAATCTAATAACCTACACTTTCTCTGTCAATATTTATGAACATGACTTCATTCCAACAATTCTGTTTCACAGATTAAAACCACCCAAAATATCAATCCCGTGCCCAGGTCAAAATCCTTAAAAATTAAAACACATGCCTGCAATTACGATAAAAGAGGCTAGAAGATTGTTTTGGGGACCAGCATTCTGCTTATGGTACATAGAATCATAGAATAGTTAGGGTTGGAAAGGACCTTAAGATCATCTAGTTCCAACCCCCCTGCCATGGGCATGACACATTCCTTCTCTTAATACAAAAATACTTGAAAGGACTTACCATTTGATTAGTACTTCAAAATGAGAAAAGCTGCAGGGAAATAAAAGAATTATGTGGAAATGCCATCTCAGTCTTCAAATTAAATCTCCTTTCGTAACCCAGAGAATATTAAAATTGGTGTTGCCTTTACTTTCACATAAACTCATAGAATCATAGAATAGTTAGGGCTGGAAAGGACCTTAAGATCATCTAGTTCCAACCCCCATGCCACAGGCAGGGACACCTCGCACCAAACCATGTCACCAAAGGCTTTGTCCAGCCTGGCCTTAAACACTGCCAGGGATGGAGCATTCACAACTTCCCTGGGCAACCCATTCCAATCGACCAATACCCCCAAGTCCTTCTCCGGAGGGCTGCTCTGAATTTTTTCTCTGCCCAGCCTGTAGCTGTGCCTGGGATTGCTCCCACCCAGGTGTAGGACCTTGCACTTGTCATGGTTAAACTTCATAAGGTTGGCATCAGCCCACCTCACAATTGTGTCAAGGTCCCTCTGGATGACATTCCATCGCTCCAG
The DNA here is from genome assembly GCF_012275295.1 of Melopsittacus undulatus. NCBI lineage: Eukaryota > Metazoa > Chordata > Aves > Psittaciformes > Psittaculidae > Melopsittacus > Melopsittacus undulatus. The sequence continues at coordinate 24,418,780 of NC_047529.1, read as the reverse complement.
CGTATCAACCGAACCACACAGTTTGGTGTCATCGGCAAACTTGCTGAGGGCACACTCAATCCCATTGTCCATGTCACCAACAAAGATGTTGAACAAGATGGGTCCCAACACCGATCCCTGAGGGACACCACTCGTTACTGGTCTCCAGCTGGACATTGAGCCATTGACCACAACTGTTTGTGTGTGGCCATCCAGCCAGTTCTTTATCTGCTGAGTGTTCCACCTATCAAATTGATGTCTCTCCAATTTAGAGACAAGGATGTCATGTGGGACAGTGTTGAGTGCTTTGCACAAGTCCAGGTAGATGACAACAGCTGCTCTAACATGCTAAGCATGTCTTGCTTTAGTGAGACATGCCACTTGCTTCTTGCTTCTACCACATCTCAGAAGCACAGTCAATAGTTTTCAGGTATTGCGGATCCCCATAGACATGAAAGATTGCTCTGGAGCAGCTACTGCTTTTAAATCTTACATAAATTGGGATCCTGAACCGCGTTATTCAATGTATTTGATTCAGCAAGTTTTAGAAAGTGCAAATCTAACCAAATAGTATGGAATTCTGACCTGTCATTATTTTCAATGAGGTGCTGTAAAAAATTCATGGATGTTCAAAAGAAGACAAGATTTTTGACACAGAGTAAGGAGATAGCACAGAATGTAGCACTTAATCATAATGTTAATTTTACTCATTAAGTGTTTCATAATCTGTAGTACAGAGGCTTAGTGAAGAAGAAACTGGATGTCTAATGACTCTACTGTTAAAAAAGGGATTGAAATTAAGACCCAGGATGTCCTTGTTGTTCAAGTAGATTTTAGAAGGTTATAAAGTAGCTTGTAGGGTAAGAGATTCAGATAATGGAAAAGATACCAGTGAAAAATCAGGAGATAGACAATGCTCTAAAATGCTAAATGAAACTCATGTATTCAAAATAATGAGTATTTTATGATGGGAGATTTCACCATGGTCAATTTAATGGCTTTAAATTATTAAAATGCGATGAGAATAGGAAGGACAAAGGTATTTTAAATACAAATATATTGATTATAAACATAAACGCAGAGGTATTTTGCAGTCACTTCAGAGGCAGACAAGGATAGGGAATAAGAAATGTAGTCAGAGTTCTTTAAAATTGCTTTTGACCTAAACACTAACCAAAAAGGCAGGAACTTAAGGGTTATTTCAGTCATTCAGGATGATTCTTTGTTGTTAATTTGGAAAAAATGGCAAAATTCCTTTCCTTTGGAACATGAATGAAACACAAGACAACATCTTTGTGAGTACACTGCTACTAAGGATCTTTTCAGTCAAGGCTAGTCCTCAGATCCCCTCCTTTTTTCTCTGAGATAGTTTCTAGGGCTTGATTTTAATTTCTCTTCTCTCCTCTTTGCTGTTTGATAAATATATTGGGATTGGGAAACATTGATATATTAGATTGGGAAACACTTTGTTTTCTATGAAATGTGGTCCACTTTGGTCTGCAAGTTTATGCAAAAACTGTGCTGGTTATTATGGAATAGTATTGGCAAGCTGCAACCTCCTCTGCACAAACCAAAGCAGAGTACTACATTCACCAGTTTGAAATAGGTTTCGCCAATCCATCATGCTACTATTAGCTTGGTATGTGACTGACTTTATTTTATTGGAGTAGCTTTTTCCTACTGCCTAGTCTTCTTGTTTTGTTTTTTTTTTCTCATTTCATTTTCAATCTGCAAAAAAATGAAAATGAGAAACTTTTTGATTGGTGGATGAATCGTAAACTTCTCAAGGGCAAAGGAAAGCTTTCTATTTCATTGTCAAACACCATGAATTTCCATCCCGCAATATAATAAATCTAGGATGTGGCAAGTAGAATTTAACTATGTGCTTAGAGGCAAGCACATGGCTGAATGCTTTGCTAAATCAAAGCTCAAGATATTTGTAGAGCAAATCATGCTGTGCTTAAAGGAAGGAAATAGACCATTTGTATTCCAAATGTTTGTAGAGTCTGAAAAGTGTTATTGCATTAGCCCTGTCAGCATGACTTACTTTTTTGGCTGGTCTTCTCTGTATTTCTTTTGCTGCAGTTTCCACTCTGTTCATAGTCTATAAGAATTTACAGTAATTTTATGCCATCAAAAGGTTCTGTGAACTTGCTTTAGTTTCAAGAAATTTCTAGGTAACTATTAGACATCCCATTTTCTCAACTTGCCTGTTTAATGTCCATTTGGCCTATTCAGCATCCAACCATGTACATTAGGTAGTGCTGAAATGACAAAAATTAGTAGTGGTTTACCTCTCTACATGAAAACTGTAATGGCAAAGAGTTAAACTAATCTCTGTGTTTCAATCCTTTATCCAGAAATTGCAGTTCTTACTCTGAGCCATGCCATGAGCCCTTTGGCTGTGTTGGTAAAGTTGGACAAATATGCCTCACTGCATTTCCATTGACTCTGGTACTTAGCTTTACAACCTCGTACCATTCCAAATGTCTGTGAGGATGGAGACCTGAGTGTGACCATGCACCTGTGTGTCCTAATTTATTTTGGAAGGAAATCTGGATATATGGGCTAGGAGAAATCTATTTTTTTCCTAGTAATTCTCTTGTTCTGTATAGCTAAGGTCTACGTCCATCTTAGAAAGTGTACTTGTCCAGTGGTGCAGATGTACTGATTGAAACTCTGCTCTCTTCAGTGGGAATATTAGATAAAATTGTATTGACATTTACCACTTCCACAGGAAAGTGTTAGCACATCAAAGGTATTATATTCTTTGTTGCTCCTGCAGGCTGTTCTGGATTTGACAGCTCTGAAAGCACAATAAGCTTCTGTGAAAGACAAATGAACTAGTGCCACTCATGCTGGCTTGATGGCACAGGATGTAAGGCAAAGAGTAAGGCTTTCAGAACACTGGAAGCACATCACTGCTGCACCTGCATGAGTGGCATGGGCTGTTCTGCTCAGGGATTTGGAGATGTTGCTTCTCCTATGTTTCTCTGTGGGCTAGGGGACTCAAGTTCAGGCACAGGTAGCAGCCCAGCTGTGAGTGTATTGAAACTGCGTCAAGGCATAAAGTTCATAATTATGATGTTCTGATACTATTAAAATCAAAGAGGTAGCCGTGAACTTCTTTGTGAGTTTATGGCCACAAAGCTTCATTGTTTCATCCCTATTGATTCTAATGTCAGTTTTTCCAGATTGGAATAGAAGGAGAAACCTAGGAGAAACTGCCTGTTTTCATCATTATGTTAGTTTCTGCACTATTTATTTCTACAGTACTGATTTTACTGGTGTTCTTTTAATTATGCCAATCCTTTGTAATGTTTTATTGGAATATAGCCTGAACTTCTAAGGAAGTAACTTAGAAGTATTTATTTGTTTTCTCTCGCCTTAGAAATTTTCCAGTAAAACAAGCAGCTAACCAAAAACCATCACCTGATTCATCAATAACTAATGTAATCTGAGCCATGAGAGGGAGAATTTGTTATAAGAATTTACAGCTTGTAAGCATGTAAATGGTTTAGTTATAGTTTTGCAAAAAAATCCACACAGCTTTAATAATTTAGCTTAAATGTTGTTTCATTTTTATGAAAAACAAATGTCTCAGGAAGTAGACTTTTATGTACTATTATATATCTGATATGTATGCGTTTATTGAAATCAGAAAAAAAGGGGTCTTGTTCACACAGCTTGCTGGGTAGACAACTTGTCCTTGCAAGACAGTTCCTTTTGAAAGCTGAGTATTTTCCTTGAAATAAATGTCATATGGTAATACTCTCTTCAGACTTTTTTCAGGGAATAGTAAATCTCATTGAAAATTTAAATTCTGTACACGCAGGGCTGACATCTTATTTGACTACAAGAAGGCTGGAAATGAAGTCTCTGATTACGGTTTCCCTGGTGGTCTGATTTTGTTACCTTGTTAACAGTGTTATCTTTTAAAAATAGAACAAAGGAGTAAAAATTCCTGTTCCAAACATGCCACAACAGAGACTTCATGATTCATATCACTCTGCAATAACGAATCACTCTGTCTTATGCAATAGCAGCATATGACAGCAGCTGTGTGCGTAGACTCTAAGTCAAAGCGAATGGTGGCCTGGGACCTATGAATCATAGCTCTTGACTTTTTCAACTTCAGCTTTAACAACTTACTTTTTCTCTTTTAAAGCACCTTCTGTGCATGATTGCTTTGTCGGATCAACTATTTCTTGTTGTCCTTTGAATAACTATTTCTTTCCTCATGGAAAATTTTCCATCTGAAAGAAGCATATATAATAACATTCACCAAATAAATCCTTTTGCCTTTTTGTCTTTTCTCCTCCCGCCCAGTTTTTAGTCAAACACTAGTTGAGCACAGTTACGATGCAAATACTTGAAGTCTTTTTTCCTTCTTTGCAGTCAGAACACTCTTAAAACCAGTTCCAGCTTCAGGGAAACAAGCTTATTTCTGTTTATGTTTTAACTTGACTCTCAAATGAAAGACAAACAAAGTAATAACTTGCTTAGGAAGACATCAAAACCCATGTATTAGCAGTAATGTTTATATTCCACAAGATTATTTCCACTCTCATAGCTAAGATAAATGTTTTCTGGTCCCAACTTTGATAAGAATAGCAGATAAAATGCCAACAAGTTCAACATTATTTTATAATCAAATACCAAACTCAAGTAATTTAATAATCTTTTTTTCAAATGAAGCAGATATGTTTGAAGCAGACATTTCAATCTACGTATTTTTTAGTCTCTGCAGCTGTACTGGTATTTGTGCATTATTCTAACATAAAAGTAAGGCTGTCTGGAATCAAAGTCTTGCTTCCTTTTGTTGCCCACACATGAATTTAGGTACTTTACCATGAATGGTGGTGCTTAGAGTCTCGCAGGTGTGATACAAGTTTGAGGGGACTCCGCTAAAGAAGGGACATTTGCAGTGTGATGATTAAGCCCCCTCTTTGTCAGATAGCAATGGCACTGCTCATGTGGCCATATATTACAGCTGGCCGTCAGGATGGACAGTACAGGGGAAACCAGACTACTGCTGCGCAGTACAGTCCCATCCCTGCTCCCCACTCTGTTCCACTGAAAGTAACTAGTATTACAGCTGGCTATTAGCTTTCTTCCTACAGCAGTTTCATTAGCTTTTGCAGCTACAATTTTTTTTTTTTGCAGGCAAATCAACTTTTTACAAGACAGATTAATTTTTCTTTTGAGTAAGTCATGTCCAGAAATGGACAGCCTCTAGCTGTTTCACTTTTGATCAGCACCTTCCTCCAGAGTGATGTCTTTCTTCTCTTTGGTCCTGATGACGTGCAGGAAGGTGATTGCTGCTATATAATACTTATGGAGTTTGTGATCAGCTGCTTAAAGGACAGCAAGGTCTGTGCTCAGGGCAGTGACACAGCTGGTGGAAGAGGGCACATATTTCACCTGCAGAGAGACAGCATGCCACTGCCAGTGAGGCCATTGGCAATTGCCTCTGTTTGATTCTGGGCTAAATAAATTTCCATGACTGTAATGAGAATAAAATCAGCATTATCCTCTCACTGAAGGAAGTGTTTATTTGGCTTATTTGGTGCTTTGGCTAGATTCCTGTCTCCAGTTTCTTCCACATGCCTGAACTGTAGCTGTTTCTAGGCTCTGAAACGAACTGGATTTCCCATGAGGCCAGGACAATTCTTCCATCAGTTTCCTAAGCTAATTCTGGAGGTGGAGGGAGCGATGCCTAAGATCTCATAATCACCAGTTGCATTTTTTTTTTACATGCTTCAAGATACTGATCCATAGAACTTTGCAGGGAAACTTGCGAGTGTCACAGCACTCTATGGAATTGCCTCCAGAGATTTACCCAAGCCTGAGTTTCTGTTCTCTTGTATCTCACACATATTTCAGAAGCATAAGGCTTAGTTTGACTGAATAATACCCATTGTGTCACAAGATCTTTCATATTACTAGAAGAATATATGTATTTCCCTTTTTGCTAGTTCTTGGGATTCCTCTTTACTGCATTTTTAAATGACTGACAAATGTGGATGTTGCAAATCCATATTTACAGGTTAGTATTCCCCCATGACAGGATATTTTAAAATAAATTTACTGAATCAAACTGGAGAAAATCTGATAAAACTTTCAGCTAGTTGTTCCTGTCCCTCAAGAAGCAAGGACTGAACTGTCAATGAATCATTGTTTCTGTTTTAGTAGCTTCTGTTATATGTAATATCTTTTTATTGGCATAATGCATCCTAAATATACATTTTAGGAGTAATTTTTTTTTTAATTTATTTCAATACACACCCTAAAACACTTATTCTAAAACTCTAGATTATAATTATTAGAAGCTTAAAAACCCCAACCTAATGCCTTTGAAATAGAAAAAGATATATTGAAATTATCCATGTATTTCTATACCAGGAAAATGTTAGCCCCGTTGAGCTGAGCATGGTGCAGAACGATTTACTGGTTGTTAATTTAAAGTCAGAAGTTGAGATCACAAAGCAAGACTTTCTAAATATTCATTAAGGCCTTCTAAATTGCACACCTTCCATCAAGGTTATACAGTTTATTAAATATTCATAAAACAGAGCACCAAAAAAATTCTAATTGCAAATAAATGCAATTGGTGTAGATTGCATTACTTATGATTCCATTTGTTAAACTAAGACCGTAAAAATTGATGAAAGACATTAAGTGGATCAAAATTTAAGGTAAATTTACCATGGAATATTTTTTTCTGTGTTTTCTGATAATAGAATTTCTTGGCTTTTACAGCAAGTGTCAAAAAGACCGATTATTTGTAACTGTCTTAATGAAATCATCATTACCAGATGATATACTGATATTATTATTAAGTTTTTATCACTCAAAAAAACCCACAAAAAAACTCACCAAAAACCCAGCTTTCCTGTACTTAGGAGAAATTCTCATCATCAAACAAAAAAGAATTTATTATACTGATAAGCAGAGCCTGAGCAACTGAATTTCAAGATTATGCCTGTACTCTGCATGCTGGGCAGAGGGAACCTCCTGCTTGCTGATGACCAGAGCTGCATATAGACTGCAAGCTAACAGCAACTTAATGTCATTTGGTAATAGCAATGCAAGGAAAAACTACTCAGTTCATTTGGTTAAACTGAATCATGATCAGAATGGTTTACTGATTTATTAACAACACTTAAAAAGCAACCACCGAAAGACAGACTTAGGACTAATATCAACAATACAACAGAAAAAACACAATGTGAGACACAAAATTACTAAAGTAAGGAGGAATAAATTTAGGACAACTGGTCACCTGATTGAGAAAACGTAGTTGCAAAAATCACAATTATAGTTGAAAAATTTATTTGTATTTATTTTTTATATGATTTACATCACTAGCTACAGTTTTAGTAAAAGTTTATGGGTTTTGTTATCTGAATAACTCAATTTTTTTGCACACAAAAGAGTTAATAGGACAGTGGGGAAGCAGGAGGCATTAATAAGATAATTATATATTTGCATCCTAATTTTTATTTTTAATCAAATCCATCATTTTTGTTTGGAGACTACATATGGTAAGATCTGGCTGGTAGAGAAAAAGGAAGGCAAAGACAAACCCCTATCCTGCAGAAGGAGCCAAATTTCTTCTGTTGCACTTAGCACAGCAGGATCATGAACAAACTAATCTCAGTGTGAGTTACACTGTTGACTATACGGAGTCCAAGTTTTCATTGGAACCCCTGTATTTGGAGCATTCTCCTCTTGACCCTCCACTGACCTCACACATGCACAATTCAGTTCAGTTCTGCACATGAACAGGAAGATTCCCAGTTGTTTCAGAAAACACTGTCATTCATAGTCCCATTGCTTGATGTTCTCTGAAATTTCTCTTTCATATTTATCTTAGGATAGCTCTGTTTCCTGAGTGGTATCCAGCACATCTCAGACATGACTACCTATATAAAGTTAGACTAAGACTGTAACTTTCACTCCCTAATCCAGCCAAAAAACATGTAAATCTGTAATTAGAATGAATTGAACAGTATTTCTTCTTCTTTTGTTGCACTTGAATTCTCATGACTAAAATGTTTAATAGTCTTTAATTAAGAAAGATAATATATACACACTGAGACTAATGAGCAGTGCTGCCAAGGGCTGCTCAAGCACTACAGAGATAGCACTTGAACTGAAACTCTGAACAAATATTAATTTGTCCTATGCTATGAAGAGTGAGCATTTATATCGTACAAGTTTTTTTATTGACTGGCGAAATTACTAAAGAAGTTGAGGAGATTATCATATGAGTCCTCACTGCTGCATTTCCTCCCACACTCTGGATGGAGTAATCCATTTAGTAGTGGTTGTCATAAAATATAGGCTGACCTCTGCCTTTCACATATGCTAATGAACACAGCCATGACATGATCAGAAATTAATTACAAAGAAGCTACTACATTCCTGTGCAAGTGGGAAGTGATTGAGCTGTAAGGTTAAAAAAGGAGATGAATGATACTACATTGTATGTTACATGTCTAGGAGGGACAGAACTGGAAAGACTGCAGGGTATGTAAGGGCTGGGAAATCTATTAGCTGCAAAAAGCCTTGAACTTAGATGCTGAGATGCTGAAGTCCCATTATGGTTATGTAGATACTTTAAGAAACACCAACTGAGAATACTTCATGTAGATCTGTAGTTTCATAATCTCCTCCAGTTTCTGTAGTGTGGTTACAAAAATCTGCTGGTGAGAGTCAGTGATCTGTGGAGGCATGTGCCTTATGACAGCAGACTATCAAATTCAAGGGATTCGGAAATGGGGACCTTATTTAATTAGACTCTGAATGATGAGAAAGGACAAATTTGGCTTAAAGAATATGTACAGTGTAAAAAGTTAATCAGTAAAGATACAGTTTTAAAAAGATCCAGTATTGTGATATATGCAGACCTATTTTTCAAGATAGATTCTATGTGGAAACCTTGGATTTCATTCTATTTCACAAATCTACAGTATATTACAGTTGTTTCAGTTTTACAAGTTTAATATGTAATATGTATTACAGAAATAATTATGAACTCTTATACTGATTTAGTGTTTTAGAATTTTTAAACAGCACTCCACAAGTCTTTTTTGAATCACTGTAATGGATTTTTAAATGTAGGCTAACTTTTTCAAACACAACTCCAAGGTAGCTGAATCATGAAAGTGTGCAACAGTAGCCATCTCTGTCTTGGATAAATACAGAACAATACTGAACCAGACTGAATATCGAACACAGAGGAGGATCTCTCTAAGGAGCAGCTGAAGCTTGGGGAAGGTAGGTGTCTTCATTTCGAATAGGTGAATTCCTGTGTGTGTTATTACTGTCAGAGAACTATTGACTCTCAAAGTGCTAGCAACAATTAATTTAATCAGGCACAGCTGTTTGCATTGCCACTGTCAATTGCTCAAATAGAAATTCAGGGTACTTAAACAAAGCCATGTCCCACCTCCAAAACAATAAATATATCAGAGATGCATGAGGTCTTCCTCATTGCATTTCCTTTTCCATCCAAAAAGGGAGCTAAGGTAGTTCCTTTTCTCCTACCAAAGCCATTAAAGACAATGTGTGCCTATCTGACACAACCAGGAGAAAGCTGTATCGCTGTGAAACACATCCCACAGCCCTACCCAAAAGTTTCACAGCTACATGAAAGTAGCACTGAAAAAAATAGAAAATTCTGAGTGTGACAACAGGGGTTGAGTTCATAACCATCAACAATTAGTTCATAAGCACAAAAATTATCTGTTATGTTGAAGCTTGTGTGCCTTTTCCCTTTTAAAGCTTCTCCTTAGTGGATCAAAGTACTGTGTGGTGGACATGCAATTGTGGTTGAAGTTTACTCAAATTTCACAAAGCTTGTATCACCAAATGGAGGCCTAACTCAAATGTTTGGAATATGCAGGTATTTTCCTACATCTGAAACTTTTCTGAGAAGGTTTTGTAACTCAGATTGTTGCATTCATTTTCAGACAGGTGTATTTGTAATGGTTTTCCTGTCCCTTGGCTCCACTTTCTTACACTGTTGATCAGTAAAAACTGGTAGCATGAATAGACTGCCAGAACTGGTTATTTCTTTGGTGCAAAGGGAAGAGAAATTCTGAAATCTGTTAATTGCCAAAGAAGAGAATTGCCCATCCCTGGCTGTCAAACACATCCTAGATGAAAACCTGGTCTGTTTGCCACTGTATGGGAGCAGAAGGTTGTTAACCTGAAAAATACTTTAATAGGTGACAAAACAGTTTATATAGGTATTTTTATATAGGACATGGTCTTTAGAGAAAGTGTTGTGAGAGATAAAAAAACATATATTATGGCCCCTTTTTCTTTCTTTCTTGCTGAGCAGAAATATTGTACCATTATGAAATATTTTTTCAATGCATTTTGTCTCACCTGACTTCTGAGTAGGCTTTAAGGAAAATTATATAAAGTTTCAATGGCAAAGAAAGTATATAGCTGTCATTCTGATTCATCCACTACTAAAAATATGATAATGGAGCTGGAAAAACATGTTCAAATGAATGGCTTTGGTCAGGAAAAATAGCTTGCCAAAATGTAAACTCATCATGGGAACATGTTCAGTTGTTTAACTGTTGAAGAGGAAAGTGTTTCAAATATATGAAGGAGATGATTTCCATTTTTAGTGTTTTCATTTAAATTTAAAACCACTGAAAGGAAACCATTTTCCCCCTCCTGGATCTGAACAATAATTAATTATTTTTTAATCTTATAATGAATACTTTAATGTATATCACATTTTTTAATTGAATTTCAATATGTATTAAACTCTTATGTTTCTGCAGTGATGTGGAATAAAAGGTAACTTGGGAATGTCTGTGGAGTCTTTTGAAGTCTGAGCCCTGATGTACAATTCAGCACAACCTTGCTGACAAGCTCACGTTGTGTAGCATCCTTCTCCCTTGAGGCTCTACTGCAGGGATTACTGATGTGGGAAAATGTTTACAGCATGGATACAGATTGCCCAGCCTCAGCCCTTTGAGTATTCTCCACTCTGAGTCAACTGAATTAAAATGTAACTTGCAGATCCTTACTACATGACAGAATTGCATGAGACATGTTTACATAAACTGTTTTCCACAGGGATGATTGCAGAGATATAATTAGAAGAAAATCAGATGTGTGCTGGTGGTTCCTTAGGCATGCCTAGGACCCCCTGTGACTCAGCCAGCTGGGTGCTCTTGTAGCTTCTGGAGAGGGATGCTCTTGGAGGCAAGGCATCATGGGCTAATGCCACACACCAGCTGCTGGGATTTTGAGTGCACTGGGGTTATTTTACATCTGTTTCAATTCTTCAAAGGTAGCCTGAAATGGTAAAGTTACAAATTCCATAAATTTAACTGTTATCTCCTGAACTTCCCCAGGAATTAGAAAATTGCCCAGAATTCTATGAAAATACTGTTTTTTTTTTTCCCTTTCAGTTTCCCCCCCTCCTCCTCAACTGTACTATATCCTACCCCTTAGCAGCTCAGTTTACATATTGCTATTTTTTTTCAAAAGCAGTGTATTGCTAAATTAAATAGCAGAAGCCTTCTCTTCAAAGGAATGGAAATGGTGTTAATAAGCACTTTTTGGTGAGTGGGCCAACAGCTAATTTCATTCAATTGGTTTTAACAAGCCAATAAAAAGGAGCCATATACACCATCTCTCAACAGCTCTCAAACTGGCCAAAGGCACTTAACATGCAAGTTGATCTGACTCATCACATGCTCACACAATTGTTAAATCTGATACAATGAAAGGATAAGAATGGCTGCATTGGCTGGAGAAGACATGAACCTCACCAGCAGCAACCTGCAGAAAGTCTGATTGTGTTGCAAGGCTGCATCTACAAGTACTGCATCTGGGGTCAGACATCACTTGTTGTGGCAGACATTTCTGAATATCCCACAGGTTTGGTTAAATATTTATGTTATGATCACCTCTAAATTTTGATTAGTGTGACAGATGTACTAAGCAAAAATATTCTAGCAGATACTAAAACTATCCAAGTTTCAGTAATCATCACCCAAAATGGAAAAAAAACAAATGCTCAGGTAGCAACAAAACAGCAGATAGATGGACTTTTTGACTTGTTGCAGACTGTTTTTTGCTACCAAGATCTGATTTATGCTACGATGCTGCATGTAGGGATATTCTGCATTCAAATATGCAGGAAATGTCACTTCAGGCGGTGACACCGTGCAGAATTGGAAAACCCCTACCTTATCTTTTAAAACTCTTAATTCCCTGCAGTATGCAACATGTCTTTCAAATGCTTGCTATATACCACTTCTGTCACCTGATGAGTCACTTGAGGGAACCTGAAAAGAGAATGATTATTTTACCCAAGCTGATTTTTAAAACCTTAGAAGCCAAATTACACCTTCAACTGCACAGTGCAAGTCAAAGTCAACATTTGGTCCATTGCTCTGCAAGGAAATTTTAGTATTCCCTCTTTAGTCTTCCAAAGAATCCTCTCAATTTCATCAGGCAGAAAGGATAGAAAGTCATACAAATCTGGATTAAATGTAATATTATAATAACCAGGAACAGAAGAAGCACAAGTACATTTAATAGTGTATATAGTTTATTTGCAGTGCTGTCATGGTTTACGCTCAGTCGTAAATCATGCAGTTGCTTTCTCACTCCCCTGCCTTTCCTCCCCCAACTCCTGGAGGTATGGGGAGGAGAACTGAAAGAATGTAACTCCCATGATTTGAGATAAGAACAGTCCAGTAACTAAGGTATAACACAAATCACTGCTACTACCACCAATAATAATAATAAAAATAAAGGAAATAACAAGAGAAGAGAATACAATACCACCGCTGACTGATACCAGCAGTGAACTAGCCCTTCTGGGCAACTCAGTTTACATCCTGGTCATGACATGCTGTGGTATGGAATACTTCTTTGGCTAGCTTGGGTCAGGTGTCCTGTCTCTGCTTCCTCCCAGCTTCCCCTCCTCCCTGGCAGAGCATGAGACTCACAAAGTCCTTGAACAGACTAAACATTTGAGCAGTATCTAAAAACATCAGTGTTATCAGCATTGTTATAGGGCCAAAAGTCAAAAACACAGCACTGCACCAGCTACTAAGATGGAGAAAAATGACTGCTACTGCTGAACCCAGGACAAGTGCATAGACATATTTTTTCTGTGTTTGAAAAACAACCACCCAGAGAACTGAAGCTTCACAGACATGAAGTCCCAGAGATCATGAACATTACAATGATATAATATGTTATGTTAACTCATCTAAACAGAACATCATCATTCTCACACTGAGCTGTTGATCTTAATGAAAGAAGTGGAAACATAAGAAGGTATAAGTCTGGAGGAGGGGGAGTTGGTTACAAAGGGAGCTGTTAGGGCTGACATACTGCTTCTGAATTTCAAGGGCCATTAATTTACTATCAAATATAGTGTAGCACCTGCCTTGACATCTGGTTACTGAAATCTATCTCTAATGATCAGAGAAATTGAATTTAAATTTTGCAGCTACTGACTGGTGATTTTTTTAAGGGGTATGCCTCAAGGATATTTATCATCTACATTAAAAATAAAGGCTGCATTTGCTTGACCTAATATTTTATTCACTAAGAACTTTACTGTTAAAGAGCGGATTTTGCAAAAACCTGTGTAATGTTTTTTACGGCTTGAGATCAAAAGACCCTTTGTATGGACATGATGGATGGGTGGATGGATGGATGGATGGATGGACGGATGGATGGATGGATGGATAGCCTGACAATTGACAACAAAGTCAGATTACTAGAAGTCAAATGTGCAAAATGATGTAGTTAATTTTTAAGATGCAAAAAAATCTGTACCAGCTGGCCTTAGCTTCTGTAAACTGGAACTAACACTTCTAAATAAAAATGTAATATTGGGTCTAATTTAGGCATTTAATATAAGCATAAATTCTCTGTATAATAAAAGGAGAAGAGTGCATGTCTTTGAATGCCTCAGAGGAGATCCTGTCTTCCTACCTTAAATTTAATGAGACAACATGATTTAATCTTTATTCAGTGCAATTTTGGCCTCTCAAGTTCAGTGAATATCCAGTGAAAACTATGCATACAAAATCGGGTTAGCTGGGCAAGCATGCTTGATTACTAAATACTAGCAAAATCTGGAAGAGCTTCACACAGGTCTGCTGGACTTAGGGAAGCTGCTGAAGGTAAGAATGAAATTCAAAAGGACACATCTGAGCCTGAAAAAAATAGAATATGGTGGTAATTACTGAAAAGAAGTACATGGTAGGCACAGCATATGCATGTCTGTAGTTGTGTCAATAATCAGTGTTAGACATGGCCAAATCATTTTAGAAGATGATATTTTTAAGTTCTTGTTAGCAGGTACTGTTAGATAACAATATGGTTTGAGAGACATGGTTTAGTGTGAGGTGTCCTTGCCAATGGCAGGGAGGTTGGAAATAGATGATCTTTAGGTCCTTTCCAACCCTAACTGTTCTATGATTCTATGGTATTACTGGCAGAGCACTTTGTGGTGGTCTACTTTTTTATTTTTCTCTTTTTTTTTTTCTCTTGATTAAACTTTCATGAAAATTTGCTTCTAGTAGTGATGGATTTTGCAGTGGAGCATATCCAGTGCACATTTTGTTATTCCATGCAAAATTTCATATCTATATTGCATAAGCTACCATTGCTCTGGCACTGCATGGTGCACTGGACTCCAGTATCTTGCAGTGTGAAGCCTTAGACATCATGGCAGGAAAAAACAAAACTCCAGTAGCACAATATAAAATTAAGAATGCAGTCAATAACATGTATTAAATGATGTTTCCCTACAAATGGATGAATGGGAGATTTTACTGTGGACTGTGAAATTTCTTCAAGCTTTATATCACAGAACATAGAATCATAGAATACTTAGGGTTGGAAAGGACCTTAAGATCATCTAATTCCGACCCCACTGCCATGGGCAGGGACACGTCACACTAAACCATGTCACCCAAGCCTCTGTCCAGCCTGGCCTTGTACAGTGCCAGGGATGGAGCATTCACAACCTCCCTGGGCAACCATTCCAGTGCCTCACCACCCTAACAGGAAAGAACTTCCTCTTTATATCCAATCTAAACCTCCCCTGTTTAAGTTTTAATCCATTACCCCTTGTCCTGTCACTACAGTCCCTAATGAATAGTCCCTCCCCAGCATCCTTGTAGATACTGGAAGGCTGCTATGAGGTCTCCACGCAGCCTTCTCTTTGCCAGGCTGAACAGCCCCAACTTTCTCAGCCTGTCTTCATATGGGAGGTGCTCCAGTGCCCTGATCATTCTCGTGGCCCTCCTTTGGACTTGTTCCACAGTTCCATGTCCTTTTTATGTTGATGACACCAGAACTGAACACAATCCTCCAAGTGAGGTCTCACAAAAGCAGAGCAGAGGGTCAGGATCACCTCCTTCGACCTGCTGGTCACGCTTCTTTTGATGCAGCCCAGAATACGGTTGGCTTTATGGGCTGTGAGCACACACTGAAGCTGGCTCATGTTCATTTTCTCATCAACCAACACCCCCAAGTCCTTCTCTGCAAGGCTGCTCTGAATCTCTTCTCTGCCCAACCTGTAGATGTGCCTGGGATTGCCCTGACCCAGGTGTAGGACCTTGCACTTGTCATGGTTAAGCTTCATGAGGTTGGCATCAGCCCACCTCACAAGCGTGTCAAGGTCCCTCTGGATGGCATTCCTTCCCTCTAGTGTATCAACCGAACCACACAGCTTGGTGTCATTCTCACAGTCCCTTCTTCTGCCTTCCAAGACTTGGGTGGTGTGGTCAGAGCCTTTGCCAGTGAAGGTTGAGGCAAAGAAGTCATTGAGAACCTCAGCCTTCTCCATATCCAGTGTAGCCAGTTCTCCTGACAGCTTCCGGAGAGGCCCCACACTGGCCCTTGTCTGTCTTTTATTCCCAAAGTACCTATAGAATCCTTTGCTGTTATCTTTCACATCCCTAGCCAAGTTTAATTCCAACTGGGTCTTAGCTGTCCTAACCTGGTCCCTAGCTTCCCACACAACATCCCTGTATTCTTCCCAGGCCACCTGTCCTTGCTTCCACCTTTTATAAGCCTCTCTTTTCCTTTGGAATTTCCTCAGCACCTCCTTATCCATACTAGGGTGTCTCCTAGCCCTGCTGCTGCACTTCCTTCTAGTTGGGATGCGACACTCTTGAGCTTGTAGTCGGTGATCCTTGAATATCAACCAACAGTCTTGGGTTCCCGAGCCCTCTAGGGCTATATCCCATGGAACCTTACTAAACATGTTCCTGAAGAGGCCAAAGCTTTGAGCTTGCTGCACACTCTTCTCACTGTCCTGAGGATCTCGAGCTCAACTGTCTCATGATTGCATGCTGGGTTAATGGTTTTGGGATAGAACAGATATACAAGACTCACTCTATCAGCACACTGCCAAATATTCCACATGCTAGTAATATTTCTACATTACTGCCTACATGATATTAATCTCAATTTTCAACTATATTTCTTTTACCTCTATTCAAGATTAGCTAATTCAAGACTATGTAGATATTTTTGGGGAAAGCTGTATAATAAGAAAGAAGCTATGCAAGTATGAGAAGAGACTTCTGAATAAACTGTATCCTGACTATCGCCTTCAAAAAGTGTTAAATGTCATTAACTGACAGGTGTACAGAAAATATGACATCTCTTAGTGCCAGACAGAGTCTTTAGGTGCTGTTAGCTCATGCTGGTTTGAAGGGACTACAATCATGGCCCTGAACTTAGGTAACTATAGAAAGGAGTACTCAGTGTAAATACTGGATTCGTAAGAACTTTCCAGTTCATAACAATTGCTTAATTTTTAGGATGTGTGTAGATCTCTCCACCATCACATATGCTTTTAATAGGATGTGTGTTGCTAAGTCAGTAGAGTGTTCCTGAAATTTTCCCTTTTTGATAGAATTTATAATTAAATAAACATATGTTTAAACATTCTTCTGATAAAAAGGGATGCAACAATTTTTTGAAGATTTTCATGAGGCTGGAGTCCTGGGACTGCAGAAATGTTTTTTTTTTATGAAGGAATGGATGCCCATTGTCCTCTGTTCTCACAATGATCTGTGAGAAATGAGAGATTCAATTAGCGAAGCATACGCTAAAATGAATTGCCATAATCACAAACCAGTCCTGAATGTTTCAATTGCTCCAGACAAGAATCAAAATGAACATGAAAAGCAGAGACAAAAGAATCTCCAGTGTTAAAGAAGAGAAGCAGCAAACTGATTCGTGTGAAGCTGTCAGTTATTGGCAGAAATCAATCATGACAATCAGAAATGCATTTTTTTTACCTCTGATTTTTCTGATATTCTGTTTGTTACTAATTATGAGGAATGAAAGTAAATTAGCACCTTGTATGGAGAAATGCACAGAACCCTCAATCTCATAATGAGGGGAAGTCAAGTCCAAAACTAATGAAGTCATACCGTAGCTCCCTTGCTTTCAAGGAAGGCAAGAGATTTCCTGGAGGAAAAGAATTTCACCCAGAAGCATGTATCATGCTCTTTGGTATAACATATCATCACCCATGAATGTAGAAACCAATAGCTCCCACGTTAAAATTAGCAGTTTGGAATTTGGAGGAAATTGTTTAAAACCACCCACATTTATCAATTAGGCATAGGACTTTGCCAGAGCAGAGCTGAATTAGTCAAGAAATGCCTCTTTCTACCAGCTGAATACTAGAAAACATTTTCTTACAGACATGAAGCTCTTGGGAATTTCTATTTTAGCAAAAGTCCCAGAGCAGCAGTTCCATGACAATCTTGGTCTGATACCATATGTATCTCAAAAGCAAATGCAACCTACAAAACCAGCATGTCCAGCCTGCTGGTACCAGGTGGTGTCCTTGTAGCTGGAAATCCTGACTTAAAATCATTGCTGTAGACAGCTTGAAGCAGAAGTTTAGCTAAACTTTCCTGTTTCCTAATTTACGTGAAGTGTCAGGACAGAGTATTACCTCTTCTGTTTTTTTTCTTCTTTTCCCAGCAGCCTCTACTTTCCTGCTTTCATTAAGAACTTTACTAGGCTATCTGACCAGCAAGCATTTAACTCTTAGGCTCTGTAATCTTTCCCATCCCAGTGGTATCTTCTCTGAAGGAAAGGTCAGAGGTACAGTGGTTCGGCAGCTCAGGTGATCTTTATAAATGTGGGAGGCCTGGAATCTAATAGCTTCAGTATGCAGAACACAATTCAGTTTGAAGTGAAGTGAGTCTTTAAAACAGCCTTGCTGATGGTTTCTGCAAGGATACAGCTTGCTTACTTAAGCAGTATATACAGAACACATAAAGTTTCAAAAACGTCTTGTGTTTCTGTCATTAATTCTGTCTTTCATTTTGAGCAGATTCCCCTCCCCACTCCAGGACAGGAGAGTAGGTTTGTTCACAGATTTTAGACACATAAGGTGATCATCATGTTGAGCGTCACCTCTCACATTCTCCATAATGCTTAAAATAAAATAAAAAAATCAAATAGCTGTGATTGAAATGGAACATATTTAGAAAGCCACTTCCATTTTTAACTTAATTTTCAGCAGAACAAGTCCTTTGTGTCTCTTACTAACTAGGATAATTAACCTTACTTCTAAAATATCATGAAGATGTGTGCCTGAGTATACACAGCTTTAGCTAAGCACAGTCACCAGATTTAGCTAAGCACAGTCACCAGATTTTGCTAGGTACTTCCTGAAAGGGGTACTCCTCAGTAATCATATTTCTGTTTCTTGGCTTGGAACTTTTACATGTCAGTGATGCTAATTTTCTTGTTATTCATGTATATGAATGACTTTTTCCTAAACCTTCGCAAATTTCTCAACTTCCTTCTTGAATTGCAGATATAACATATAAACCAAGTATTTTCATAGCTCTGGTAGTCTCTAAAACAGACAGATGCTATACTTCCTAGTTCCACTTCACATTTTCCTGCTTACACTAGCAAGACTGTGCTAGTTCTATTGCTGCTGTCATCAGCAAATGATTTAGGCTTACCCAGGCCTTAAACAGAGAGAGAGAGAGATATCCACACTCTTAAGGAGGTCTAAATTATAAGTGCCTTCATATATGACCTTATACTTGCATCTTCTGAAAATTGACTATGAAACAATAATTCTATCTTTTCTATTATTTATGTCTCTCTTTATCTCACAGACCTTATCAGTAATATTTTTTTCATTTGTTGCAGGCTAATGGTGAAAATATATAATCAGCTTAGACAAGATCCAGTCCTCACTGGAAACCACTAGAAATGTGTCTAGTTATGGATAATTCCCTTTTAAATTACACAGTGGAAAGCACCTTCTAATTGAATTACAACATGGATTATCTTGATTTTATATAGGTTTATTTTTAAACTTTAAACACTGTGTAGTAACAAAGCTTTGTTTGCTGGTAAACAACAACTACATACTTTTGGAACCTTTGTTAAAGAAATGTACAACTCTAAGCAAGTCATTGCCATCTGGCTTGCTGCCAAAAGGCCGTAGAGGAACTCTTCTATTCCCCTATTGATATTAGTGAAAGACTATTTTAAGCATATTAATAACCCTGTCAATGTGAACTATTATCTACATGTATAATATCTATCTAAATACCCAAACAAGAAAGAAACTGAATTGTATCTTGCCAAACAAGCAACTGTTGACATGCAGTTCACTGAACTAACTTTCCTCTGTTGACCAGGAAGCTTAGGGCAGCTCTAGGTGTTCAGATATCTGGCAGGGAGAGGACAATGAAACTAGTCACTATTGAAGATTGACTCTGAAATGTTTCTTGTCTTCTAGACTTTGGCACAGACTTGAGTTAGGTACTGTGTGAAATTTGGAATGACCTCAACCTGGGATACAATGGGGAAGGGATATTCTTCTTTCCAAAAATTCTGTTAATCTTAAAATTTCACATGCCTGTAGGGATAAAAAGCAAGAGGAATGACGACTGCAGCTCACAATAAGATGTGTATTGGCAAAGGAGACAAAGATATCTATTCTCCCTTGTGTGCTGGGGTATTTAACATTAAATATCTCTTCAAGAACAAAGAGTCTACCAAATTCCCAGTCTTTATTCTGCCCTGGGAGAGGTGGATACAGATTGTGTGGGCTGAAGTGCATGCCTTAATTCCTTCAGAGCAGGACTTTGAAGCTGGCCTTGCAAAGGGCAATCAGCCAGTCCTTCCGTGTTCCTTGTGGCACAGAGCAGCGAGGCTGGAGATAAGAACACCTGTATGTGTAGGCATCAATGTGGATACTTCTTCATGTTCTTCTTCGACATTTGACTGTCTCAGATTAGTGGTGCTTCTGCATTCTGCTTAGACCAAAATCAAGAAATCTTTGGTTCTAGGAGGGGTCTTTAGTTGTTATGTTTAAGTAAGAAAAAGGGAACTTTAATATAATCAGAATAAATGTATGGTCTCCACATAAACTTACTTCTTACAGAAAGTAAGATTTGAAAAGAGCAAATCTAGAAGATCTTCACAAACAACACAAAAGATAGCTTGGTTATAAGCTTCACTGATGGTTTTCTGAGACTTCTATGTCATGAATGAGATCATAAAAATCTCACAAACACGACTTTACATTTCTTTCTCTATTACTCCAAGTACTGTGTGATCAGTAAAAACATATGTTTTCATGACACAAATATAATTTCATGCCACAAAAGTATGCTATTATTCCCCCAAATCTGTTAGTGCACAATATGCATTAGCTCTAGCCTGAAAAAGCTGTAAGCTACTTTCTTTCCACTCTGCTTGACTTCATATCTGTTTCATTGGGATTTTTTTTTTGTTTTTTTTGTTTGTTTGGAGATTTTGGTGGTGTTTTGTTCTGTTCTTTTTTTTTCCTTTTTTTTTCCTCTGCAGTGTCCCCATGGGAATTTCTTCACTTGAATCATCTGAGGTAAATGAAAAGTCAATAGCTCACATTACAAGTAATGGGAGCCATTGATTTGGTTATATAATTTATAAACTGAATTAGCAACTAAACAAAACATTCTTGGCATTGTGGCACAGGTGAGGGTAAAACCCAGAGAGGCAGAAAATATGGTGATTACATAAAACCCAAAGGTCACATAGCTCAGGATGTATATTTTTTCCATCCCAATTTCCTTTCTGTCACACAAAGCTGAGGACAGTCTATCCTAGAATTAGTCAGATACAGTCAGAGATGCTGAAGTCATGTGAATTCAGTAAACAAATCTCCAGTTGAAGAAATGTACATTTTTCATTTAGTAACTGTACTCCTCAGACAAGATAGCTTTTTGTGGACTTTCTAAATTTAATGCAAACCCAAGATCAATAACTCTAATATTTGAGGCTAGTTGAATGCAAGTATGGTGCAATGCTAGTAGCACTACTGCACAATGGCTTCTCTGAATCAGTGTAGACATAGGGATTTGTCTCAGACTATATAAAATTTAGTGAATTGATCTAAATAAGCCCTTTGAACTCCATCTACCATCAATAGTGAAAGACACATATTTCCAAAGAAAAATTCCTCTGACTTCTTATCAGAGATTTGTTTTAGGATATGGTAAATCATTATCTGAATGTACATATTTCTTCGTGTTGACTAAAGAGGGACTGAAGACTGCTCGTCTTTCTGTGCTAATGTTAGGTAAGACCAAAAGCCAATGCAAATCTATTTTTTATTACCTCTCATGTAAACAATGTTTCAAAAATTTTAACCTTTTATTAATTCTGGGAAAATGATAGACAAGTTCTTAATGCCAGGAATGGTAAAATTCTATATTGTAAAAGTTCTAAAAGCTTGTAATCCCTATAATTGGGTTTTGTTTTAATTTTTACTTGAAAAATTCATATTTTTTAGGGAGGTGTGAGTTTCCTGTATAGAAAGCAATGGAAGATTGACAACATTATGCGTTCATCTATGTACTCTCAACTTGATATCCATTTCCCCTCCAGCAATTTGCACAATGCTGAAGTAAAATTTACTAGTTTGTAGTTCTGGATTATTGCCAATAAAGTTTTTAAGGACAAACAGCAGTTTCCATGCTCCAATACTCCCTGATAGTAATAGATTTAAGCAAGGTTTTGTTTTTATTACCTTTCTGAACTTTCTGAAGTCTGTCATCTGACTTTCACACCTTGCAGCTGTTAATCAATTTGTTTTAGCACTTCTCTGTTAACCTGTTCTCTGACATTGTCTGTGTATTATTTGTACAGGTCTGAGGAATTTATCTTACCAATACATCCTGGGACGAAACCTGGCACAAAAATACTGCTCTGCTTCTTTATAATCATCTCCACTGAACAGCCATCATAAGAGAGGCAAAGTGAGGACAAGTTTAATGGAAAAGTTATTCACCTGTAAAAAAAAGATTTTTCTTTTTTAACATGCATCCAATGGTGGTCTCTAAGTGTGGTCTCTAAGATGAATATTGGCACTAAAAGACAAGATCTAAGTTTATAATAACTTTGTGAAAACAGCTTAATGCTCACCAAGATTCAACAAAGCAAATGGATTAGTTGGCATTTAAGAAAAGGAATAAAGAAGAAAACAGAAACTTCTGGCACTGTAAAAATACATTGTGTGCTCACATCTGAAGTATTACAAACAATCTGTTTTTCCTGTCTCAGAAAGTCTATATAGTAAAACTGGGAAAAAAGCATAGAGGACCATAAAGATGACTAAAAGCATAGGCTGAGACTGAGAAGAAGTTGTCTGGGGGAGAAAGTGATAATGACAGGATATAAGAAAAGCCTTTTAAGATTTTATAGATCCTGAATGTCATGCAGAAAATCAAGAAAGGCTTATTAGATTCAACTGATTCCAGGTTTCAAAACCAACAAAAGAATATGTTGCTCCATGTGGGGTACAGTTTAGGTGTTAATTACTTCTCATGGGATATTTTATATATTAAATTTTACATGGGTTCATGAAGCAGCTAGAAAATACTATGAAAGTTATTGCATAAAAGATGCGGGCTCTGTCACGGGCAGTCCTTGATTTACAAATTGCTGGAGTCTGGGAGTAAGCTTTGGGTAAGCTGCAGACTTACTGTGTCCCAAGACTCTTCTGTCAACCACAGGCCAATATCTGTAACTTATATCCAGGTGTTCATATTTATTTCTTTTTCCAGGTACAACTGCACGGTTATTACATGCCGTTTTTCTACTTCTGTATGGCAAAGGTATTATAAATAATATTTATTTTTTTTTTCCCCTCACTCTTCAGATTTCATTTGCAACTTACATTTGCAATTTGCCTAAGTTGCTATTCCATTATTTTTTCTAGTAGAGAAATCCATTTGGCTTAAGAATTTTGTTATGCTTGGACCCTAATTACCTTTACCCTCACCTCAGTCTCTATTTTTTTGTTTTGTTCCAGTAAAGAGCATTTTCATACCTGTATTGTTGTTGAGAGAAATTAAAGCAGTAACTGGTTCATTTGCTCTGTTTTTGCAGCAGTGCTCTCCACCTTCTTACCAAGTAGAGATTATGGGATCCAAGAGTAACGATTTTATCCTAAATCTGTTCAAAGATTTTATTTTAATGTTTCATAAAAGAATACTCATTTAAAACAAACAAATAAAAGCCCATCAACACCCACACTGATCCCAGATGCACGGTTTGATTTTTAAAGGTATTTTTGCATTCTGAAGTGAGATTCTTTTCAGATCTAATTAGTGAAATCACTATCACCTTATTTCACTAAATGTCTTCTCCTAAAAATTCCCTTCCACATTGGAGAATTAAGATTTTCTTAAGGTGTGATGTAGTAAGCTCTAAGCAATGGAAACATATCTATACTCTTTTTAATACAGCGATGTGCCATGGAGTTTTCAAGATATTGTCAGCAGAGAGATAATTTCCATTGCTAAGATCTTACTTGGGAAAAAATTGTGTAGGGTATTTCTGCTGGAAGAAGGAAAAATTATTTTAACTTAAACAGAACCATGACTTCTTTTCATATGCAACTTCTGTAGAATGCAAAGTATGTTTATTGCACCTCCTACTAATTTGTAAGTCATAAACTTCATCTGTGAGTCTACTACAATTGTAAAGACAGTCACTTCTGCAGTGATATTGGGCTAAACTTTGAACTTCGAGCTCCCTTGAATGAGATCAAAACCAAGTCTCTGTACCATCAAACTCACAAAATTTGATGTATGAAACATTTTAGGTTTTTTTCACCTATTTTTATGACTGTTTTTTTGTTTGTTTAAGGCAGCGTACTGCCAGATATAGCTATACAACAATGTAATGTAGCACAAGTCACAGCACTGCAGTATTAGCACTGCAATATTAATTTGAACTTGCTTGAGTTCATCAGTGATTATAGACTTTTTTATTAATAATATATCTTTTTCCAGTTGTACCTTAGAAGCTTGAGTCATGGCTTTCTCATTTGTCAACAAAATGGTCACAGTACCAAAGAATAAGGAAATTGCTCTATTACTAGGGATACTCAGAAACATCAGGACAATAGATTTGAACAGAAAACATTAATTTACTGAAATCAAAAGTGCAACCAAGAAAGAATCAGGTTTTAGTTTATTAACATCTTTGTTGCCCTGTTCTACATATAGTCTGTAGGTAGATCTAGACTAGCCATAGAGCCTGGTATCGATGCAATATGATCCCTTGTATTATACTATTACTATGAGCACTGACAGTTCTGTGATCCAACTGACCCAGAAGTCTCCTAGATAATCATAAACTTGTAGAATGATCTAGGTTGGAAAGTGCCTTTGGACGTTATTTGGTATAATTCACTGATCGAAGGAGGTTGCTAAGTGCCTTGCCTATGCCTGATCCACCTGCACAGTCTAAGAGTTAGGATGGTCTAGAGGTAAGGTAGTCAGTCCAGCCAACCTGTTGAGGAGGTAAAAGAGTTTAGTGATACAGATACGAACCATCCACATCAGGTTTCCTCAGCCAAGAGCCAAGAACCTTTGACAATTTTATTTACAAAATCTATTTGTCCAGTCAGCTAAGTTTTCTGTATACTCAATAAAGAAAGATGTACGCATTAGGAATATAACTCATCTCACCTATAACACTTTATGTCTTGCCCTGCGTTGCTTTCCCCCTGTGATATCAAACTAATTTGATTTGAGCTCCAGGAAGGGATAAACTCAGTGGTGAAGCTACCTCTTCAGGACAAGTCACTTTTCCTGATATCTGTGTTCAGGTTTTCAACAAGCATTGGTACTTCATTATCATCAGGATTAACAATCCAGGAAATAAGTATGCTCTTCCTGAAAAGCATTGTTTCTGGAGATGTCTCTGTTAAGCTCTGTATAACCCAGACTTTGAGAGGAAAATTCACCATCTTGCAAACTTCCATATGACATTTCAGAAAGCACATTTTACAACCTTTAGTGTTCAGGGGCATTCTTGTGATCTAAAGACTGATCTGAGAGTTGATTTTCCCAGTGTAATCTTTTTCACTGTAGTAGACCAACACCCAACACAAAAATAATGCTGTTTTCTATTTCAACTACACTTTGATTTTTTTGCTTTTAGTGTGTTTCTTTCAGCAAAATGACAATACATCAAAAAATATGAGAACGGAAAAAAGCTTACAAAACAGCAAATTATCCAGAGATAAAAGTTTCCCTTTGCATAACTGATTAACAAACATGCCATGAATCCATTGTTTTGTTCATACTGGATTATAAAACAGAAATCACGTTTTTCAATATTGGAAAACATACTGTAAGAATAAATCAGATACATACAGCACATTCCCCAAAGGAAAATTCTTTGGGAGAGTATCATTAAAAGTTTGCATCAACAAATGGAGCAAGATTATAACATTAAAATTGT
Source organism: Melopsittacus undulatus (assembly GCF_012275295.1). NCBI lineage: Eukaryota > Metazoa > Chordata > Aves > Psittaciformes > Psittaculidae > Melopsittacus > Melopsittacus undulatus. The sequence continues at coordinate 24,392,983 of NC_047529.1, read as the reverse complement.
TACTATAAATAGTATATTTTCCTGACATGCTGAAAATACTGATGTTGTCATAAATATATAGTAAAGGTGAAAAAAAAAGTCAAATACTATTATGTTTTTAGACATGAGTATGCAGAACATGAGTCTAAAAGCTGCAACAATCAAGCTATAAAGTTCAGAAGTTTCAGTCATTCATTTTCAAATTGCCACAGCACTGAAAAATGTTCATAAAATACAGAAAATTAACATTTTTTTTTCCTTCACAAGCCTGATTTTTAACTTAGTCATTCAACCCTTGCACGCTTTTCACACAATGCAGGACTGAATTGTGTGTGATGTCATGTGGTTTTATAGAAGCTGGAAATACAAGGAATTATAGAAAGGCAATTGAACAAACTCATAGAGCAGAAATTCATAAAAGAAATAGTCTGAGTGTCATTTTCAGCTCAGGAAATTCCTAAATTGTTGGTTGCTGGGAGCTGAGAGGTAAGAAAGCTGAGGGGAAAAAAATACTCCATGCTCTTATTCTGTATTTCTCCCCAGGCATCCCTATATTGCTGATGTACAGGGATTCTCAGTTGGATGTATCTTTAGTGTTGCCTTTTATATTTTATGTTCTTGTATTCCTATGTGCAGATAAAATCCTTTCATTCTGTGTTGTTGGGAAATTAGGCAGAATTGCTACTAATTACTACTATAAAGTCTGAAGTATATTAAGAAGTCAGGCCCATGTTAACCTATATCTTCAGGTTTCTAAGTTGGGCTCATGCTTTTTAAAGTACTGACCTTGCTCCTGAAAGCACAGGCTTTGTGCAGATGCATTGCAGCTACATCTATACCAACCACTACAACAAACAGTATCAGGAATAGCTTTGTAGTATGGTCTGGTACATTTCGGCTATGAAACAGCTGCTGAGTATAACCTCCCTCTAGGAATTGTTCCTGACCTGTGCTAAACCTGATCTATTCCCAAGCATTGCTTTGGGAAAAATAGGTGGTCCTGGCCAGAGGAGCACTGAAGCCACTACAACACCTTAGTGGTGCCGGCAGCTAGCTCCAGGGTTCAGAGCACCAATGCTCTGTTACCAGTTAATGTAATTCTACAGACATCTGCATATCTGCCACATTCAGTAGACATTGAAGTGTATGCATTTGTTTGAAGGCAGTGCATCAACAACATTTTGAAAAATACAGATTACATATTGACCATTTTATGTGCCCTACAGAAAGGAGTGATCACATGCCAATCTTTTCAGTTTTCACTAGATGTTTTTTTTTAAATGAAGAGTTGCTGTTAAGCAGTTTGTGACTATTAATTATAATAAAGACAGAAGAAGATTAGCTAGATAATTGAATATGCATTATTACAGAGATTGAACTATAGTGTGGTTGTTACAGTGGGCTGATTCTGTAGGTTAAATTGCTTGATAGCATTTTGCAACTAATGATTAATGATAGTAGCCTTTTACAGGATTTCATTTGCGGAAGCATTAGGGGTTGTTATGTGTTAGCAATACTCAGAGCTGTTCCTGCAATGCAGAGAACTCTTGCAGGAAATATCTAAATAATTTCCTTTGTTCAGTGCTACTCGTGCACAGTAATTGTTTTGTGAGTGGTTGCAAATAATCTGCAATTTTGCTCCTGGCCAAATTGGTTCCAAGCTATAATTTATTTAACTACATTTGCTTTTATGCATTTAATATTTTTTTGGTTTTCTGTTTTTTTTTTTTTTTTTTTTTTTTTTTTTTTTTTAATTCAACAGGCAATGTATAGTTTCTGGCTTTTTTTCTCACCTGCAAGAGAATGCCAGCAAAGGGGCAGGGAACAATCATTGTTCATCTTTATGCACTGGCAGTGTAGCTGTGGGTAAGCAGATTTTCTGCTAGGCAGCCCCACTGAAAAAGGACAGAAAACTCCCAGCTCACATGGAAGCTATTCCTAAAGGTCAAGGGAATCAGAGAATGATTGACATTAAAGTATCCTTGTGGCTATGGCTGTCTCAGACTCAGGAATCACATCACAGAAACACAGAGTCATAGCATGGTTTGGGTTGGAAGGTTAACCCTATGCAGTTCCAAACCCCGGCCATGGGCAGGGACACCTTCCACTAGACCAGGTTGGTCAACGCCCCAACCAACTTGGTCTTGAACACATCCAGAGAGGGGGCAGCCACAGCTTCTCTGGGCAACCTGATCCAACATCAATCTTACACACGTTTTTCATATACAATCACTTAGGAAAGTTATATTACAAAGTCTCAAAGTGACATGTTTTGAGAACATTTTTTTTGAATATTACAGATAAGAAAGACAAATACCCTGCATAATGTACAAATTTGAATGGTGTTTAAAATGCATCACCACCTAAAGCATTTAAGAAGATAATGTCCAACATGAGTGCAGACTCTGTAGCGACTGACACTAAACTGTGATGAAAGAACTTAAAAGACAGGCCCAATAAACCGGGATGTGGGAAGTAAAGAAATTGTTTCTGTGCAAGCTGAGGTTACTTCTGGACCAAACACCTTATTCACAAGTATCAAAGAGCAGGATTTGTTGTGACAACAGATTTTTGGGGAATTACAATTTCAGCAAAGATCATATTTGAACTGTAAGCTGATTTTTAGTTAATTTGATCCACTGTGTCTTCCCCTCCAGATTCACCCACCTTGTTGGGTGGGATCACATAATTAATTAACAGTATGGCTGGAAAATATAGTTGAACAGACTGTAGCTATTTCTTATATACTAGAAGATACGTTTATCTGGGTATTGGTGAGAGTTCCCCATTTACCCTTTATGTGTGATTAAATAGAATATGTTTGCAGACACTAATAACATAGCAGTCCAGAGGCATTCCCCACTGCAGTGAACAGAACCAGCTCTCATATCAGGTACAAACTTGTGCAGATATTATCATACAGTGCTCAGGATGGGTCTGTGCTGCAGTTGGTGCTGTGCCTGTACCTAGTATAGGCATATATGAACTAGTTTTACTCTTGTGAGAACTGGTAATAATTGCAATAAAATGAAGTGATATGCATTTTAAGATTGCTTAGAAACCGGAGTTGATACTCAGGGTCCCCTGTAACATAATATGCTGCTGAATGCTTTCTGTTATTCTGTTAGGCTGGGTAGGGTGTATATACAACAGTAACGATGTTCTGTAGATGAACTTATTTAAGGCATGAGCATTTCTTTCAAAGGTTAATATTTCTGGGTATATGGGGGAAGACAAGTTGCCAAAAATGTTTTATTGAAACACTGGGTCTGAGTGCAGCAAAGATACTACTTTAAAGCAACTGGCAAATTTTTAATGGTCGTGATATTTGTTACTGACAGCTGCAAAGCACTTGCTAAACCAAACTCTTAAGTCTGTAAATGCTCTCCAGACTGTTTCCTAAGAGCTGACTTAACATTTTCACTAATATTCAGTTGAATAGCCCTACAGGATGTTTGCTGAGCAAAATCTAAAGTATGTTCATGCTCTGCATAATAAATCTGCCTATTCACTGTGGAATAATAACATTCTGGTTGCACATCTCAGTGTTTTCTAGAAGGGGAAGCAATGAACTGAAAGTCTGGTAATCAACAAGGAACTGAAGCTTGTAGTTCTGCATTCATCTGCTGTCAGTGGCACAGTGATTATGATTAGAGTGGGACATTTTCACTGCAGTAGCAACTACAGCCTCTAGCCAAGACTGGGATGCTTTACAAATACATAATAAACAAATATACATACATTTTTTTCCTGAAAGAGTTATAATGTTCTCAGCTGGTAGATATCATACAGTGTCTTATTGATCAGAGCTACATTTGAAGTGCTTTGGTAAAAAATGGACATTAGTCATAATTAGATAGTAACCCACTATTAAAAATTGTCTCAAGTCCTCTTGCTTCTTGGCACTGCTGTCTCCTCTGCTTATGAACCATACTGCCTGTGGATAGCACTGGGGACAGCTCCTCTTTATGTCCAGAAATCCCTGTTCCTGACTAGGACTGTGCAGCAAACCTGCAGACTCTATCTTCAGTAAGACATTTTTGGCAATATATCTCTCATCTGACCTTGAGCAAAGCCAGGTATTTTGTCTACGGAATGAGGAAGGAAACATACCTCACAACATCCTCAGGCCTTTGAAATGCAACAACAATGTCAGCAAAAGAGAGGCAAGTACTGTTTCTGAAATCCTAAATGGAGACTATTGAAAGTTGCTGTTGATTCCCACATGGTTAAGAGCGCAGTCTGTGAATATCATATGTGTGTTCAACATCAAAAATGTACTTTGTAAGGTAAAACAGCTCTTGGAAGTCTGCAGACTTTGTCATTTTTTTTATTGACCTCCGTGCATATTGGTTTTAGATAGAGAGGATGGGATAAGTACCCTGGGGAGGGAAGTTCTGAAAAATAAACAGCAGCAGTGGTTTGAGTTTGAATACAAAAGACCAGAATGGTACTGAATGAATGAAAGGTTTAGAAGGGAGACGAGGATGGCCTGATCAGTACAAATGATTAAAAAATTAAAAAATTCATTGCCTCTTGGGAGAGAACAGAACAGAGGAGATGGTTCTTAGTACAAAAGACCATCACAATCATTAAGGGAAGAACTGCTGACATTATTAATTACATCAAATGAAGGAACACAAAGCGCAGTTCCAGATCTTCTATTATTCATAGAGAATTTGCACAATACGTATTTTTGTAGCTTCTTATGACTCACAAACACTGATTTGCACATTTTGCAAACAAGAAATGGTACCTGATCAATATTTATTCTAGTTTAGCCAAGTCTCAGCAACAGAAAGACAAAAATACACTATGTGAAAGGCCATAAAGATGGATGATTATTCCAGGAATGCATGACTCAAGTATCAAACACAAATGCAGTAGATGATTTTTACAGTAACTTGCACAACATATAGTAACCATTTGAAGTATGTGTACTTCATTAGCAAGTCTACTTGGAATGAAATTGAAGCGGTTTCAACTTCAGCTTTGATCCAATCCCTTTGTACTTTTTTAGAAGTCAGATTTTTAATGAAAGTTTATTTGTTTAATTGAGCTTTTGTTCACATTGATTTTTCCAACTCTTATATCATTATTATCTAGTGCATGCATTCTTAATGTGCTAATCATTGTATTGTCACAAAGCATGTAAATGTAAAGGAACAGAATAGGGATAGGATAGGATGGGATGGGATGGGATAGGATAGTTAGGGTTGGAAAGGACCTTAAGATCATCTAGTTCCAACACCCCTGCCATGTGCACGGAAACCTATTTAAACCCGATGCATGTACTGCAAAATAGCAATCAGTACCATCAACATCAATATCATCAGTGTTGGAAAAATTTGTTCAACAATTCTGTTACGGTGAAAGACATGTAAAAACTGGATATGACATCCCATTTTTGTATAGAAATAAATACATTTGTTGTATATATTAATCTATCCAGTGAAGTGCAGTGTTGCTGATTCTCCAGTAAGTCTCCTCTTGCACTGCACCTTTAATACACTAATCTGATGCTTATCACATAGTCATTTATATCTTTCCAAAGTAAGCACAAGTGGAAGAGCCTCACACCTAAACTGAAGTCACAGGGCTCTTCGCACATGTGTAAATAAAGTTTGAAGCAGTCAGTGCTGCCATAAAATTTATGTAATATGAATTCATTCTGGGATAACTCAGCCAATAAGTCAAGTAGATGTGCAAAAGGAGAAATGAATATTTCTCAGTGCTTGCTGCTCAGTTATATGCAAAAGAAGTAAGGCAACCTTGTAGACTTAAGTAGACCTTGGCACGGGTTTTGAGTGTATAGCTGACACGCATGCGAAAAGTGATAGACAAAAAAGCAACTTTAGGTTGTTTGCTCTGTGCAATCAGGCTCACTTTGCAGATTATCTCAGCCTTTCAAGTGCAGCTGGACAAATGTGAAATGTTTCACTGCTGTGTCAATGACTTTGTTGAGCCAGAACACGAATCGGGACCCTGCTGAGCTACAAGCTCATAGCAAAAGGACTGCCCTCCTCACAGAGTTGTCAGCTTGAGCCTTGAGAGGTGTAGGAAACCATCACTAGGACAAAAGGCAAGAATAAGAGCATGATGGATAGCATGAGAAGTGGCTGCCACCACACACCACACAAGCAATTATTTAATGGGGTTGAGGAAAAGAAAGATTTCAGGAAGAATCTGCAGAAGCAGCAACTGTCATGAGGGAGGCATCAGCTCTCCCTGGGCTTTGCCCTGCTACCTCATTTCCATTTGTATTGCAGATCTCCATTAGCACCCATATTTCCATACTGGGGCAAGTCACTTACCATCCCTAGCAGCAATGGGTTGCTATTACTGACCATTTTAGAAAACATAGGTATGATAATGTCATGGTTTGAGCATGTTTTGAGGGTGTTTTTGTTCAAGGTTTTTTCCAGCCAGGGGGAGTCTGGGAGGAAGGAGAGACAGGACACCTGACCCAGGCTAGCCAATGAGGTATTCCATACCATAGCACGTGATGCCCAGGATGCATACTGGGAAAGAGAAAGCTGGAGGGAGAGAGCTCTGGAGGAAAATGGAGGAGGGAGCACATGGTGCTCGGCCGGGCAGGGTGGAGTGAGTTATGGGTCGGTGGCTGGTGGGGTGTTGTATTCTTTTCACTTGCTGTTTGCTGTATCATTATTATTTGTAGTAGTAAATGGCAGTAGGGGTTTTGTGTTATGCCTTAGCAATTAAACCGTTCTTATCTCAATCCGTGGGGGCTACATTCTTTGGATTCTCCTTCCTAACTCTCCGGGAGTTGGGGGACTTGGTTTAAACCACGACAGATACCTATTCCATTTGCTATGTTTCAAAGCAGCAGCCAGTCCCCAAGGTAAGAGGACAATTGCTGCAATTTGAAAGAATGCTTTTGCTTATAGCATCCTTGAAATACAACCTATGCATCAAAAACCAATAAGTTTCATAATATCCTTGGTGCATGAGAGGTCTTGATGCATATTTTTATAATTTGAGTGCAACAGGTTCAAAATTTTGACCAGGACTTTACACATAAGCGTAAAAGCAAGAATTTGTACTTGGAATCAGACCACAAAAGCATTAGGAAGCTTTTCCTCTGCTGATGCATAAAGCAGAACTTGACAGCTGAAAGTGCAGAGACAATGCATTACAAGATGAAAATGGACTGACAGATTTATACAAGAAGTTCCTACTGTTTTATAGACTTTAATCTTAGAGTTAGGTATTGCTCAGCTACTAAAATACACCCCTTCATCTCTCCTGCTTTCAGAAGTCTGGAATAATCCTCTTTCTTTATTCCAACAACCCAAAGGTCAGAAGCCTTGTTCTTACAGACCTTCTGCTACATGAGGAGGTTTGAATCTACATTACAACTTAGGACAGTACCAGTAAGATTTATGAAATGAATGTTCTTATTCTCTGAATGTTCTTATTCTCCTAGGGGCAATATTTCATGTGCCATAAATCAGAAAGTGCCTCCTGGAGTCAAGCTGTGCTTTTGCATTCTTCACCCCAGGTAGAGTTTTCACTATCAAACCCTCATTTATTGCTGCTTGCATATTTTGCACTGTGGACACAAATAATTTAGAGGAATTCTGCTGCAAAAAACAACCCTCCAGCATTTCAGTGAATCTTCCATGTCATGATTTGACCAAGAAATGTCCATTTAAAGATGAAGTCCCTCTGACTGATGAAACCACTGAGCCACAACTTGCTGGAAGGTGTGAAGTCATAATGGGAAAGTTTCAACATCTACTTGTTCTATTTTTCATGTGACTTTTTAAACATTCTCAGCCATGCTCAGAGACATAGCCTTCAACCTTACGAACATTGTTTTTTATAAATTATTTCATGTGGTGTCACACAGAATTGTGTTGAAATAAATATTATTCAAGCTTTATTTGAAAATTTACCCCATATTTGAGTAACAGCATAAATCAAAATATTCTAAATTCGCCTTAAGCCACTATTAGAGGCATAAAATTTATTGCTGTATCGTCTTGATAGTAGAATCTCTTAGATTAGTTTCTGACACTCTGGGTGCATACCTGGAAATCTCATGTGACCAGGATGGTGCATGTGAACTAAACTTTACCTGTCTTACAGTTAAGCACCTAATCTAAGCTCTCGGGTTATTTTAGAAGTCAGTTACTAATGGAGTAAAATGTACTCTTTTATGAGGGAAGGATATTATGCAGCTAAAATGAAGAACACTGAGATTTCTGTTTCTGTTCACTGAGTAGAAGTAAAAGCTAAACAACTCTCTAGATTAGATGCACACATTTTCAGATACTAATGCTGAGTGAGATGAATTTATTCTAAGTGGAAAATAGTTTTGGTTAGCAGTTTCAGAGAAGGCTCATATTTTCCACAATTATATATTCTGCACAGCATGAATATGAAATATAAAGACTAATAAAACCCTATACAGAAAGGAACTTCCTGACCACAGTGCTTTGACATGAAATAACTGTGTCAAAGTCCAAAAGGAATATTTTTTAGTTTGAAAATTTGCTCTGACAGTTCACTGGCATTTTGCAACTGAATTATGAGAGTTTGCATTCTATACAATCTATAGGTTTTATAGTATTTGATAGGTGACAGTACTTGAGCTAGTTTGGATGTATTTCCATTAGCATTTAGTAAAAATGAGTGCTTTGTTGGTTTTACTGTCATTTCCCTTTGGCAGCTCTGTGGTAAGAAAAAAGGTAAGACATTTTCCCAACAAAGTGCTGAAAAAACTGAAGCCATTTATGTTCCTTCCTCCCCCCCCCCCCCAGATTATTTATAATTAAACTTTATGAGAACCATGGGTAAATATGAATGTACATTTATACAGTGTTTTTCAAATTAAGCCATATGAAGGCTAAATCACATCTAGCAGTGATAGTCTGTATTTGCTACGGGGGTTTCAAAGGTTTGGTAAACTGTAATGAGTGATCATATATTACACTATATTGCATATAGCTCATATACAATGCAATGTTTCCATCTCTTCTGTGAGTTACAGCATATCTCAAAGTGTGATACTGGCTGATAATCTGTTAATATATTCTATGCCAAAATATGCAGATGGTCTGTGAGGGAGGTAGCCAGCTGCCTGAAATCCTATGGCTCTTGTATGGCAGCACATTACTGCAATGAGAAGGTGCAGGATAGTGTTCAGGTTGGCTCAGGGAGCAGATGCACACTATATTTAATGCTTGTTGGCCTTCTCTGAATGACTGTGCTTTGGTACACTGGCCCTTTGTGGCTGAGTAAAATACTTAAAATCAGTTGGGGAAAAAAATAGTGAGGCATCCATTGTTTATATCACTAAGCTAATTTTTGTTGAAGAATAGACCTGGCTTCAGTATTTGGCTGTGAATGAAATGTGAACATTTTTGTAGCAGTTAGTGAGAGCAAACACAGTCACTCTATTTGCATTTCTTGCTGTTCTTACTTTTCCTTTGTCCAGCAGTCGCTTCTTCAGTTTTCTTTTTCTGGAAACAATAGTAAATGCAAAACAAGCACATTCTATTTAATGTTTTCAATGTATTAAATGGTTTATTATTGTCTAATATCATCTTTATAATAACAAATTCAGTATAAATAAACATTAAACTTCTGAGGACATATTTGTGACAGAACACAATAATTTATTCAGGCAGTTTTCTTCTTGTCTGTGTTGATTTGTCTTTCACTGTGACACTGTGGTGTAGATTAGTGGAAAAAAGGACTCCACCTGGGTCCATCAAGTAGA